>NC_080568.1:7117500-7436250 GCF_030253575.1 Rhododendron vialii
TGTGTCCTTCTTGAACCCCTTCTTTCGTCTGATGAACCGTGGTGGATCGGCGATGATCTTCGAGTACCTGCAGAATTAGAGGGGGATGTTTCTCCGGGAAGAAGTTTTGACGAGCTAGTCAGAAAGTGAAGGACGAAAGAAGCTTTAGTAAGAAATTTGCTTGAGGAGGGAAAGTGTAGTGAGTAGAAAAACCTGAACCCCCTTTCAGGAGGATGTTCTCCTCTATTTATAAGCTTGGATGTCTGGATGCTCAACAGGCTGGCTCTGCCACCCAGGTGCCTAGTCATGTTCGGATGACGTCACGAGTCAGGGTCATTTAATGAACGTCGCTTCTCGGAGATTGTGAAGCCGCGTTAGTCAGTGTCAGAGGAGTCACATCAGTCAGAGACATCACTTCACTTATCAAAGAAGATAACTTACGTATCCTCGGAAGCTTCTAGAAGGTTCGAGAACGTCGGTCTCCGAACAAAGACAGATTCACCGAACAAACGATGAGTCACAAAGGACTAACTTCGCCGAACGACAGAGGCTGTAACCGAACGAGACCACTCTCACGTTCTTCGGCAAAGGCCATGAAGCTCGGCAGGGAATCCTGGTCCCATCTAGCCGTCGGATATTTTTACCCCGCTACACTACAAACCAGCATTCCTCGCTGCATTCTTTGCTCTTTCATCTTAGAAATTCTTCACAAGTTAAACAAAATTTTGGAATTGCACAGAGAAGCACAAATATATAGAAACTACGTACTATGTCCAAGAAACTAAAGAGGAGTCGGGCAAGATCGCCTTAACCTGTATTTTATGTCCCATAGGTTTTCAAAAAATTTACAACTTATTTTTACATTTTTTTGAAAAAACCTTGTTTATGAGCTTTTAGTGTGAGTTTTTTCTTGTTTTGTAACTGGAATAGAAGAGGGAAAAGAATCCTAGTAAAGAAGTGAGGCATAAAAAGAAAGAAGATAAAAGCATGCATGTTTGTACGTCAAACTCTAATAATTGTTCAAATTTCAAATCCAAAACCTCCATCTCCAATCAAAAGTGTCAAATTTGCACTTGAATCTCCAACCAAAAGTTCCCCCACTCAATGTTGAAATTTATAAATTTTTGACATTTTTTTTGGTAACAAGAGTGCAAATTAAATTATAAAATAATAAGTCTGAGGTATTTCACCCCTACAAAGTCTTGTTGCAATTGAAACAATAGCATGCTAGGTGCAACATGAAAAGAAATTAGGCCTAAGGATTGAGAGAGTGTCGTGCTTCTCTGCAGTCTTGATTAATCTTCACCGTTGTGAACTTCTCCATCAAGCACCTGCATTGCGAAATTACTCAAAGGATGGTGTGCTGTGTTATTGTGACCTTCTAATATTTTTAAGATTGAAGAAGCATCGACGCTAACTTTGAACCTAACCCAGAAGTGTTGCTTGGCTGGTGATATATAGCCCATCAAACATTGCCCAATGATTCCGCTGCAAGAGTCGAACAGGACCGGATCAAAGGAGCTTTGTGGCTGAGAGTGTTGCTGGGCTTGAAGGGATCGATTGAAGTTGGATTCTCAAATGCAGGGCCGATTGTAGGTGGATGGAAAAAAAGAAGTGGAGGTTTGCAAGAGAAGAGAGAGGAAACAGGTTTTGCAGGGGTTTGATTTTGTTAACTCCAATTGGACCAATTTGCGGATCAAAACCGGAGATCATGATAAAATTCAGCTCAATTGAATATCGGTAAGGACTTCATCTAGTAGATTGTTTATTTTCATTCAGATTCTTGACTGAAAAATTGAATTGTAACAAAGGAATCAAAATAAAATGAGCGGTTTCGATATTCGATTAAGCTGAATTTTATCATGATCTCCTAACAAATGAATCTAGAAAAATTGTACGGTTTTGATTAGCAAATTGGGATACGGAATGAGCATACCCTCGCGAGAGTAAACAAAATTGCTCTCATTTTTTATAGTCCAGTATTCCATTTTGAACCGTCCCTTAATAAGTGTCTATTTTATAAAGTACTGGGTAAAAATATAATTTCCATTTTGCCCCTAAAATAGATTTCATTTTGAAAAATTTATGAGTAAAAGTGTAATAATGATACCTCCATAAAGGCTAAGTTAAAAAAGTTTAGAGTGTAATAATAATATCTCTAAAAAATGTTGAATTTACGCGGTGGGACCTTTAAAGGACGGAGAGAGTATTATGTTTTGATGCCACCGCATATGCTATATCCCAAATGAAGTAATAGGGAGAGCTTTGCACTTGTACCCTTACTAGTTAATTAAATGGCTCTCTTTTCTTAAAAAAAAAATAATAAAGAAAGAAAGAAAAGAAGATATTCCTCCTGATACCATATTATTTTCTGACAATGATGTAGAAACTTCACTGAATATTAGTACTAGTATTCAATACTTCCGGAGTATATGAACAGTATATTTCTTCCATAACATATGAGGTCCATACGGAGGACATTCATGTTATGTGAGAAAAGAAAGTATACTGTTCATATACCCCGAGAGTATTTAATTTTCACACTCTGTATAATTTAACACATAACAAGGCAAAAATATAAAGGAAATCACGCTTTAAATCATGTAGGGGATTCGTAACCCAGACAACATCAACATTCCCAAAAACAAACATACAAACAAATTGGTAAGGAATTATTGCAGTACTACAAAATTCAAGACATTTGGCTATGGAGTAGCAAGGAGAAATGCTGATTGGTGGTGCTGTAACCTCCATCGACCACAAGGTTAATCCCGCTCAAGTACTTCGACTCGTCGCTCCCCAGAAACACGGCCGCCTCCGCCACGTCCTCTGCCGTCGGCACTACCCCTTTTAGATTCGCCGCCTCACAAAGCAGCCCTTCAAAAGTGTTTTTCTCCATTCCAAATGCTTTACTTAGTAATGGAGTGGGAAGTGCACCGGGGGAAATACAGTTCACCCTTATCCCATGCTGCCCTAACTCCACACACAAGTTCTTCATGAGCCCAACAACCGCGTACTTTGACGCTGCGTACGAGTGTGGCGATGTGCCCGCAAGCACTGTGCCAAGGCTTGCCGTAAAGAGAATCACACCTTTCTTTGCCGGAATCATAACACTAGCGGCGTGTTTGGCCCCCAAGAAAGCGCCGTAAACGTTCACATCGAAAACCTTTTTCAAGTCTTCGTAATCCAAGCCTTGGATTGTGAAGTCCAATTTTCCAGGAATACCGGCGTTATTGTACATTATGTCGACCTTTCCATACTTTGACATGGCTGTGTCAACCGCATTTTTAACATCATGGTCAACAGTCACGTCGCAATGAACGTAGGTAACATTTTCATCCGTGCCAATGTCCTTGCAAACTGCCCATCCAAGGTCGTCTTGGACGTCAGCGATGATAATCTTGGCACCGTGTCGAGCAAAGAGCCTAGCGGTAGTCTCGCCAATACCGCTTGCGCCGCCCGTGATGATGGCTACTTTGCCTTCTAACCTGCACAATAGTTGGTAAGTCAACAAAGAAAATAACTACTACTATACGGATAAAACTATGTACCAAAGTTCAGAGAGACTTATGTGATCTTTCCTTTCTTTCTAAATCGAATCAATTAAGAGAATGACTTATTCACGAAGGAGCCGCAAATAAGTCGTTCACGGAGCCGCACAATCACATCCGTACATTTCAACAATCAATGATTGAGATTGCTTTTCAATAGGCACCGGATAAGCCAGGTGACATGGATAACATGAATACCTTTTAGAGATAGGAGCTTGGGAGGAACAACCTTCCATTTTTGGCTAACAGTTAAATGGGAGCTCAAACATGTGGAAAGCTATATGCTCTGCCCAAACATTTATAGGCAGCTTTGCATCTGGGTAAGGGTAAGAGTATTATGACACAGCGGCCAATTAACAGAAGACGTGTCAAAAAGCTGTGTTGTTTTGCTGTTGCCTGGTTGGATTCATTTATGACATGCAAGGAAGGACAATAAATATCCTCAATCTCAAGTTCCTCCAACTACTACCAAGAATTGGCCATGGATCCATCCTAATAAATACACAAGATGATGGACAGCAACCAGCCCATGTGTTTTGGTGACAATCTCAACGCAACTTGGCAAATGGTTTTTCTTATCTAAACTAAATAAAGAAGATTCGGTGATAAATTGTATAAGCCCGGTTCTGGTATTTGAGTTCATAGAATTTTCATCAATGCTACCCTCTCAGCCTCGTTAACCAAATTACATACCAGGGCTATACCACAACCAGGGCTAGACAAAAAGTTGTATCCAACACAGGGTCACAAAAGTACTGAATCTGAACCCAATTTGCCCTATACAAAAAGGCGGTATACAAGACAAGGCCACAAAAAATTGTTGGTAGTCTGCCCTATACAAAATGTGGTATCTGAGTATACTACCACATCAGTAAGTGATGGAAAGTAGATTTTTAGAGGACTAATTTGTCCAAAAAAAAACAAAACAAACGTAATTCCAATAGTCATTGATTTGCTACCTGTTAATTTACATGTACAAATCTCGATTACAGCCATATCAAGCAAAATAATCCCAAAAAATGCATGGATTAGGGCCATATCAAAGGGAAAATAGAAAACTCCAAGTTTCTGAAACCGTAACTAAACTAATTTGATTTCACAGGATTTTTTTTTTCATTTTTGCACTAAATGTAACAACACTAAACATAAAAAACATGGATTACAGCCATACCAAGGAAACAGAAAAGCCCCAAATTTCTTAAAACGAGCTTACTAACATGATTTCATGGGAATTTTATTTATTTATTTTTTTTATCTTCGCACAAAATGTAACACCACTGAACCAACAATCGTTAATATCAAACCATTCCAAATGAAAAACATGAACACTTTGTGTTGGGTGGGTCCCTCCTAGTTGATGGGTCGACAAGGGGGCTTAGTAATTAAGTCCAAAATGTTATGGGGTTATCTTGTTATTCTTTGAATGACAAAGGGGGAATCTTGTAATTTCTTTAATGAAACTAGAAAAGGAATCTGGAGACTTCGTCTCCCATTACCTGTGTAAAAAAGAGAGAAACAGAAAGTAACGAAAAGAGGGCCAAGTTGATCCATGATTGGGTGCTCATTTGAAGTCCGATTATGATAAGATTTTGGTATGTTGTTCACATCGATGAGCTCTACGCACTGATCGGAGCAGATCGGCAAGCTTCTCTCGGATTCTAGGAGTTTGGGAAATCCACATGGTGAGACCTAAACTTGTACTCTTTGTTGATTTTGTTAAAATCCACCTTAAGATGATGTTTGTATGCCTCTAGTAGCTTGCTAGGGAAGAACTCTTGTAACCCCATTATGATTATAGTGGCGGATTTGGTAGCGATTACGCTTCCGTAAACGTACCTCTAATTTAGGAGAACCACGTAAAAATTCAGGTATCTCGTGATTTGCTTACTTGTTACTATTTACTTTTCGGCTCCTAGATTGCTTCTTGTTGGTTATTGTGGTTGCGATAATTTAGCTTATTCTCTATTTGCACAAGGAGGGAAAAATATTCGTAATGTTTGGGGTAGTTTTTCCCAATTCTTTCTCAAAATTCAAAACCAAACAAAGTAGAAAGTCCCAAATTTTTGAACCCTAACTGTTCACATTTCACTAGAAACCCCAACAAATATATATATCAAAGAACTATAACCAAAAAAAGTAAAATCTAACAGATGTCGCATGCACCAATTAGGGTTTACATGGTTACCTATAATAGCTTAAAGAAGCAGCGATAAGGATGAACAATTCTCGATTGTTGTAGTAGAATCGCACAATCTTCTTCTTCAAAAACGACCCAAGTTCTTCAACTGTTGGAGTAGAATCGCGAGCATCATTGTGTCATCGTCTTCTTACGTGATCGCCATCGTTCCTCATCGCTTCTTCTTTCCTCTCTCTCTCTCTCTCTCTCTCTGGACGTAGAGTGTTCGGAAGAGGAGAACAATCTCCAAGTGTGTCTTTATATATGTAAGGGCAATTTTGTCATTTCAGTCTCATTCAACACTCAACTTAACGCCGTCTCACGGGAAATTTTCAATGCCAAGCAGGTATATCCTATGTGGTATCCGTTCGGCGCATCCGAGCCGTCCGATACATTTTTGGATGGCTCGGATTGAAACCTTCTTTCTCCTCTTACTCCAACACTTTCTCTCTCCAAATTTGAGCCGTTCAAACACGAAATGGACGGTTCGAATGTGCGAGTGAGCACCACGTGATACCCGCTCGACACTGAAAAATCTTTCCTTCACAGTCTGAGTTAATTTGACAGGAAGGGGGTCTTTCGGGTATTGTCAGCAAAAGGAGGGGAGGGAAGTGTTATTTTAGATACCTCCCTTGGTAATGTGTTTTTTTTTAATGACCGAGGAACAGACTTACAACCGAGCCACAATTGGATCCGACTACGCAACCCAAACCTTGGGGGGAACTAGCATAGCCATGCCAGTCACGATCCCCCACTTACTATCAAGGTACTCCTCCTGTGGGGAATCGAATCCCCGACCAAGGAGAGTTCTCTTAAAGTCAATGATTCGCCTTTACCACTGGGACAACACCTAGATGTGTCCCCAGGTAATGTGTTGGTGTTAGATACACAGAGGTCATTAAAATTTGCCCAAGTTTTACCTAACACTAGTTGGCATCAAAATCCGAGTGCAATTTTAACACTCAACTTAACGCTGTCATTGTGGCTTTATATATGTAAGGGCAATTTTGTGTTGGAGTAGAATCGAGAGCATCATTGTGTCATCGTCTTCTTACGTGATCACCATCGTTCCTCATCGCTTCTTCTTTCCTCGCTCTCTCTCTCTGGACATAGAGTGTTTGGAAGAGGAGAACAATCTCCAAGTGTGTCTTTATATATGTAAGGGCAATTTTGTCATTTCAGTATCATTTAACACTCAACTTACCGCCGTCTTACAATCTGAGCTAATTTGGCAGGAAGGGGGTCTTTCGGTATTGTCAGCAAAAGGAGGGGAGGGAAGTGTTATTTTAGATACCTCCCTACAGCCTAGCTACAATTGGATCCGACTGCGCAACCCAAACCTCGGGGGGAACTAGCACGGCCACACCAGTCACGGCCCCCCACTTACTATCAGGATATTCACCCGGTGGAGAATCGAACCCCTGACCAATGGGAGTTTTTCTAAAGTCAATCATTCGTCCTTACCATTGGGTGTGTCCCCAGGTAATGTATGGGTGTCAGATACACAGAGAGGTCATTAAAATTTGCCCAAGTTGTACCTAACACTTGTTGGCATGAAAATCCGAGTGCAATTTTGTAACGTTCACCCTCTATTTAACGTTATTTTTTCTCATATTGGTTGAAATGATGTAGGTCTCACCTATGCAATACACTTTTTTGATAGTAGTGAGATTCATACCATTTCAACCAATAGAAAGAAGGGTAATGTTCAGCTTCTTTTAAGAACTTTTAAGAATGGTGAACAAAATTAAATAAATTCAGGCCAAGCAAATCAAATGCCTCTTTGTGGTTGCCTTTTCCATGCTCATACAAGGCTTCTGCAAGCTGAGACAAAAAAACAGCCGATGATGAACAAAATTACCTATGATTTTTGGTTTGTTTTTGTCGTCTAAATTGAGCTATTCTCATCAATAATAACGTCGAACTTGAGCATTTAGAATCCACATCGATAGAAGCGGAGCCTTAGGGTACAGAACTTTGTGGAATACGAAAACAAGTGCTACAAACCGGCGTTCCGCTCTGCATTCTTTGCTCTTTCATCTTGCTCTGCCTCAGAAATTCCACTATGTCCAAGAAACTAAATAGGAGTCGGGCAAGATCGCCATAACCTGTATTTTAAGCCTTCGAGTAGATCTTCTCCTGTATCGAAGGCTCAGCTTGAAGTTAAGGCCCATACTATCGACACATCAAGATGCCACTCCAAATACCAAAGTGCCTAAAAATTGTCATGACGCGAACATTGGATGACAATTAGTTTAACTGCATTCGACAAGAATGCTCTAACGATGTTTCAATCAGGAACAAGGACGACGCGTGACACGAGCACTTACAAAGCAGCAGTTCATGCAAACCTTCAGAACTGATAGATAAGCATACGCTACAACGCATATTGCACGGCTATGACTCTGTACGTACAAGTATAAGAGAACCATTTGAATATCTCCTGATATCTGTGCATTCATTTATCCATCAGAACAGCATGTTCTTACGACTAATGAAATAGTGAAAGACATGTATCACTATCATGACTCTGAAATATGATTTTCTGCCATTAAGGGCCCTTCTGAAGATCTATTGACGAAGGACTTGTTGTGGTGTCTGAACCTTAGTAGCATAACACATATGTGGGAGTGGGAGGCCAGTATGACAGCGTCTTCAGGAAACATCTAAAACTATTGAAATTCGCTAGAGCAAAGATTGAGAGCGGTGACGTAGAGCGAGGATTGAGAATGGGAGGGGAGGTGCTGCCCCTTCAAAGGGCAGGAGCGTATTCAGAAAACATCTAAAACTACGAAACTTAGGTCCGATCACAACCCTGTAACAAATAACCATTTCTATTTGGCATGAGTTACATCAAAAAATGAAAAAAGCACTGAATAACAAAACGAAAAAACCATAAAAAGCAACTCCAAAAACTGCTACTAACAAGACCGTTTATTGGATTACAAAACTCCGAACAAACAACAAACCAAAAAAATAAAAACAAGAAAGACCAACTTGAGCAATCTAAGTGGCCCAAATTATTGACGTGGTGACAACCTATTGGGGAAATTACTGGGCTTTAGCTCTGGCAGCCATCATCTTGACAACCTCCACAAGCTTCTCTGTTTCCGGGATGACATCCTTCACAGCAGCATTCGAACCAAACCTCTCGGCCCATCCAAACAGCCCAGGGGTCTTGGTTTCATCGAGCAGCTTTATATCGGCCATCTTCTCCGACACTCTCAGCCACCCCAAGAAGCTCCCAAGGGCTATATCGAGGTACCCGATTGTGTCACCACCGAAGAAGTCCTTCCCTTTGCCACATTTGGCAAAAGCATCCTCCAACAGCATCATCCCTTCCATAAATTGCTCTAGTGCTGCCGCTTTTGCCTCGTCTCCCTTTGCATTCCGAATCCCACTTAGTGCCGGCAACCACTGCACAATGAGGTAAGATACGGTACAGTCCATGGGTACCATGTGAAAACTCCTTTAGAAAACAGAAGTTTCATAAAATAAAAAATGCTCTTCTGCTCTTTAGTGCAAGTGAAACTAAATTTTGATCAAAATGAGGATAAGCTGACCAAAGAGTCTTAGTATTAATCAAGGAGCTACTTAGGCTCCATTTGGCTTTGGCTTATTTATTTGTTCTTATTTAAATTTTTCTCATATTTGTTAGTTTTTCGTCAATTTTTTTGGAAATTATGGCATCGTAATGACAAGAGGAATATAAAAAGTAAAAAATTACGATCGAAACCTTTTTTTTTTTGAATAAAGACAAAAATAAGCCAATAAGCCAATTTTTTTATCTTTATTTAAAAATGATTTCGATCATAATTTTTTACTTTTTAAATTTCTCTCATCATGACATACAATAATCTTTAAAAAATTGACGAAAAATTAACAAATACGAAAAAAATTGAATAAAAACAAAAAAAATAAGCCAATTGGCTTATTTAACCGAACAATGCCTAACTACCTAGTACCGAGTTGCTGGCTTATTTTGCATTAACTTCTTTTTCTTAGTATTCGAACCAGCTTATGCACTTCGATTAGTCCAATGTCCACAAGTGAGGGGCTAATTTTTTGAAAGACAATATCAAAAAGAGCAATGTTATGAACATAACTTTAAAACACAGTAATGACTACAAATTGTGTACTAAAAAATATATGTGTTCTTAGACTTTATTGTGTCAAAAATCAGATCAAAAGAATACCTTATCATCAACATAAGCAGCCCAGAATCGGGCCATGGCCCGATCATACGGCTCAGAAGGGAGAATATCCGGGCCATCGGTCCACACCTCATCAATGTACTGCACAATAATAAGGGACTCGCAAATGGGTTTCCCCCCATGAATCATGACCGGGATTTTCTTATGAACCGGGTTTGATTTCAGTAGCAACTCACTCTTGGACCCAAACGTCTCCTCAAGAAACTCGTAGTCGACATGTTTCAAGTTGAGGGCGATTTGAACCCGGTTCACGTACGAGCTGGGCGCCGCACCCAGAACCTTCACGTCGCTCAGTGCCATTGATACGGGTCTTGAAGTAACAGCTAGAGGGCTGTTTGTAAAGGAGTTAAAAGGTGGTTTTGCAGTAATGGGTATGAATGTAGAGGAGGGGCTAGTGATAATTTTTATAGAGCCTTTGGCTTGGTGAAGAAGAAGGCTTTGGTTGACTTTGACTATGGTGCTACAGACGGTCCCGACCACAATTTCCTAGATATTATTGTTTGCAGAAATGCTACGGTGCTATAGATACTTCCGTTGGAAGGAGTCCCCTCCCCTGCGTCATTGAATGCGTCATGGTGATTTTGGAAAAGGACGATGAATAGGACTGCATTGTCCTGTTATTGCAGGTTGAGTTCTCAGCTTTTTGATAATTTGTTCTTATTATTCAATTTTTTTCTTCAGTTATTAGTCTCGTGTTTCACTTTTTTTGTTTTTCTATTCTTGTTAGGACTAGTCGGAAAAATAAAAATTATGACTTTCACCTAAATACTTTTTGAAATATACAAGATAAAACCCGTTTTTTGGGGGTGTTTTGAGCTTTATCTTTTGATATTTTCAAAAAATATTTGAATAAACGTCATAATATTTTACTCTTTTTTTTTTTTTTGGTCTTGACGAGACAAATCGAAAAACTAAAAAAGTAAGGTTCAAAACTAATAAACGCCAAAAAAATTGAATAAGAGCAAACTATAAAAAAGCTCAAAAAGCAAAAGAAGTCAACCTTCCGAGGGCTATATCGAGCTACCCGTTGGTGTCACCGCCGAAGAAGCCCTTTCCTTTGCCACATTTGGTAAAAGCATCCTCCAACTGCTGGAGGGTTTTCATAAATTGCTCTATTGTTGCCGTTGTTGTCTCTTGTCCCTCTACATTCCTGAGCCACCTCAGTGTCAGCCACCATTGCTCAATCATGTACAGTACATTGCAACCATTGTGTACTGTGACCAAATTCCTTTAGAATTCATAACTTTCATAACAAGTTCATCTGCCAGTGAGTGCACGTGAACTGACTGTATATTTGGCTTCATGTATCTCATTCACCAACTGTATGACTCAACATTGGAACAATCTTATTAATAGGTTTTCAACAATTTACATTTTTTGTTAAAAACCTTGTTTATGAGCTTTTAGTGTGAGTTTTTTTGCTCTTTAATTGAAAAAGAAGAGGAAAAAAAATCCTTGTAAAGAAGTGAGGCATCAAAAGAAAGAAGCTAAAAGCATGCATGCATGTTTGTGCGTCAAACTCTAATAAATATTCAAATTTCAAATCCAAAACCTCCATCTCCAATCAAAAGTGTCAAATTTGCACTTGAATCTCCAACCAAAAGTGACCCCACTCAATGTTGAAATTTATAAATTTTTGACATTTTTTTTGTTTTTGTAATAAGGGTGCAAATTAAATTAAAAAATAACAAGTATGTGGATATTTCACCCCTACACTGTCTTGTTGCAATTGAAACAATAGCACACTAGGTGCAACATGAAAAGAAATTAAGTCTAAGGATTGAGAGCCTGTCACGCCTCTTTGTAGTCTTTGATTATTCTTCACCATTGTGAACTTCTCCATCAAGCTCCAGCATTGAGAAATGAAGTTATTCAAAGGATGGTGTGCTGTGTTGTTGTGACCAGGGCCGTCCCTAAGATTTTGGAGGCCTAAGACGGACGCAGACAATGAGGCCCTTAATATAATTTATGAAAATAAAATAATAAGCAGATAAATGATTTTTTCAAAGCCAAATGCATGTATTCGGAAAAAACCCAAACAATTACTAATTTATGATCTTGTTTTCTCTCCTTTGATCTCTAATTCATCTTCTTCTTCTTTATTTTGAGTTCATGAAAGGAGATTAGAGCTATAAGGGTAAAATATGCACAAAACTTATCGAGGAACCCACCACATGGAATTATTTTCTAAGGGGCTCTACATGAAGACAGGTCCGCCCGCGATCTACATTTTCTTTTTCCTTTCTTGTTTCCTGCTCAATCAGGTTGGGACCAACCATTGGGCTTTTTTCCCTTGAGTGTAAAATAGGTGCTTTGTGGTTTTAAAATGGGCCCTAGTGTTGCTATACCTAAAACGATTGGACATATATAATGGGTATCCAAAAAAATAGGAGGCTCTAATTTTTACACATTTTTTGGGGCTTAAGGCGTAGGCCTCTTCGGCCTTAACCCAGAGCTGACACTAATTGTGACCTAATATTTTTAAGATTGAAGAAGCATCAATGCTAACTTCGATCCTATCCCGGTTGTGTTGCTTGGTTAGTGATAGCCCATCAAATATTGCCCTATGATTCTGCTGCAAAAGTCGAACAGGACCATATCAAAAGAGCTTTGTGGCTGAAAGTGTTGCTGGGCTTGAAGGGATTGAAGTTGGATTTTCAAATGCAGGACCGAAATGGATGGAAAAAAAGGAGGTTTGGAGGTTTGCTAGAGGAGAGAGAGGAAACAGGTTTTGGATCCCTGATTAGTCCTCCTGCTACTACTGCGTCGAGCCTATCCACGGCTCCATCAGTGTTGATCTTTACCGAGCCCATTGCTGGAGGCTCCCATCCGACCATTTTTTCAAGAGAAGCCCTTGACGGTTTGTTATTGAAAAACGGTGAAGTACCATTCAGTTCCCAGGGCCAAAACGCCATAAGGGGTGAAGAATCTGGATTCGAGTGGATTACTAACGGGGTTCGAATCAAAGTGGAGTCTATTGCAGTTAGCCCAAATACACCAACAACCAAGAGGGAAAATGATGGACCAAGGAACACCGAAAGAACGAAAGAGCTTTGGAACATCACTTTGACTTGTCTGGACAAATGGGACAAAAAGGATTGGGGGTGATGTTGTGAGCAAACAGATCGTGTTTAGTCGCAAGACGATCACAAGCGACTAACCAGATGAAGTGGATGACATGAGGGTTAGCGGGGATTTTCCAAAGCCATTTCCAATCTTCATAAGGAGCGGTACTGGACAAATTTTTACAGAGTTTATAACCATGCTTGCTACTGAAAAGACCAGAAGTAGAGTTCCAACAGATGCGATCAGGTTCGAATTTGACAACTTGAAAAAGTTCCCTAGAATCATGTTTTTAATGTTCGAGGGGGAAAACAAAGGGAGTGTTATCCAGTGCCCAGAAGCCCCCGTCCCACAAATCCGGCACTGCTAAATCTCGATCGCAAATGGTCAAAGGGCCCTCTAATCTATCATACCGCGAAGAGGGCCTTCTCCTGACCAATTATCTAACCAGAAATTTGTGGAGGTACCACTACGGACCACAACTCTTGCCCCATTCATGAACAAGTCGCTCCCTTTACAAACACATCTCCATATAATGGTTATTGGTCGTGTTGCCGTATTTGCCTTCAAGGACTTTGGCCCAAAGCGACTCAGGTTCATAGGGTAATCGATTTCCAATTGAGTTTCTCAATAGCCACTTTACCAGCCAAATGGGAACTGCGGATACCATGGCCCCCGGAAGCCTTGGGCTTAGTGACCTTATCCCAACTCTAAACAAGAATTACTATTTGACATCACTCTCGATAATCAAACACAATGGAATTCATTTTTCAAAAAAACACACAACGGAATTTATTGACCAGTAAGTACCCAGTTCTGCAGCAACATTACGAAATACGAAGGATTACAAAGTACCTTGTCTTGCCAAGGTAAAAGGTCCTAGCTGCAAGCATTACCTTAACCTAAGAATATCTAATTTGCAACTTGTTCCAGCCATTACTTAAAGGTATGAGTTAGATCAAAAAAATGAACACAGCACAAGACACCAAAAACAACTACAAACAGGACCAATTACTAAATTACAAACTCAGGCCCAGTTCCGCTAAGGGAAATAAGAACTTATTTTTTGAGTTAAATGTGATGTATGATGAGAGAATGATCTGTCTCATAAAACTTAAAAAATACTCCTAAGAACCTTAGCAGAACAAGGCTGAGAAGAAAAACAAACCAAAATTGAAATAAAATAAAATAAAATTAGACCATCTTGAGCAATCTGAACAGCCCAAATTATTGACTTTAGTTGACAACTGAATTGGACAACGCAATTGGAAAATTACTGGGCTTTAGCTCTGCAGCTAACACCTTGATAAGCTCCACAAGCTTCTCTGTTTCTAAAATAACATTCTTCACAACAGCATTTGAACCAAACCTATGAGCCCATCCGAATAGACCGGGTGTCTTGGATTCATCCAGGATCTTTATATCGGTTAACTTCTACGTTACTCTTAGCCAACCCAAGAAGCCCCTGAAGGCTATGTCGAGATATCCGATGGTGTCAACACCAAAACAGGCCTTTCCCTTGCCACATTTTGCAAAAGCATCCTCCAACGGCATGATCACTTCCATAACTTGCTCTAGTGCAGCCGCTTTTGCCTCCTCTCCCTCTGCAATTCGCAGCCCCTTCAATGTTGGCCACAACTGCACAATCATGTACATTACATACATACAATCAGGTGCGTTTTCTCTAACCAATAAGTTATGGACAACTTCTTGTTGTCCAAAAATATCAAGTTGTTTTCACTAATCTATTAAGTAGTAGATTATGTGCGGGTGAAAGGAAAAAATAGAGAGGAAAAATACGGGGGGAAATGAAGGGCAAGAAGTTGTGGGTTTGTGTGAACAATGTTACAAAATGCAATAACTTTTAGTTCAAAATTTTTAGTGCAAACGCCACAATGGGTGCTTTATGAAATTTCATTTTGAAAACATAATTTTTTGTCATAGAGAAAATCATTTGCCGCTTCTTATAAGTACAAAACTGAAGACTCTGTATTTAGCGAACTGATCATATTCATACATGCCATCCAAGGGTTTCAATCGCCATGTGAGCAGTCTTCCTACTAGGGTAGGAAGCCTTCAAAATTAAGTCCACTCTTTGAATTGGACGGTCCAGATTCACCCACGCTATAAACAATTTGTTTACAGGCTCTGTGAATAAGTCTGTCTCAAGCCAGAAAGCGATAGGAATCCAATTTTTAGCTATATATATATTTTTTATTTTTTTCCTTGTCAAATGGAGTGCATTCTCGGATATTCGACTCTCAATGCAAACGAAAAATCTCAAGGAATACTAGAAGATTACACAATCGTAAACTTCCAGGCTCCGGTATTAATAATTGATTGAGCATTAATTGAACTACACATAATATAGTATCAAAAGTCAAACCAGAAGCATACCTTATCATCAACATAAGGAGTCCAGAACAGGGCCATGGTCTGATCGTACGGATCAGAAGGGAGAATACTGGGGCCATCGGTCCACACCTCGTCAATATACCGCACGATAATGAGAGACTCGCAAATGGGTTTTTCCCCCTGGATCATAATAGGGATCTTCTTGTAAACCGGGTTCGATTTCTGTAGCAACTTGCTCTTGACAAAATTTGGGGACGTGAATTTCTCCTTGAGGAACTCGTAGTCGACGGATTTCAAGTTGAGGGCTATCTAAACCCGATTCACGAACAGGCTCAGCGGCGCGCCGATAACCTTTACGTCGCTCGGTGCCATTGATGTAGGCAATGATGGAACCAAGGGGGTCTAGTGGCGGCGGCCGCCACGACAAGAATTTTATAAATTGCAATTATTACATGTATAAAAAAAAATTATCCCCAACATATATAGTTTTTCTACTACTAGATTTTTTTTCTTTATTTTTTGTTATATATTATTCCTAAATCTTCTATTTTTTTTTCAAGAAAGGAAACCAAAAAAAGTATTCCAAAACTAAATTCAATGGGCCAACATAAAATAATATAAAGGATGAGGTATAATTAAGGGAAAAAAAACTTCACACTCTAAAACTATAGTTTTTGTTATGTTGTTTTAATTTTTTTTAGAATCGACGACTATTAATATTGTAATTCATTTTTTTATTTTTTGAATATACATTTTGTCACTGATAAGGTAAAATTATAATTCCGTCCCTGATAGGAGAGGTGACCCCATCATCCCGATTCATCCGTAATAAAACGTCATATGGATTGGAATTCTTGGCGTGCAGCATTCGCCCAATCAGATTTTTGTGGGTCCGTCAGACTAAATATCTTTCGTCCTTTCCAAAATTCCAAGCACGAGTTAAATTCCAAGCACGAGTTGGTGCAACTTGCAAATGTTGGGGGTAATATTTGTCTCTTACTCCTAACAGCCTGTTTGGATGCCAGATACGGCACCCGGATATGCCAAGAAGTCGGAGATGTAATCCCAGCCCCACACATATCCAGTGTTTGGCTTCAATTTTCCTCTTCCGGACTTGTTTACTGTTCGAACTACGTATCCCCCTTCTCCGGAATTTCACCCGGATTTATAACGACACCCCAGGCCCTGTCGTTAGCAAATCAGGGGAGTTTTGGGCATTTTTGTAACATTCTACCCCTTCAAATCAGGGGCGTTGTGTTACCTTTTCTTGCCAAAAAAATGAGAGAGAGAGAGAGAGAGGACTGCCCCATCGTCGGTGATGGTGGGTCAGAGCAACCATCGTCGTCGGTAAAGATAATAGAGAGAGAGAGAGAGAGAGAGAGAGAGAGAGAGAGAGAGAGAGAGAGAGACTTACGGCCGGAAAACCCAGCAGATGGATGAGCGGCGGCGACAGACGGAGAAGACGAAGGGGTTGCAGAGGTTGCCGGACGAAGAAGACGCCTTGGAACTACGGGTGGGGTTCTTTGGAAATGGAGAAGTGTGACGCGGCGGTGAACTATTCTTGGGTAATGGAGAAATGTATTTGGAAATGGGGAACTGTGCATCTACAAATATATACAGATATACGTTTATATACACAGCTTTGCCATTTTTCACTTTTAAATTACGTTTTTTTCTTTTTTTGGGAAAATAATATTTATTTGTAATAAAAATCATTCTAAAATGAAATTATTTTATCCTAAAATTAATGACAAATATCAATTTATTCTAATTTAAAATAAACCAATTTTGAGCATTAAAAAAATCAAAGTGGGGTAATTTAGTCATTTCACATCTTATCCAATCATATCCACCTTCCAAATCCTCATTCTCAAAAAATCATCTAAACACCTCATTACAAATCTACCATTCTTAACATATCACCCCTCATTACATATCCACCTTCAAATCTCCCCTCATTCTATATCTACCCAAAACAAATCCTCCATCCAAACGGACCGTAATATCCTGAGATATTTGTTTTTCCATGTTTACTATGCATTAGCTCAGTTAGCATCACTCACCGTCTTTTTTAGTAGAAGCTTGGGTTCGAGCTTCATGAGAGACAGTTGATTAGGGTTTAGGACTATGGAGTATGGACAGCCTTTGGATCTTTTGAGAACTAACTTACTAACTCTCTACTAACCTCCGCTAATGTATACAGTATTGAAAAAAAAAAATCAGTATGCATTTAGACTTTGGGGTTTGGCACAATGGTCGTGTTCCTAGGAGTGGGATACACAAACGTATGGTTTCAAAGAGTACTGTTGGATTAAAACCCCCAGGGGTTTGAGCAGGTGGGCAAAAGAAAGCTATAATAAGTGTTTATCCTTCACGAGATCGTGTATTCGAATTTCACGGACGCTAAACGTTCAAATCTTAGGGCCATTGGAAAGTTTGTCTAGCCGTTAACTTCAGCATCTTAATATTAGTCGAGATGCGTACAAGCTGTCCCATACGTTCAGTTATTTAAAAGAGTCTTTGAATTAAAGAGTGCTAGGACAATAATTGAGCATAAAAAACACAAATGTAGTTTCTTTCAATCCAAATATGTTTACTATCATGGGAAGTCTTGTCGTACTTTTGTGCCGCACCGTACATGCATCCTAATGCGACATAGTTTGAAGGGAAAATTTCAAAATAGCCCCCAACCTTTACACCAAAATTCAATTAGACTCTCAATCTTTTAAAAACTTCAATTTTACTCCTAACGTTATATTCCGTTAATCAAAACACTCCCTTCCATCCGAATGACTAACGGATTCTGTTAAAAGCTCCGTTAAATATCGTCCCGATCAAATTTTGATGATCTGAGCTATTCAATGTTTTCAAAACATGATTTTAAAGGTAACATTAACGAAATCAGCAAAAAAAATGACCGCGAATGGCTTCATCTGAACAGTTTTTTATTGAATAGTTCAATAAAAAACTACTCAAATCAAGCATTTTCTGGTAATTTTTTTTTCAAAAATCCTAGAGGTACATATGAAATGTACATATTTTGTACATATCAATTTTGTGGGGCCCACCTTGGGTCCCACAAAGATGATTCAAACCGCCTATTATTTTTAAAATATTTTTTTATGGAGCCCTGTAAAAAATCAGCACAACCCGATATCGGTAAGGATTTTTTCTTAATTTGTGGAGGCGAAACTACTTAATTGCTTAGTTTCGCCCCTACAAATTTAGAAAAAATTCTTACCGATATCGGGTTGAGCTGATTTTTTACAGGGCTCCATAAAAAGATGTTTTAAAAATAATGAGCGGTTCGGATCATCTTTGTGGGACCCGAATTGGGCCCCACAAAATCTATATGTACATTGTATGTACATATTATATGTACCAATAGCAGCACTCTTTTTTTTTGTTGATTTTTCGCAAGTACCCTTAAAATTACATTCTTATCACATTGAGCGGCTCAGATCATCAAAATTCGATCAGAAAATGGGATGTGTAGACCGAAGCAAAATTCGGACGTCCAGACTTAAACAAAATCCGGATCGATCCGCATCTCCCTTTTTCCAATCGAATTTCGATGATCTGAGCTGCTCAATATGATTTAAATGTGATTTTAAGGGTACCCGTTGAAAATCAGCCAAAAAAAAAAAAAAAAGACCGAGAGGGAGTTGATCTGAATAGTTTTTTTATTGAACTAACCCTTAAAATCACGTTTTGAACACATTGAGTGGCTCGGATCATCGAAATTCGATCGGAATGCTATTTAATGGAATTCGTTAGTCATTCGGACGGAAGGGGGTGTTTTGATTAACGGAATATAACGTTGAGAGTAAAATTAAAGTTTTTAAAAGGTTGGAAGTCTAAATTAATTTTGGTGTAAAGGTTGGGGGCTATTTGAAATTTTCCCTAGTTTGAAATGTCTTACGTTTGAAAAAATGGACCACAAGGGATTGGATTGGACTAGTCTTTGTGGTTGGCTTAGGTGTAAAGCACAAGGATAATAATCATACTAAGGCCTAGTTTGGCATTATAAAACAAATGATTTAGGAGTATTTTTTTTGTCCTTATTTAATTTTTCCGCATTTATTAGTTTTTCGTCGATTTTTTAAGGATTATTGTTTCGTCATGATAAGAGGAATCTAAAAAGTAAAAATTACTATTGAAATTCATTTTTTTTAAATAAAAACAAAAATAAGCCAAATTTTTCAACACTAATTTCATCCTACTCAGAACTATACAACACTAATTTCATCCTACCTCTAAGTTTGGAATGCAAAAGGGGTGTAGAAGGAAGAAATGAAACGAAGTCACGTCTGCTCCTAATTTAGAATCGAACAAATTAAGATTACAACACTGTCTTAGCTAGACAATGAGCTGGCTCAATGATCCTGCAAGGGAACTTTCATTCTATGGTGTATTATCTGCCTGCACCACGCCGTGGTTTATTGCGGCATTTAGTTTTTTGTCGGTAAACTTAATTTAACTATTACAATCCATTGGCAAAAAGGCAATGAAAACATGGTATAGTAATAACTAATAACGAATGAAATGGGCAAGGGAAGCCCAACTTGCAGAATGTCCTAAACGTCAACTTTCAAAATAGAACAACTACAAAAAATATCTATACCATCATGAAGCAAGTAAGAAAATGGCACAAGAGGCTGTGAGGCAAGGATGGAACCAGGGGTTTAGTGGAGGCGGCCGCCACAACAAGAATTTTAGAAATTGTAATAATTACATGTATAAAAAAAAATTGTCCCCAACATATATAGTTTCACCACCGCTAGATTTTTTTCTTTAGTTTTTGTTATATACTATTTCCTAAATCTTCTTTTCTTTTTTCTTTTTTTTTTTTGGGGTTTCCAAGAAAAGAGACTCAAAAAAGTATTCCAAAACTAAATGCAATGGACCAAAGTGAAATAATATAAAGGATGAGGTATAATTAAGGGGAAAAAAACTTCACACTTTAACTCTAAAACTGATGAAAGGGAGAGTAGGTTGCCTATTGTTCTAATGCGTTTGAATGGTGAGTTTTGTTTTGCAGCTGCTCTACAACTCGATCTCAGTTAGTAAGTTTTTCATTGTAGTGTGTTTTGTCATGGAAGTGCCAAAGGGGGAGATTGTAAGGACCAAATTTGTAGTCTTAATTGTATTCGCAATTCCGTACGACAAAACACATATTTTATATCGAGTTGTAATTTTATTATTTTTATAGGCTAGTGAGTTTGTATAGGATTAGAGTGGAAGGAATCTATTTATTTGTAATTGAGTGAGAGTGAATCAAACATCTAAAGGCAGAATGGCTTCGCAAATGGAAAGGAGCTAAATCGGAACGGATTGATCGGGATATCAATCAAATATCCATCGGAGGCTACAGACACACATGATAGTTTTCCTATTTCCTTTTCAAATGAAAAAACAGGGTTCCTTAATAATCCGTAAAAAACCCTAAAAGTATGAATGTGAAGTACTAAGTTATTCTACCAGCAAAAATCACGCAAGCAAACAATCCCACAACTCAGAGATATACATGGAAAACCCTAGAATGGATAAAAATCACAGGAAGAAATCAAATCACTATAATCATTGTGCAGTTACAGATATACCTATCACTACTACAAAATGGTATAAAGATCACGGTCCAAAAACTAAAAAGATCTCACTTTTTGTAAAAACGTAATAAAATGTTATGAACTATAGTTTTAACCTCAGTTATACAAAAAAACTGAGATAGAAAGATTTTTTAGTCTCAGTAATCTAAAAATTGATATTGTAACTTGAAGAATAGATCTCATTTTAAAAAAAAACTGAGATTATATATGAAAGAATATATCTCGTTTCCAAAAAAACTGAGATGAAAAGATTTTTTAGCCTTAGTAATTTAAAAGTGAGATTGTAACTTCAAGAATAGAACTCGTTTTCCAAAAACAGAGATTATATATGAAAGAATATATCTCATTTCGAAAAAATTGAGATAAAAAGAACCTTTAATCTCAGTCATTTAGAAACTGAGGTCGTAAGTTAGAGAATATTTTTTTTAAGACTTGAGATGAAAGATCTTATATAGGAAAAGTTGAAAGTCGCTTACCCCTTAATCGACTCCTCGCGTAATATTCCTAAATAAATGTCACTCTCAACCATTCTACAAAAAATATTTGGTCACAAAATGGGGCACTTTCAGCAATGAAAATATATTTCGTCGCCAAATGAGTACCTTTGGTGACAACATTTATGAAGGTTGCATTTCATCTCCAAATATATTTCGAGTATAACTCTATGTTCAGAACTCCATTAATTGAGATAATTCAAATTGGGTTTGAACAATAACACAAAGGGCTACAACTTTCATGTTTATCAAAATTGCTAATTTTAATATTTAAAGGTTCAAAATGATGTTCAAAATATATTTTAATGTTAAACGCATATGTTTTATATTAAATATTTCAATTATATATTGAAAAGTGTGTGTGGTGCAGTTGGTTGAAGCTTCTATGTAAAACTCAAGAGACTTGGGTTCAAAACCCACTAGGAGAAATAATGTGGGATTTTTTCCCTTAGCAAAACGCCACTTTTAATCTCGGTTTTCTCAAAAACTGAGATTATTTCTCTCTAAACAACTACGATTTTATAATAAAACTGAGATGTTTTGCTATTAAAGGTCACGATTTTGTCATTTTTAATCGCAGTTTTTATGTTTTTAGTCACAGTTGTAATGAGTTTTAATCACGGTTTTTATCTTGTGGTTAAAAGATAGAGACTTTTAATTACACCTTGATAGACCACAGTTTTAAATGCGAGATTAAAAGTGAAAGATCACACTAAATGACCGAGGTCTTTATCTATTTTTGTAATAGTGTATCCAAACGGTGTAAATCCTCACAACGTTCTAAGTACTACTTGCCGAGTCACACGTACACCGCACCCAGTGATCTTGATCGCCAACAGCCTTAAGTCCATAAGCCCTCCAATAAACTAAAAGAAATTCCTTCACAAAGAATAGCTCTTCAAAGAACCAGTTGCTTCCATTTCCTCTGCCGCCGCACCTATATCTCTTATGGCTCGAAGAGCTTTTGTTCTTCTTACACAATTCCAAACAAAAACCTTTTACTGTTGCACTTTTTTCCCGTACCCCAGAAGCAAAAAAGGAAATAGGAAAACTATCATGTGTGTCTGTAGCCTCCGATGGATATTTGATTGATATCCCGATCAATCCGTTTCGATTTAGCTCCTTTCCATTTGCGAAGCCATTCTGCCTTTAGATGTTTGATTCACTCTCACTCAATTACAAATAAATAGATTCCTTCCACTCTAATCTTATATAAACTCACTAGCCTATAAAAATAATAAAATTACAACTCGAAATAAAATATGTGTTTTGTCGTACGGAATTGCCAATACAATTAAGACTACAAATTTGGTCCTTACAAAAACAACTTATATAACCTAAAAAAATTAAAGTTAGTCTTTTTTTTGTACTCTTTGTGCAAATGACAAATATTATTTACTATAATTTTTGTTATGTTGTTTTAATTTTTTGTAAAGTCGATGACTATTAATATTGTAATTCATCTTTTTATTTTTTAGTATACATTTTGCCACTGCTAAAGTAAAACCCTCGTTCTTTCCCTGGTTGCATCATTGAATGCGTCAGATTGTTTTTGGAATGGAAGAGGAAGGAGGAATGGGACTGGATCGTCCTCTCAACCTTTTGAAGTAGAGTACTATTTTTCAATTCCACCTTTTCCTTTTTCCAGGTGATGGACGGTGTTTCTTGTCAGGCTAGTTTCCTGGTTGCATCATTGAATGCGTCAGATTGTTTTTGGAATGGAAGAGGAAGGAGGAATGGGACTGGATCGTCCTCTCAACCTTTTGAAGTAGAGTACTATTTTTCAATTCTACCTTTTCCTTTTTCCAGGTGATGGACGGTGTTTCTTGTCAGGCTAGTTTTTAAAGCCTTTCACACGTTAACGTGTAGGGGTAAGGCTGCCAAAAAAAAAATTTGTTGACAAGAAGAATTAAAACTTGAGAGAATATGCTTTGTTCTCTTTGCAACTTAAAAAAAAAAATTTTAAAAATTCTTTCAAGATTTTTCTATTTTCAACATTTTTCTTTCTATCTCTCTTCACTTATTACTCCTACTATTTTTCAAAAAAAATTTCAAATTTCAATCCAAACAAAGCAGACTTTGTTTATTTGCATGGAATTGATGGAAAAATCAATTTTTTTGTGACTTTGTATGTGTTTACTTATCAGAAAAGTTGGTACTGGCTTGAACTTTTCTAGTGGAAATTTTTTTTCCTGCAAATAGGATTGTAAACGAGTCATGCCAAGCCGAGATTTGACGAGCTCAACTCGTTTACTAGCTAAACGAGCCTAAAATTCGAGCTCGAGCCTTGACAAGCCAAGCCCTTATCAAGCCGAGCTAAGTCATTTACTAAACGAGCCTCTTTAATCTAGCCGAGTCACTCTTAACGAACCGGGCTTTTGTCAAACGAGCACAGCCAAGCTCGGTTCGTTTACTAAATAAGCCGAATCGAACCTTAACAAAGAACTTTTAAAAAATAAAGATAAACTGGAACGGGGCCTAATAATAGGCTTTAGGTAGTCTAACTACTTGCCAGCATTGCTCTAATTCTCTTATTCAGTACTTTTAGAAAAGCAGTTCTTCAAATATATAAAGATATAGCCCTTTAGAAGACGATTCTGAACGAGCTGAGTTGAGCAGTGGGTTGTTCAATCTTTGACATGAAAACCTTGCAATCTTGAAAGATGTGTTCAAATTCGATATTTTGGTCTAAAATGCGAGTTTAATTGAGCGGAGCTGGAGCTCTAAGTAGCTTGAAATTTAGTACTGTCATATGGATAGAGGTGTGTGTAGAGCCTGAGTACTCAGTTGTACAAACTTGGACTGACCAAGTAGGGTGCCAAAAAGCGTGCTAAAGATTGATTTTATTAACATTTGACTTGATCTCAAACGAGGTTGTAGTAACAAATTAACTAGTCATAACACGGATCTAGCTTTGAGTAGACAGGCGACCTAATAAGCTCACATGTAATTATGGAATTAGCTCTCATGGAATAATGGTCCTGTTATCACATACTTTGGGAACCGTATTTTTTATACTATAATCGTATGTCAGTAAAGCTAAGGGGACCAACCACCCCCATACTGATGGAGTATCAACGGGCACGCGGAGCACACTTCAGGTTCTGCACGGATGATCTGAGTCGTTCCATAATTAAAAAAAAAACAAGTGGGTTTGTAAAAGATTAACTTAATCTGATACGTGTGGGTGCTCGATTCAATCTTTTATTTTTTCATTTAGATTCCAAGAATTTTTGTAACTGGGTTCATTCACTTATCTAAATTGCGATTATTTCATACTGAAATTACTTTATATGTCTATATATATGTATGTATCTGTACACGAGGTTAATTTAGAGCATCCTCTAAAATCCATATCTGAATACCCAAGCTTTTAATGAAGGAGAATCTATATACCGGGCCTTACCGGTCGGTAAGGGTAATTTCGGATAATATCGGGCGAGATGTTGTTTCCTGTGATTTCGGCCGGTATTTTGCAAAGCTGGGCAGTGAACCGACAAAAAAAGGGAAAACAGAAAAAGAAGAAGACCGAAGCAGAGAAAATAACCAGAGAACCGAAAAAAATGGTCGATCTGTTCGTGAAGTTGTCTTCTCTCTACCCTGCTATAGCATGATGCACTAGTTGCTGCAAAATAGGTCTTGTCAAAAGAAAAGAATTCTTGTTCTTCTGCAAAATTACTTGTCAAGAGAACACGCACAAAAAAATAAATGAGCAAACTCCTAAGTCTCAACCTAATACCACTTTGGCCAACCCCTTTGGGTTCTCGATTCTACTTTTATGACAAGAAATGGAGTATTATATTGAAAACATGAATCATGTTACCATGAAATTCTTAATTGAAGAGGTGTGTATAGTGGAAAATGATTTCTGCACTACCTTTTTGGATTATGACACTCATTTTCTTATGAAAAATACACACAAAAACTGTTAGTAATTTATTTTAATCAACGGGTATCTGTAATCTTAACGTGGGGAGATTAATGAGTATTTAATATCATGGAGCTCGTAATATAATTGAGATAAGGACGGGAGTGCAATTATAATTCTGTAGTGGGGTGAATTATAATTAGAGAAATAAGAAATAGAATCCTGGTGGGATTAAGTTTTCTTATTTACACTGGGAGCCCAGACTTATTACTCCTTAGGTCCCTATCGTAGCCCTATATATACACGTTATGCTCTCTAGGTCAGTATGATGTTTTTCTATTCTTCAGTAAATAGAGGCAGGCTTAGAGAGAGCAAATAGATCACGAAAGAGTCCACACTTGGTTCGTGTTCTAGACGTGCAGGGAATACGATAGAAGATCGTAAGGTACGGTCGAGCAGTATTCGTGGTTTATAGCAAGACGTGCTATAACAAGTTCAACCAGCGTTCGTGTCGCAGGGAGTTGAGGTAGAACCCTAATTCCGCTTTATAGGGTTTTACAATTTTTGTTGTCTAATCTGTACGCGTCATTACTGGGTCTTGGGGATTCAGTTTCCCAACAGTGGTATCAAAGCAGGCTGTAATCACGCGTATGGATTAAACAGGCCATGTTGTCCGTAGGTTATAGAGGGTAGAACGTAGAACTGTGCTAACCTTTATTTTGCAGCGTTCTTACCCAACTATTATGGTCACATGATTTTTATTGGTTTTATGTGATTGGATCCCACGATAATTTTTTCGTGGTTATTGTTATTTATTGGGTACCACGATTATTTTTCGTGGTTGTAATAATTAACGTAGCATGTGTTATTTATTAGGTGCCACGATTATTTTTCGTGGTTGTAATAATTAACGTAGCATGTGAACTCCAATGGAGGCATAAGATCGATATTTGTATGTTTCTTCGATTGTAATAGCATTCGACGGTTATTCGGAGATCGAAGATGGTAGATACAAAAGATTCAAGTTATTTGGCTCGCAACAGTTTTTTTTCCAGATTCGTAGGGTCTGATTGCAGGGCTATTTCGACCCAGTAAACATTGGAATCAGAAAATCTGTTCTTCACGAAAGTTGTAGATAATTGAATTTCGAATCCAACCCAATTTGAATCACTTCAATTGGAGGTCAGATGAAGAAGATATGGCCAAAATACTGAAGGCTGTGCAGTTTACGCGGGAATATGTTAAATCCGAAATTTCTTGCCTAAGCACGGTTGGATTTTGGTTTTCTTGATTGATTCAAACTGTCTAAATCTTCTACATAAGTATAGCCGAAGGATTTCAAGTTTGGAAGGACTCCTTATTGCTTAAGGATTTCAAGTTTGGAAGGATTCCTTGTTGCTCAAGGATTGCATCTTTGACCATAATAGTTGGGATGCATATTTTATTATGTTTCCTAAATTATGTTTATGCATGTTTCTATGATTGTTTTGCATATGTGATAGTTTACCATATTGGGACAACATGGTAATATATGGCTTTTGACCTAGATCACGTTTTTTTGCAAACTTAAAAATTTTGATAACCCTCACAAATTTTTTTTAAATAACTAAGTGGAAGAGGGAGTTTATTTTATAAATTCCACGGTCTCCATTACTAGTATGTAGATGATGTAATTAATTTTGTGTGATGGTTTTAGAACCTTCCCCCCCATCGGGCAAAATTAATTATGGCATCATCGGTACAGACTTCCTTAATAGATAGGTCTATGATGATTGTTGTGTGACTTACTACACCATCTGAGGTAATTCATAACGGAACAATGGGTCATGGGGCTAGGTAATGGTATACACTTAGCTGTAAATAATAGTATCTTCACCATCTGAGTCACTATTATTATTTATAGGACCGAAGTTATATTGGCTATTTAATTTTGCTTGGCACGGTATAGTGTCTAGATAGTAAAATTAAAAGGTTGTGCCTATCTACACGAATGATAAAGAGTAGAGACTTCCCATCGAGGCATGCTCTTCACGGTGTGTAGGGTTGCCAATGTTTTTCTTTTAACATGTGGTAGAGGGAACCAATATTAAAATGAAATTCAAAATTTTTATTGCCCTTCATAATTGATTGTTATGTTATTTGATTCTCAGATTCAAAAATGGGCTCTTTCAATCCACTTGCCATTATTCTCAAAGAAAATAAACTTACTGGACCAAACTATGTTGACTGGAAAAGAAACTTGAATATTGTGTTAACTGCTGAGGGCCACAAATATGTGCTATCTACGGCGTGCCCTCCTATACCTGAAGGAAATGCCACAGAACAAGAAGCAAAGCCTTATAAAGATTGGGTTAAGGCTGATGAGATGGCGCGGTGTTATATTTTGGCTTCTATGTCGAATATATTGCAACATCAGCATCAAGCTATGGAATCTGCTTCTGATATGATGCTGAACCTCAAAGAAATGTTTGGGGATCAGAATCGGGCAGCAAGGCTAGTTGCTATGAAAGAATTGGTGAGCATCACCCATGTTGAAGGGACCCCGGTTAGGGATCATGTTCTAAAGATGATAGCTCTTCTTAATGAACTAGAGATCCTTGGAGCTGAAATTGATGGGGAAACCCAGATCGATTTCGTTCTCAACTCACTGCAGTCTGAGAGTTTTAAGCAGTTTCGCCTGACTTATTCTATGAACAAAATGAATTTATCTTTGGCGGAACTTCTTAAGGAACTCCAAGCAGCTGAGGGTCTTTTGGTTACGAAGAAACCACCATCAGTGCTAGTGGCTGAGAAGGCTTCTACTTCTAAGCCGAAAGGCAAGAAGAAGCAGAATAAGTCTCAGAAAAAGGTTGTGGAGGCAGTTCATGCGCCTCAAGGTGGAGTGAAAAAGCCTACGGGCAAGTGTTTTCACTGCAAGCAGAAAGGACACTGGAAGAAGGAATGTCCGGTTTTTCTCAATAAAGTGAACAAACAAGGTAAATCTTTTTCACTAGTTGTTGAATCATGTTTAGCGGTGTTATCTACCAGTACCTGGTGTGTAGATACGGGAGCCACTAATCATGTTTGCAATTCATTGCAGGGGTTCCAGGAAACCAGAAGACTCAGTGATGGGGAGATTTATCTACATATGGGAAATGCTACGAGAGTGGCAGCAGTTGCAGTAGGAAATATTTTTTTAAATTTTAGTAGTAATAGGAGTTTAATTTTGAGAGATTGTCTTTATGTTCCTACTATTAGAAGAAACTTGGTTTCAGTTTCTAAGTTAATAAAGGATGGATATTTGGTTTATTTTAGTGACTCTGTGGTTATTAAGTTAAATAAACGTTTTATCTGTTCTGGTTCATTGGTGGATGATCTCTACATTATAAACCCTATATTTCCTACAGTGCAACTGCATGAATTGAATAACACTAATAATTTACCATGCAAGAGAAAAGAGCCTTCGAAATTGAACCAAACGTATCTTTGGCACTTACGTCTTGGTCATATTAATCTGAATAGGATTTCTAGACTGGTTAGAGATGGACCTTTAGGTTCATTAGAAGTTAAGGAACTTCCAGTCTGTGAATCATGTTTGGAAGGTAAGATGACCAAAAGGCCTTTTTCAGCAAAAGGATATAGAGCCAAAGAGCCGTTAGAATTGGTTCACTCTGATTTGTGTGGGCCTATGAATATCCAAGCTAAAGGTGGTTTTGAGTACTTTGTCACTTTTATTGACGATTACTCAAGGTATGGATACATTTATTTGATGCACCGTAAGTCCGAATGCTTTGAGAAATTCAGGGAGTATAGGGCGGAAACGGAAAAGCGTTTGGGTAAATGTCTCAAGACACTACGATCTGATCGTGGTGGTGAATACCTCTTGGGAGAGTTTAAGGACTACTTGTCAGCTGAAGGGATTACATCCCAATTGTCAGCTACAGGTATGCCACAACAAAATGGTGTAGCAGAGAGAAGGAATAGGACTCTTATGGATATGGTAAGATCAATGATGAGTTATTCAGATTTACCAATTTCGTTTTGGGGACATGCACTAGAAACAGCAGCGTATATTCTTAACTTGGTACCATCTAAGTCAGTACCATCTACACCCACAGAACTATGGATTGGGCGCAAACCTAGTCTCCAGCATGTTCGGGTTTGGGGTAGTCCAGCACATGTGCTGAATGGGAACGCAGATAAGTTGGAATCGAGAACAGAAGTTTGCTTGTTTGTGGGGTACCCTAGAGGAACGAGAGGTGGACTGTTTTATAGTCCTGCGGATAAGAAGGTCATTGTTAGCACTAATGCCCGGTTCTTAGAAGAGGACTATGTGATAGACCACAAACCCAGAAGTAAAATTGTTCTAGAAGAATTAAGAGGAGAGAGACCGGTACAAACTTCTTTACCACCAATAGTGCAGGAGGAAATGCCACAAGAGATATTTGTAGAGGCACCTATTGACACATCGGTACCTCGTCGTAGTGGGATGGTTACTGTTCCACCCAGTCGATATACGTTGTTGGGAGAGTTTTTTGAAATGATTCCTGATGATCAACATGCTGAACCCTGTAACTACAATGAGGCACTTCAAGATAAAGATGTGAAACTTTGGCAAAAGGCTATGAAATCAGAGATGGAGTCTATGTACTCTAATCGGGTCTGGGATCTTGTAGAACCACCTGAAGGGATTAAACCCATTGGGTGCAAGTGGATCTATAAGAAGAAGAGAGGGGCGGACGGGAAGGTGCATACCTTCAAAGCTAGGCTTGTTGCGAAAGGGTATACTCAGAAAGAAGGGATCGATTATGAGGAAACTTTTTCGCCAGTAGCCATGCTTAAGTCCATTCGGATTCTCTTATCCATTGCGGCTCATCTCGATTACGAGATTTGGCAAATGGATGTAAAGACCGCGTTCCTTAATGGAAATCTGGATGAGTGTATCTATATGGTGCAACCAGATGGATTCATAGCAAAAGGTCAGGAGCACATGTTGTGCAAGCTTAAGAAGTCTATTTATGGGCTTAAGCAGGCATCTAGATCTTGGAACATTCGTTTTGATCAAGCAATCAAGTCTTTTGGTTTTGATCAATGTCCGGATGAGTCATGTGTGTACAAGAAGCGCAACGGAAAAGTTGTAGTGTTTTTAGTACTATATGTCGATGATATCCTGCTCATCGGAAACGATGTGGGAGTGTTATCTTCAGTGAAAGTGTGGTTATCCGGCCAATTCGAAATGAAAGACTTGGGAGAAGCTGGTCACATCCTAGGGATTAAGCTTATACGAGATCGCAAGAATAGGATGTTGGGCTTATCACAAGCTACTTATATCGATGTCATTCTAGCCCGTTTTAGCATGCAAGATTCCAAGAAAGGGTTCCTCCCTTTTAGACATGGAATCAATCTATCCAAGGATCAGTGTCCTAAAACACCTGAAGAGATGGAGAAAATGAAGGCAGTTCCTTATGCCTCGGCAGTAGGAAGCCTTATGTATGCTATGTTGTGTACTAGACCTGATATTTGCTTTGCCGTTGGCATGGTTAGCAGATTTCAGTCTAATCCAGGGCAAGAACATTGGACTGCAGTGAAACATATACTCAAGTATCTGAAAAGAACTAGAGATCATATGTTGGTGTTCCAGTCAGATAGTCTGGTACCTCATGGGTACACAGACTCAGACTTCATGTCAGATAGGGATTCCAGAAAGTCTACCTCAGGATATGTGTTTACCTTGGGAGGTGGAGCTATAAGTTGGAGGAGTATCAAACAATCTTGCATTGCTGATTCTACCATGGAGGCAGAGTATGTGGCAGCTTCTGAAGCAGCCAAGGAGGCTGTTTGGCTTAGAAACTTTTTGTTGGATCTGGAAGTGGTCCCTTCAGTGCAATCAGCCATTACACTCTATTGTGACAATAGCGGTGCAGTTGCTAATTCGAAGGAGCCAAGGACTCACAAGAAGGGAAAACACATTGAGCGTAAGTATCATCTGATTCGAGAGATCGTACAAAGAGGTGATGTTGCTGTGACCAAGATTGCATCAGCGAATAACCTGGCAGATCCTTTTACGAAGAGCTTACCAGCTAAGACTTTTGATAGTCACGTAGAAGGAATGGGAGTGAGATGCATGGCAGTATGGTTTTGAGTCTTAGTGGGAGTTTTGTTAGGAAATTATATAAAAGTTATGTTTTTATATGATGGATTAATATTTAATTATTAATCAGTTTTATCCATTTTTGATGAGAATCTTTTATGGGCAATATTTGCATGATAATTTTGTATGTTGTGCATGTGTGTCTTTTATTCTACATAGTAGATAATCCAGTGTGTAGAGTACGGCTTACACACAGAAGATTGGATCATCGGTTCTTGTGAAATATAAGTTATGGTTCACAGTCTTAGATGGAATTTGACACACCATCGGTAGGACTGTAGCACAATATTTTAGTAGGTTTTTCTTGACTACAGGGAATGGTGTTAATTCCAACTCATTGTGCTAGTATACTTTGTGTGTATTGAACGGGACCGTATTGAGGTAATTGTCTTTATACTAACTTTATAAGACAATTGAAATCTCATGGTTATTATGAATGCTTATGCTCTTAATTCAAAGATAATTATTAGAAGTATATATTTAATGTTGTTGACTTTGATTCATTAAAGAGTGAGATCTTTGTACGGTCAATAGTCTCGGTGAATTGGGTAGCAACATTATGTATATGACAACTATTAATTATTAATGGAATCCACGTCCCGATAGGAATTGATGATACCCCTTGAGTAAGCTTATAAGTTTCGATTATGTTAAACCCTGCAGGTGGATATTTGTATCCGACATATCGAATAAGTTAAGCGGATAGTCTCAAGTTAAGATGTTGATTAAGTGGGAGATTGTTAGTAATTTATTTTAATCAACGGGTATCTGTAATCTTAACGTGGGGAGATTAATGAGTATTTAATATCATGGAGCTCGTAATATAATTGAGATAAGGACGGGAGTGCAATTATAATTCTGTAGTGGGGTGAATTATAATTAGAGAAATAAGAAATAGAATCCTGGTGGGATTAAGTTTTCTTATTTACACTGGGAGCCCAGACTTATTACTCCTTAGGTCCCTATCGTAGCCCTATATATACACGTTATGCTCTCTAGGTCAGTATGATGTTTTTCTATTCTTCAGTAAATAGAGGCAGGCTTAGAGAGAGCAAATAGATCACGAAAGAGTCCACACTTGGTTCGTGTTCTAGACGTGCAGGGAATACGATAGAAGATCGTAAGGTACGGTCGAGCAGTATTCGTGGTTTATAGCAAGACGTGCTATAACAAGTTCAACCAGCGTTCGTGTCGCAGGGAGTTGAGGTAGAACCCTAATTCCGCTTTATAGGGTTTTACAATTTTTGTTGTCTAATCTGTACGCGTCATTACTGGGTCTTGGGGATTCAGTTTCCCAACAAAAACTTCACTAAAAGACAATAAATTGAGTGCCATAAACAAAAAAAGGAGTGCAGAAATCATTTTCCATAGTTGATATGCATAGCTGGCGATATTACTTGTATTATCTTAATTCATCGATATATAGTGAACACTGATCTGCGTCATGAATATGGTTTTTTTTTTTTTTTTTGATAGGCTGCACCATGAATATGTTGAACTATACAATTGGGAAACCCCGTAAGAGAAACTGTGCGTTGCATTCTTCATTTCTTTTCTTAGTTGGTCTTCGCGCTTTGTGTATTTGTTGGTTTGGCTAATTTATCAGATTGGATATAAATCAATACATAACCAGTAGTTTCCATATAAGTAGTATGCCACCTTATTGAATTACAAAACTCTGAAGAAAAAAGAAACCAAAATTGGAAACAAAATTACCAAAAAAAAAATTACAGAGACCATCCTGAGCAATCTAAGCGGCCCAGATTATTGACTTGGTGACAACCAAATTGGGGAAATTACTGGGCTCTAGCTATAGCAGCGAATATATTGGCAAGCTCCACAACCTTCTCCGTTTTCGGAATAACATCCTTCACAGCGGCATTTGAACCAAATCTATGCGCCCATCCGAATAGACCGGGTGTCTTGGTTGCGTCGAGGATCTTTAAATCGATCATCTTCTCCGTCGCTCTCAGCCACCCCAAAAAGCTCCCGAGGATTATGTCAAGGTATCCAATGGTGTCACCGCCGAAGAAGTCCTTTCCCTTGCCACATTTCGCGAAAGCATCCTCCAACAGCATGATCCCTTCCATAAATTGCTCTAGTGCGGCCGCTATTGCCTCCTCTCCTTCTGCATTATGCAGCCCCCTCAGTAACGGCCACCACTGCACGCACAATCATGTACTTACATTAATTGCATACATGCAATTAGGAACGTTTCCGCTAACCAATAAATTATGGACAACTTCTTGTTATTCATAAATGTCAAGTTGTTCCCACTAACCCCATAAATTGTAAGTGGTATAAAAAAAGAAAAAATAGCGATGAGGAAAAAATGAAGAGGAAGAAGTAAACAACATGAATAAATGCAATAATTTGTAGTCTGAAATTTTTAATGAAAACGGCCCTGTTAAGGTAGGGAGCCTTCAAAGTTAAGTCCACTATTTGACTCAAACAGTCAAACTTCTACCAAACCAAGTTCGATTTTAAATTTTAATCAAATTAAAAGATACTCAAATCATGTACTTCAATTTTAATCATGTACCCCATCAATTTACAATTTCAAGATTAATAAAAAAAACGAAAATGTTATCAGCAAAGCAAAGCCAAAAAGCGAAAGGAATCCATTTTTTAGCTACAAATGAAGTTAAACCAGAAGCATACCTTAGCATCAAGGTAATCAGCCCAGAACCGGGCCATGGCCCGATCGTACGGATCCGAAGGGAGAATACCCGGGCCATCAGTCCATACGTCGAGAATATACTGCACAATAACGAGAGACTCGCAAACGGGTTTTCCCCCATGGAACAAAACAGGGACTTTCTTGTGAACCGGGTTCGATTTCAAAAGCAACTCACTCTTGGTCAAGAATGGGAATGACTCCTCGAGAAACTCGTAGTGGACGGATTTCAAATTGAGAGCGATTTGAACCCGGTTCGTGAATGGGCTCAGCGGTGCGCCGATAACCTTTACGTCGCTCGATGCCATTGTTATGGTTAGTGAAGTAAATAGAATAGAGGACTGTTTGTAAATGGAATAGAGGTTGTTTGGGAGTGGGTATGGATTGATAGAAAAGGAGGGATTGTTATTTATAGTTGGGTTTTGGCTAGCTGAAGAAGAAGAATTTTGTTGACCCGTGGCGTCATTGAATGCGTCAGGCTATTTTTGGAAGGGAAAATTTCAAAAAAGCCCTTGAACTTTCTGACAACTTGCAAAAAAACACCTGAACTTTCACTATTAACAAAAAAACACCTAAACTTAGCATTCCGTTAGCAATTAAACCCCTGACGTCTAATTCCGTCAATTTTTAACGGATGGAGCTAACGGAAGGCGTTAACTTTTTATTTTTTTTTACTTTTTACATTCAAAAATTATTTTTAACTCTTTCTTTTTTTTATTGGTAAATAAATATGCAATAAACTTTTTTTTTCTTACTATTTATCAAAAATTACTTTAACTTTATTTTTTACTATTTACAAAAATAATTTTACCCACCATCTTTTTGTTACTTTCAAATTTTACCCCTCTCTCTCTCTCTCTCTCTCTCTCTCTCTCTCTCTCTCTCTCTCTCGCTTTCTCTCTCTCTCTCTCTCTCTCTCTCTCTCTCTCTCTCTCTCTCTCTCTCTCCCTTTTTTTTTTTAGAACTTTAACCCCACTCCACCAATCAACTGCCAAAGCTCTAGCTCTAATTTTAGAAATTCGAAATTACTCTTTTTTTTAGCATTCTTGTTTTTTATATTTTTTACTTCCAAAATTACTTTTAACTCTTTATTTTTAGTAGTAAATAAATATGAAATAAAGTTTTTTTTCTTACTATTTATCAAAAATTACTTTAACCCTAATCTTTACTATTTATAATAATAACTTTAACCCATTTTTACTATTTATTGCATATTTATTTATGACTAAAAAAAGAATGAGTTAAAAATAATTTTTGAAAGTAAAAGTAGTAAAAAAAAGAAAAGGTTACAAAGAAGAGGTTAAAAGAACTTTTGAATTTCTGAAATTGTGGCTAAGGCTTTGGCGGTTGGTTGTGGGGTTAATTGGTGGTGTGGAGTCGATTCTAATAAGAAAAAAGGGAGAGAGGGGGGGGGGGAGTTGTGGGAAGGTAAAATTTGAAAATAAAAAATAGGGTTAAAGTAATTTTCGATAAATAATAAGAAAAAAAAGAACTTAATTGCATATTTATTTACCAATAAAAAAAGAAAGAGTTAAAAGTAATTTTGGAAGTAAAAAATACAAAAAAAAAAATGCTAAAAAAAAGAGTAATTTCGAATTTCTAAAATTAGAGCTAGAGCTTTGACAGTTGATTGGTGGAGTGGGGTTAAAGTTCTAAAAAAAAAAAAGAGGGAGAGAGAGAGAGAGAGAAGGGGAAAGGTAAAATTTGAAAGTAACAAAAAAGATGGTGGGTAAAATTATTTTTGTAAATAGTAAAAAATAAAGTTAAAGTAATTTTTGATAAATAGTAAGAAAAAAAAAGAACTTTATTGCATATTTATTTACCAATAAAAAAAAGAAAGAGTTAAAAGTAATTTTTGAATGTAAAAAGTAAAAAAAAATAAAAAGTTAACTCCTTCCGTTAGCTTCATCCGTTAAAAATTGACGGAATTGGACGGCAGGGGTTTAATTGCTAACGGAATGCTAAGTTTAGGTATTTTTTTGTTAATAGTGAAAGTTTAGGTATTTTTTTGCAAGTTGTCAGAAAGTTCAGGGGCTTTTTTGAAATTTTCCCATTTTTGGAATGGAAGAGGAAGGAGGAATAGGACTGGATCGTCCTGTTAGTAGAATATTCTTTTTCGATTCTACCTCCTCCTCCCTCTTCTTCTTCCTTTTTTTTTTTTTTTTTTTGTAGTGCAGAGCGTTTTGGGTTAACTTGCACGTACTTCGGACTAATATCTAAAATGCCTTTCAAAGCCGTTTCACACACAAGCTAACGCGTGGGGTGAGGCAGCCCCAAGCAGAGACGGACCGAAGCGGGGGCACTCGGGGCACGTGCCCCCACTCGAACGCGTGCCCCCACTCAAAATTAAAATATATTTTTTGTATAAATTACTCACTCCTCCCCAATTTGTTGCGCCTATTTTACTTTCACGTAATTTAAGGAAAGTTCATAATTACATTGACTTTGTGTCAATTTTACGATTTTACCCCTTTGTAACTTATGACTTTTTGTCAACTTTCTTATCATGTCATTAATTTACTTTACTTTTCTTTCAAATCAAGTTCAAAATTTGAATTTGGGAGGGAGAAATGAGGAGTAATATGGTAATATAGACATCCAAAATTGAAAAGTTTTGAAGCAAGCACATCATTTTGAGACATTCCAAAAAGAAATAAGGGCACAACAAAGTAGGAGAAGGGAGTAGCATAATTATGAAAGTGTGTTAATATGTAAACATACACGTACACTTACATATATCTCGAGAAAACACATACGTAATTAGTTTTATGTCTGAATTTCATCAAATGGTGTATTTTATACTTGTTGATTTACGAATTGTTTGTCTATTTGGAACTATGATTTCTTGATTATTTTTATTTTTAACCATCCAGGAGAAATATTGTAAAACAAAGTCATTAACAAAATTAACTCGGTCATTCTAAACTTGTTGATGTTCATTTAGAACATACTTTAAAAATTTTGTATGAGATTTTGTGCTCATTTTTACCTAATTTAATTTAAAGTAAGCGTTATAAACTTTTATAATTAGTAATACATGCCTTAATTTTGTACGATCTTATTGTGGTTGACTACAAAAATAAATTTTTGTCATTATGATTAACAAGTCCCCCCACTACACTAAATTCTTGAATCCATCCCTGGCCCCAAAAATTACTGATAAGAAGAAGCAAACCTAAGACTCTCAAAATAAACAAACTCTTAAGTCTCAGCCCAAAACCACTTTAGCCAAAACGAACAGGGTTTCTGATATGGTAAGAAATTACGTATTATATCGAAAACATGAATCATGTTACTATGAAATCCTAAAGTGAAACAAGACGACGATAAAAGCAAAACAGGACCTTCAACTATGAGAGAATATGGCAAAGTGGGGCTTGATAAATTGAAACTTCAAATTATGTGATAGTAGCAGCAAATCCTTGCATAAATGCACAAAAGAAACAGTATAATATATTTTTTAGGTAATTGATTTTATCACTCTCTTTTTTGTTAATGTAACTCTCATTTTTTCACAAAACAAATCATCTAACAAAGACACAAAAGAGAGTGGCATTAACAAAAAAGGAAGTGACAAAATCACTCTCCATTTTTTAATAGCAAAGAAATAATATAATAAGGGAATTGATTTTAACACTCTCTTATTTATATTTACACTCCTTTTTTTGTCTTTTATAATATAAAATAAAAACTTTCATTTTTTCACAATAAAACAAAGAAGAAAGTGTGAATATCAAAATCAAAAAAGGGAGTGTGAAAATCACTCCACTATAAGTTTATAGCAGTAATACATACCAATAAAAGTTTGGACATTGATTTCCGCTCTATACTTTTGTACATAAGCATTCCACTTTGAATGAGAATATTTGCACAAATAATTGTAAAACAAAACAATATTGCAACCAAAAAATAATTTTATTTCGGCTCACTGAACTTCTCAACTAATATCTATTGAAGGTCATGAATCTTATAGGCATCCCCATGTTACCTTCCTCCCCAACAAACACATCCCTTCGGAGGTGGTGGAGAAAAAGGGCTAATGAGGAGTGATAAGCACAGAATATTTTATATTATTATGCTTAATATCTCCCATTTATCATATTATTTTGTTTATTATCGGATATTTTATGTAATATTACGCGTAAGGTATGTTTTTGTTGATTTCAGGTAATTTAGGATAAAGTGTGTCTTTTGACATCCAATTTGACTTAATCACTTGAACCCATAAAATGACGCTGAAGATTTTGACTGTATCTGGACCCCCATCGAAGACCATTAGAAATCAGTCGAGAGCATCGTGGAATAAACAGAAAACAAAGCAGTGCACGGTTGCAAGCCATTGGGCCGGGTGTCGGAAGCCATGGCCATCGAAGACTCCACTTTTGCGTAAAGGATAGAAATGAAATATCTACATGCCATAATTAGATGGCTATTAAATGGAACCAGGGGAGTTTAGTGGTGGCGGCCGCCACGACAAGAATTTTATAAATTGCAATTATTAAATGTATAAAAAAAATTATTCCCAACATATATAGTTTTGCCACTGCTAGATTTTTTTTCCTTTATTTTTTGTTATATACTATTCCTAAACCTTCTTTTTTTTTTTTTCAAGAAAGGAGAGCCAAAAAAGTATTCCAAAATTAAATTCAATGGGTCAAAGTGAAATAATATAAAAGATGAGGTATAATTAAGAAAAAAAAACTTCACACTTTAACTCTAAAACAACTTATATAACCTAAAAATTAAAGTTAGTCTTTTTTGTACTCCTTGTGAAAATGACAAATATGATTTACTATAATTTTTGTTATGTTGTTTTAATTTTTTTTGTAGAGTCGATAACTATTAATATTGTAATTCATTTTTTTATTTTTTTAATATACATTTTGTCACTGGTAAGATAAAATTTCAATTCCGTCCCTGATTGGAGAGGAGACCCCATCACCCATAATAAAAAGTCATATGGATTGGAATTCTTGGCGTGCAGCATTCGCCCTATCAGATTTTTGTGGGTCCGTCCAACTAAATATCTTTCGTCCTCTCCAAAATTCCAAGCACCAGTTGGTGCAACTTAATATATTGTTTCCATCCAGAGGACCAGAAAGGCAATGGTGCTACATAGAATTAATTGTTTCTAGATACTTCCATTGGAAGGAGCCCCCAGCGTCATTGAATGCGTCAAAGTGATTTTGGAAAAGCAAAAATACTAGAGGCACATCGGTATGGCATACCTCAGTCACACCTCTCTCACATACAGGTAGGGCTCATTGAAACAGACCCTACCTGTATGTGAGAGGGATGTGACTGAGATGTACCACACCTGATGTGCCCCTAACACCTCTTGGAAAAGGGAAGATGAATAGGACTGCATTGTCCTGTTATTGAATGCGTCAGGGAGGCCAGTAATCTGTGAAGGCAAGCAGCCCAACTTCTCGACATGTAGGCGACAAAACCGAACTGGAAAATTACTGTGCTTTAGCTATGGCAGCCATTCTGAAAACCGAATCGGAAAATTACTGTGCTTTAGCTCTGGCAGGCTGGCTAAGTTCGGCTCCTCTTTAATTCTGTCCTGTAAAAGTTTCTTACGATCTCATATCAATGATCGAAACAATTCATGTTGTTTTGCTCGTTGAGAAACAAAAATGAAGTATGCCAAAAATAAAGTTTATTGGACATCATTAGATATGATTTCGGAACACATATGGAATACATTATTTTGCAAAATATAAGATTACAACATTGGAACAAATCCCCTTTCTAAATTTTTTACAATATAAATCTCTTTTGAAACCATATCAAACAATAACTGATCAAACTGAATTTTGGCATGCTTGATGCTCTCAGGGAATTAAAAACTGTGAACGGTTCCGATCATTGAAGTATGATTGATATTTTTTTTTTTTTGAATCCGGATTGGAAAGAGTGTTCTCTCTAATCTATTTAAAGGGATTGGAGAGGAGCCCGACTCTGGCTAGCAGCCGTCAAGTTTATAAGTTCCACAAGATTCTCTACTTCTGGAATGATATCCTTCATAGCAGCATTTGAGCAAAACCTTTCGGCTTTCAGCAAATAGACTTGGTGTTTTGGTTTTGTGAGCAGCTCTATATCCGCCACCATTTCCAACGCTCTCAGCCAACCCAGAAGCTTCTGAGAGCAATATTGAGCTATCCGATAGTGTCACCGCTGAAGAAGTCCTTTCCATTGCCACATTTGGCAAAAGCATCCTCCAATTGCTTGAGGACTTTCATAAATTGCTCTATTGCTGCTGTTGTTCTCATTCACCAACTATTTGAATCAACATTGGAACAATCTTCTTAATAGGTTTTCAAAAAAATTACACTTATTTTTACATTTAAAAAAAAAAAAACCTTGTTTCTGAGCTTTTAGTGTGAGTTTTTTGCTCTTTTACGGAAAAAGAAGAGGGAAAAACAATCCTAGTAAAGAAGTGAGCCATCAAAAGAAAGAAGCTAAAAGCAGCTTGTGTGTCAAAACTGTGGGGGCTCCGTTCCGGATGGTTCGTACTTTCTGAATGTTGGCTCGAGGTTAGCTCCTGGCTCCTTGCTCTATCCTACAAAACGAAGCACGACTAAAAGACCACGCCGGAGGTTCTCCGGGATGGCCCTCCGGTGCAAGAGTCAGTTTGCTTGCAAGGAAGAATTAGGGATTAGGAGCTAGGGTTTTCTTCGTGCGTACCTCTTCCAAGTAGGCATAATGGGATATTTATAGGGAACCCTTAGCTTGGTCTCCAAGATTGCACCAACGCTCAACACGCGTCGGCTGATGTCACTCTTACATCACGTTTAGGGTTTTGCAACCATTTTCATGATGAGCTGGCACCTTCACGTGCCCCCATCTTTATCCTCATAACCGTTTAGATGACGTTACGACCATCATCATTGCCAAGGTTATTGTTCTAACGCAGACGGGCTGGATCGTCGGCCACGCTTCGCTCGGCACCGAGCATGTTGTGTGACCTCAGCAGCCGTCCAAACGAACGTATTTCCCACTCATACGGGTGCTGGGACTGGTGTATTTAAGGAAGTAGTAATTAAGGGGACCCTCGGCAATGGGGACCCTCGGTTACGGTTGCTGTTCCGAACGTTGAGAGAAAAATGACTTGGGGAAGACAAGGATACCGGATTACGTTCGGAAATGGCTCGAGCCCTTTTGCTCGGCCTGCTACAATAACCCCTCAACCCATGCTGAAGCTCTTTACTTGGTATGGATTGATTTAAGATTTGGCCGAGCTTCATCCGAGGATCTTCATCCGAACCTGTAACAGAATAATCCGAGCCCCACATAGGATGACAGCTGTCGAGAATTTGTACGGGTGTGTCAGTCGAAAGGACGTCTTAGCAGATGAGGAGACGGCTGGCATGGGCAAGGCTTTCAGTCGCCACGTGTCACATAGAGGTTGGCAAGGGGTTCGGCTGTGAAATGATGGGCGGGAAATTCGAAAAGCCCCGCTCCGTCTATAAATAACGGTGAAGAATGAGAGAGAAAGCTCTTCTGCACTTTCTCTCTCTAGCGCCTGGAGCTTCTCTCTCTACAATTCCGTTCCAGAACTCGATTCGAATCCAGATCTTCACTTTCAAGCCTGATTCCAAGAGAAATCTTCATGTATGTCATCGATTCTTATCGTTTTACTCCTTCCCTTGCTTTTTATGCACATTTTTTGGGTTTTTGGGGTGATTTTAAGGGTTTTTGTTCTGTGTGAATAGTTGAATACTGGGAAGAACGTTGGCGTTCATCCCTGAACTCAACTTGTTCTTCCGAGCCCCAATAGGATGTTTAGGGCTCCCCGAACGACTTCTTGTGGTGGGGATTAAATAACCGAACGGTCCCCAATTTTGTGATTGGCCGAGCTTAGGGAGTCTTTCTAGGAATACCGAGCCCATTATAGGTTAGCCTATGACTCGTGAGCCGATAAGATGAACCGAACTTCCAAACAGCTTTCTTGTCGGCGCAGATTTCAACCGCTTAATACCCCTTTGTTCTTTTTCCTAGGTCTGGCTCACGAGGTCATCGACATGTCTTCATACTCGGATTGCTCGGAAACCGAATCCGATCGTCAGTTCATTAGCGAGCTTCTCGAGCTGCGTAGGTTGAGGAGCGGCCGAGCGATCGAATCAGCTTCAACCAGGATGTCGGCAACTTCTCCTGTGTCTGACGACTCTAACGCCGAGCGAGATTTTGAGTATGCCGCGGATGACTTCCTCACGGATCCTGAGATAAGTTTTTCCCCAGAGACCCAGTCTGAGACCGAGCCACAAGTGGGCCAAGAAGCCAAATCGAGGCTCATGTCAGGAGCTAAAGCTTCAACGTCGGCTCCGAGCGATGCCGATCTGTTCGATAAAGGCTTGCTATGCCCTTACGCTCACTACTTCAGTGGCGATTCTGGAGAATATGCAGCATTCCGCATGAAGTATAACATTCCCGACGATATTCTGATTCATAGAGTCAAGAGCACTAATGGCCATTTGCGAGGCTGGGCTTCGGTTCCCCATACATCTTTTTCTTAGGGAGATTCTCTGGAAGTTCAGCCTGGCCCCCCACCAGCTCGCAATAAACAGTTACCGTATAATCATGTCGGTGATAGCTCTGATCGAGAGCCAGAACCTCGATTTTACCCCAACCGACCTGTTTTTTACATACACCATGTCCAGACATGGCAAATCTGGCCGTCGGTATTTGTCGACGCGTCCCAAAAAGCAGCCCCTGATCGACGGACTTTCGGATACCAACAAATGGGCTTATTTTTACCTCGAAGTGCATGGAAACTTCGAGTTCGGCGATGGTCTCCGTCGATACACTGTTCCGAAAGTGGCTGATACGAGAGGTGATAAGACCGAACGTGTTTAACTCTTTTATTACGTTCTTCTTTTGTCTTCTTTGCTGCTGAGGGTATTTCTTGATTTGTTGTTCTTTGTGTTGTTGTTTTTGTAGAGCTCGGCCCAATTTCTAAGGTACTTAACACCAACTCTCCGGGGAAGGCGAACGAGACGCTGCTTGCTCAGGTTTGCCGTCACGCTCCGACCCTTCTTGATTACCGACCCTCCTACAAAGGTGTGCTGAGGAGGAAGGAAAAAGGGAAAGAGGTCGTTCCGAGCAAGAAAAAGACATCCAGTGTTCCGCCTGCCGAGGCTGTACAAAAGAAGAAAGTAACCTCCAACGCCGTCAAAATCCGAAAGAAAAGGCAACAGAGGGGAGTGAAATTGCCGAGGATTGGATTTACAGCAGAGGAGTGGCTTACTTCGTTCGAATCTGCCGAACTTCTCTAGCCTTCTTTTGAAGACATGTCAAGAAGGAACATTCCAAGGCCCGTGATCCCAACAAAGACGACTAATCCTGGCCGAAGCCGAAGCTCTTCTGAGCAGCAGAGTCAGAAGGAGAAGAGACAAAAAACGTCAGAGGACGTTGTTCTGCCGAACATCTCTCAATCCGTGCCTCTTGACACTCTTCAAGCCCCTACTTCAAAGGACCAGGGGAATCTTTCTGAACCTCATATTGATCTTATCGATCCCGTCACTGAAGCTGCCGTGCGTCGCCAGTTCAGCCCCTCTTACACAATGCCTGATGGCAGGGTTCTGCTCCAGAACGACTCGGTCAAAGAGGAGCCGAGCCTTGCGATCACTCTTTTGAGAGGGCTGGCTTTGCCAAGGGATTACGATCAAGTTCCAACTGAACTTCTTCCAGGTCTTGGTGAGATGTGTTCTCATCTTGTTCAGGTTTGTTCCTCCCCATTTTTTTTTAATTCTTATTTCTTCTCTTCTTCACTCATCATCATCATCATTTTTTTTTTACTTTGCTCTTTTGATTAGGCTGGGCAAGCTGCGCTGAAGGCGTATGACAAGGCTTCCAAAGTTTCTGCCGAACGATTGAGGTATAGGTCTGATCGAGATTCCTGGCGAACCAAGTTTAGGATCTCGGAGCAGCAGTTCAAGGATGAGGAGGCCGAGATGGAAAAGTTGAAGAAAGAGCTTGCTGAGGCGAGAGTTGCCGCCGAGACTTCTGATGCCGAGGTGAAAAAGTTGCAGGGCGAGGAGAAAGAAAAACTTAAAGTTGCTGATGCCCGAGGTTACGAGGCAGGGATCCAAAGGGCCGCTCTTGAGTATACCCAGGTTGCTCACAAGATGGTCAACGACGAGCTAGAAGCTCGGTTACCTGACTTTTTCAGGCTGGAATATGCCGCGGGTGCCGATGCAATGGCTGGTGTAATGGCAATTCAGCCTGAGTCTGGCTTCCTTAAGCAACTGCCCGAGCCAATCGTGCCTAATCTTGACCTTCCTTACACTGAAGAGGAATGCCAACCCTTGCCTCCCGAGGATGAAGATGAAGAGATGATCGAAGCGCCTGTGGCCGATCAACAAGAGAAGGCTGGTGATGGTAACAGTCGCTCCAAGGCTCAAGACGAAGTTGCTGAAGATGCCCGAGTTTAGGATTCTCCTTAAGTTTTGTTTTGTTTCTGAATATTTTGAACTTTGCTTCTTTTTTTTTTTTTGGACTGGATGGCACCGAACATTAGGTATTTGCCATGCCAGGTGTAATAGTTTGAAGAGGTACAACAATGAATTGTTTACCGAGCCGAGCCATCTTATGCAAGAGCTTTCCGAATCTCCAGTTTATCTTTTAATGACTTAGTGAAATTTCTCACTTTTGTTGCTTCATTGGATATTCCTCTGTGCCTTAGAAATATTTTTTGAGTTTGGCCGCCGAAGGTCAAGCAACCTTGGCTTGTTTCCAGGTTTATTTACTTGTAACAGCCCCTACGTTGGTATAAGGCTCGGCTTCAAATGCCAATCTTGTGCCAACGTAATATGTTAAGTAAATGTTTTAAGTGGCAATTAGTTCAAGTCAAAGTATGAACATAGCCGAACCAATATGTTTGATCGAGTTGTGGCTGGAAATCAAGTTGTCCGAGCCATAATGTGTTTGCAATTTAGAAATCCGAACGTAGTTGTAATGGTTAGAATGCCGAGCTATAGTGATCAAAGTTTGTAATCAAATATAGAGAACATTGATACTTCAGAAATTGGGGAGACTTTTCATTAAATAATAGGATGACCAAAACAGGTACAACATTTTGGTAAGTGACAAGTAATAAACTTTGAAGAGGACGTGATAGGTTGAGAAGCTTCAAAGGTATGCCTTCCTGAGGTTTAGAGCGTTCCACGGGTTCTCAATTTCCCTTCCTTCTTTGTCTTCTAACTTGTATGAGCCATTGCCGACCTCTTTAATCACCCTGTAGAGTCCTTCCCAATTTGGTTTGAATTTTGTCTTCTGGTTGGCTCGGACAACCTTTCGCCAGACCCAGTCGTCGGTTCGGAACTTTTTAAGCCTTACGCTTCGATTGTATCCCCGAGCGACTTCCTGCTGATAGTTAGCTAATTTGAGCTGGGCATCGTCTCGCTTTTCTTCGGCCAAAATAAGCTCGGTAGCGACTGCATCATTGTTGGTTTCTGGATCGAAAGTTTCAGTGCGGAGGGTTGGGAACCTGGATTCAAGTGGAATGACAGCCTCCATGCTGAAGGCCATTGCAAAGGGAGTTTGGCCAGTGGAGCGTCTGAGAGTGGAGCGATAGGCCCAAAGGACCCTAGGCAGTTCTTCGGCCCATTTTCCTCGTTTAGAGTCTAGCCGACGTTTGATGCCAGCGCAGATAGTCTTGTTTGTGGCTTCGGCCTGGCCGTTGCTTTGGGGGTAGGATGGGGTTGAATTGAAGAATCTAATTCCGAATTCAGCACAGAGTCTAGTTAACTCTTTGCCGACGAATTGGGAGCCATTATCCGAAACAATTGCATAAGGCACGCCGAACCTCGTGACGATGTTCCTTCACACGAATCGCCTAACGTCTGCTTCAGTCGTTGTGACTAATGGCTCGGCTTCCACCCATTTTGAAAAGTAATCCGTTGCAGTAATCAAAAACTTGAAGCCCCCAAGGGTAGTTGGAAGTTTGCCAACTATATCCAAGCCCCACTGAGCAAAGGGCCAGGGACTAGTGATAGGTTTGAGAGATTGAGCGGGCTGCCTTGGTATAGGAGAAAAAAGTTGGCAAGGTTTGTACTTTTTGACTACTTCTTCACAATCCTTCTTCATTCCTTTCCAGAAGTATCCTTGACTGAGAGCTCTTTGACAGAGGGAACGCCCGCCAGAGTGACAACCGCAGCTTCCAGAGTGGAGTTCAGTCAAAATAATTGGGACCTCGGTTGGGTGAACAACTCGAAGATATGGCCCAGTGAAGTTTTTCCTGTAGAGTTGGCCGTGCTCAGAGATCCAATAGTAGGCTGCTTTGCTGCGTACACGGTGGGCCTCTTTTTTGTCGGAGGGTAGCGTATCATCTTTGAGGAACGAGACGATTTCGTCCATCCAACTAGGGCCGAGGGAAATGCTGAACACTTCTTCCGAGACCTCGAAGCTTGGCTGGTGGATCTCGCCGAGACTGATGTGTCTGTATTCTGATGCTTTGCTTGCCGAGGCCAAACTTGCAAGAGCGTCGGCATGAGCGTTGTTCTCTCTGTTGATCTGTTCGATTTGGAATCCCTTTAACCCTCGGATTAGCTCAAGAGCCGTAGCCTGATACTTTATCATTCTTGGGTCCCGAGCTTCATAATCACCTGTTACTTGATTGACGATCAGCTGAGAGTCACAAAAAACTTGTAGGTCTTCAACTTGTAAACTTGTTGCGGCTTGGAGACCAGCAAGCAAAGCTTCATATTCGGCTTCGTTGTTTGTGGCTTGGAAGTTGATTGTGATAGCACTTTCATGAAGGACACCACAAGGGTTTACAAGGACAACCTCTGCACCCGCGCCGTTGCTGTTTGATGCCCCATCAACGTGTAACTTCCAAACGTCTCCGCTGAATAAGTTCCAAGTTTTTCGAGCCTCTTGTTGTTCTAGCATCCCATAATTAGGCTTGACCAATGTTTCTTCATCCGGGCTTCCTGGGGTGAATTCAGCAATGAAGTCTGCCAATACTTGGGCCTTGATTGCAGTTCGAGGCTCAAAGTGGATATCAAAATTTGCTAATTCGACCGCCCACTGAAATACTCTGCTTGATAGGTCGGCCTTCCTCAAGAGATTTTTAAGTGGAAACTCCGTGAGGACTATGATGGGGTGCTCTTGAAAATAAGGGAGCAATTTTCGAGCTGCTGTAACCAATGCTAGAAGAAGCTTCTCCAATGGTAGATATCTAGTCTGTGCTAGGAGTAAGGTTCGGCTAGTAAAGCAGATTGGTTGGTCTTCAAGGCCTTCCCGTCGGACAAGTGCCGAGCTTACGGCATGTGGAGAGACAGCTAAATAGAGATGGAGAGTTTCAAAAGCTACTGGTTTGACGAGAAGAGGGGCCGAACAAAGATAAGATTTCAGCTCGGTGAGGGCTGCATCGCAATCTTCCGTCCACTTGAAACTTCGTCGGCTTTGCTTCTTAAGAGTTTGGAAGAAGACATGGCATTTATCTGATGAGCGGCTAATAAACCTGTTGAGAGCCGCTGTCATCCCTGTTAGCTTCTGAATTTCCCAAGGAGTGGATGGTGGTTTTAATTGCTAAATAGCTGAAATCTGATTTGGATCTGCTTCGATACCACGCCGAGTAACCAGATAGCCGAGGAACTTCCCGGAACTAACTCTGAAGGCGCATTTGTGGGCGTTAAGCCTTAGCTTATGCTTCTTCAATATTGCAAAGACCTCGGCAAGATGAGAGAGGTGGTTCTCGGCATTGAGACTTTTGACGACCATATCGTCAATATAAGCTTACATGATCTCGTCGATGAGAATTTCGAACAATAGGTATACCATTCTTTGAAATGTGGCCCTCGCATTCTTAAGGCCGAACGGCATAACCAGGTAGCAGAAGAGGCCCCTGGGGGTGATGAACGCCGTCTTTTCCATATCGTCGGGGTCCATGGCTATCTGGTGGTAACCTCTATAAGCATCCAAGAAACTCAGCCGAGCGTGACCCGCTGTTGCATCTACCAATTGATCAATCTTTGAAAGGGGGAGGCAGTCCTTAGGGCAAGCATCATTCAAGTTGGTGTAGTCCACGCAGACTCTCCATTTTCCGTTCTTCTTCTTTACCACCACATGGTTCGCAAACCGGCGCCGAGCATGAAATATCGTGATGCATCCTCGTTGAGTGGGAATTTCATAAGATCCTCAATTGATTTCTCTTCAGGAAGAGATCCGACGTCTTCGAGGACTGGTTTGTCAGGGACTTCAACCCAATGAACTCGTTTGGAGCTTGATGACTTTCCGATGGCCGAGACGTAACATTGTCTGGCTTGTAACTGGTCTCCAAATAGATCTTCTTGTTTGCCATTAGCGCCGATGTACCTGACCACCTGGTGGTAGGTTGAGGCGACGGCTTTTATTGAATGGAGCCAATTTCGGCCAAGGATTGCGTTGTATGGGCTCGGTGTGTCTACGACGACGAACTCTAGATTAGAAGCAACCGAGCCCGTAACTACAGAGAGGGTAATCCTTCCGATAGGCCAAACTGGAGTGCCACTGAATCCAATTAAAGGGACTTCTGCTGGGAGAAGGCACGTCTCTAGGATTTTGAGCTCCTTGAAGAGAGATAAGTACATTACTTCTGCCGAGCTTCCTAGATCAATAAGCACCCTTTTGACCGAGTGAGTTAAGATTTGGACTGTGACCACCAGAGCGTCGCTATGGGGTGTTTGGACACGTTGAAGATCTTGCTCGGTGAAAGTGATTGACCAAGGGTGCTCAAGCATTTTGATTCTTTTAGGAGCACAATCGATGGAAAAAATTTGGGCAACTTTCTCAGCTTTGACAAGCTCTAGACGAAGCTGTTGTGCTGCCTCCTTTGTTGTTGAACCATGAATAACGTTGATCACTCCGACCGGACGTGGAATAGGATTTGGTCCACCAGCGTTCGGCTGTCTCCTCGGCGTTTTTGTCCAGTCAATATGATCATTAAGAAGTCCTTGCACCGCTAGATTTTCCAAAAGTGCCTTATAGGGGGCGCAAGTTGTGGTGTAATGCCCGAGCTCATTGTGGTACGAGCATCTCTTCCGACTGTTGTTATTGCCTTCTTCTGTGTTCAACTTGGGAGGGTTCGGCCATTAAAAAAACGGTTCCCTCTCTATGGTACGGAGGAGGAAATAAATTGGCTCTTTAAAAACGGTGGTTGCTGCTATATAGTCATGAGCTTTTGGACCCTTTTTGTCTGCCACCTTGACTGTGTTGACCTGCTTCTTCGGCTGGACCACGACCATAGGCTTTGGTGGTGCGATTTGGGGCGTGGGGATATGAAGGCTTTGAGGTGCGATTGAGTTTTGTCCTACTTGGAGTTCTTGCTCGGCGAGGAACTCTTCGTAGGAACAAAACTGTTATACCGTCCTCATTAGCTCGTTCATTCCATGAGGCGCCCATATTGCCAGCTCATCTAAGATCTTGCTTCCTGTTTCCAACCCATTTTTGAAGTTCCTGGCAGCCCAGTATTGATCAACACCGGGTATTTCGTTAAACAATTGCCAGTAACGTTCGGCATACTTCCCAAGCATTTCGCCGGGCCTCTTCCTCATCTGTGCCAAGGCATCTTCTTCCTTGGCTTGCTTGTTGCTAGTGATGAACCGATAGTTGAACTTTCAAGCTCTTTGAAACTATGGATCGATCCAGCCTCTAATTGGTTGAACCAAAGCAAGCCGAAGCGCCCAAGGCTCGAGGGAAACGCTTTGCACATGATGGCGTCATCATCGGTGACGCATGAAATGGTGCTCCTGTAGCTGATGAGATGGGTGTATGCTTCGGTTGTGCTGGGGTCGAACTTCTGGAACTTCGGGAGGTGGAGACCTGGCTTCGGCAACGTGGCTTGGATCTTTGCCGAGAAAGGTGACTCCGTCAGCTTTTTCAATTGATACTCGTGGGTTGGCCAAGGGGGAAGACCTTCCCGAGCGTTCCGAGACTTCTTCGATGCTCGGTATTCTTGTACCCTTTGTTTTCCTTCTTTCTCATCTTGCTGACGTTGAGATCCCCTCTTTCTCTTCTCTATGGGGACCCTTCTGTAGTCCTTTTTTGGAAGATTTTCAGTATGATAGACCCTTCGTCGGCTAGGACGATCGTCTTGCCGAACGACCACGCTTACGCTTTTTTCACGGTTAAGTTTCCAAGCGCTTCCCGAGTTTGTTGCTCGTCGTTCGTAGGCCTTTTCCCAAGGGACTTCATCATGTTCCATAAGCTGGCTCTGGGGACCTTTCTCGTTTCTTCGAGGCGTTCGGCTTCTTTGCCGTTCGGATTTGTATGGGATGAGAGCCTGATCGTTGTCTTGGAATTCCACGGTATCGTAGCTTTGGGAGCCCTGAGAGTATTCATCTCTAGCCGATGAACTTGAGAAAATAGTATGTGGGCTCCCTTCTCTTCCTTTAAGTCCCGCACCATTGCCGAGATGTTGATGAACTGGGGAAAGTTGCTGCCTAAAGCGAGCGCTATCCCCAGCTCGGTGATCTGTCAATGGTGGGTCCAGGCGGTCGTGGATTGAGATTCTTTTTGGCCGTGCATCAACACCCAAAGGAGGAGGGGGTGGCAGATTTTCTCTCCGGCGCCGACCCTGAGATCCAGAATGGGAAACCGTCGGAAATTCATTGGCCTTAATCTTTGCGATCTCCATTTTTAGAATGGTGACATCAACGTTGGTCTGTTCTTGTTGTTGTTCTAGCATTTGTACGTATGCTAGAGCGTCTTCGCTTAAGCCCACTGGACGTTGGATGGAGGAGCTCATGCCTGGTGGAGTAAATCCAGGAGGGTGAGATGGGGAGGCAGCGTTGATACCGGTTTCAGAGGTGATGTGCAAAGAGGAACTGAGGGGTTGAAAAAGAGGAGGTGGAGGTGCTCCGCCCATTTTTGGAGGAGAGTGGTGGAGATCTGGAGGAGTGAGGTTTTTAAGGTCAGAAGAGGTGGTCGAGGTGGAGGAGCCGCCGTGGATCTGAGAAAAATTGTTTCACGTCGGGTTCACCAAATTGTGGGGGCTCCGTTCCGGATGGTTCGTACTTTCTGAATGTTGGCTCGAGGTTAGCTCCTGGCTCCTTGCTCTATCCTGCAAAACGAAGCACGACTAAAAGACCACGCCGGAGGTTCTCCGGGATGGCCCTCTGGTGCAAGAGTCAGTTTGCTTGCAAGGAAGAATTAGGGATTAGGAGCTAGGTTTTCTTCGTGCGTACCTCTTCCAAGTAGGCATAATGGGATATTTATAGGGAACCCTTAGCTTGGTCTCCAACATTGCACCAACGCTCAACACGCGTCGGCTGATGTCACTCTTACATCACGTTTAGGGTTTTGCAACCACTTTCATGATGAGCTGGCACCTTCACGTGCCCCCATCTTTATCCTCATAACCGTTTAGATGACGTTACGACCATCATCATTGCCACGGTTATTGTTCTAACGCAGACGGGCTGGATCGTCGGCCACGCTTCGCTCGGCACCGAGCATGTTGTGTGACCTCGGCAGCCGTCCAAACGAACGTATTTCCCACTCATACGAGTGCTGGGACTGGAGTATTTAAGGAAGTAGTAATTAAGGGGACCCTCGGCAATGGGGACCCTCGGCTACGGTTGCTGTTCCGAACGTTGAGAGAAAAATGACTTGGGCAAGACAAGGATACCGGATTACGTTCGGAAATAGCTCGAGCCCTTTTGCTCGGCCTGCTACAAAAACTCTAATAAATATTTAAATTTCAAATCCAAAACCTCCATCTCCAACCTTAAGTGTCAAATTTGCACTTGAATCTCCAACCAAAAGTGCCCCCACTCAATGTTGAAATTTAAAAAGTTTTGACATTTTTTTGGTAATAAGGGCCCGATTGGATGCTATATCCATCGGGTGTATTTCGCAATCCGGTGTATTGGTTCCTTACTCCACTGTTTGGCAAGATTAAGGGCTCCTGTATTCGTTTCTTCCCTTCTTTGTTAACACAGGCCAGAGGGTACTAATTTATGGCTACCTCCGGTTGTAGCCATAATTAATCCGGGGCAATACAGGTGAAATCTTGCCATTTCTGCCCTCCCTAATCCCCCCTCTTCATCTCCTCCGTGTACATGCACAGAACGGAAAAAATGGAAAAAGAGAGAGGAAAAAAATTATGGCCGGAGTTATCATTTACAATAGAGAGAGAGAAGTACCGTTGCCGTTCAAAATTTGCCCGTCGTCGGTCTGGATCTACTCATTCGAAATTTGCCAGTCGTCCATGGGTGCCGGTCATCCATGGGGAAAGTGGGTGGGTTTTGTAGTGAGAGAGAGAGCGAGAGGCGGGGGTGGGTGGGTAGATTTGGTCCTATTTTAATTTGTATTTTTTTTTGTACAAAACTAAAATCTGACCCTTTTTATTTGTCTTTTTTTACTCCTATTTTGTTGTGTACAAAACTAAATATTCAATAAATAAAATAGATAATAAAACAATTTAAAAACACAAAATGTATTTATTTTTTAAATTATTAAAATAATTAAATTATTAGTAAACTAAATTATTATTGCTTATTGTGATAAAGTACTTAATTTTATTGGATTTTGTAATAATATATTTAATCTAATGAATTATCTATTGTAATACTGTGCAATGGCAAAAGAGTCATTTGACAGCTTTTTATATCATACACCCTTCTTTATACACCCAATTTATCCTCTATCCGAACCAAGTGTTATTTTATCCCCCTTCTCTAATACATCATCCAAACTGTCTACTTTTTAATACACCCTCTATAAATATCAAATCAATGTGGGTCTTTCCTTCTTAACTAATACTCCTTTCTATCTTATCACCCCTTCATAAATAATATACCCAAAACACATACGGCATCCAATCGGGCCCTAAGGGTGCAAATCAAATAATGAAATAATAAGTCTGTGATATTTCACCCCTACAAAGTCTTGTTGCAATTGAAACAATAGCGCACTAGGTGCAACATGGAAAGAAATTAAGCCTACGGATTGGGAGAGTGTCGCTCCTCTCTGTAGTCTTGATTAATCTTCACCATAGTGAACTTCTCCATAAGCACCTGCATTGAGAAATGAAGTTACTCAAAGGACGGAGTGCTATTTTATTGTGATAGCCCATCAAACATTGCCCAATGATTCGCTGCAAGAGTCGAACAGGACCAGATCAAAGGAGCTTTGTGGCTGACAGTGTTGCTGGGATTGAAGTTGATCTTCAAATGCAGGGCCAATTGTAGGTGGGTGGAAAAAAAAGGAGGTTGGGAGGTTTGCAAGAGGGGAGAGAGGAAACAGGTTTTGCGGGTCATTTTGCCCTTGTGATCCCGATAAGTCCTCCTGCTGCTACTGTGTCGAGCCTATCTACGGCTCCATCATTGTTGATCTAAACCGAGCCCATTGGTGGAGGCTCCCATCCAACCACCATTTTTCAAGAGAAGCTCTTGCTGGTTTGTTATTGTAAACGGTGAAGTACCATTCAGTTCCCCAGGCCAAAACATCTTGAAGGGTGAAGAATCTGGATTCGAGTGGATTATTAACCGGGTTCGAATCAAAGTGGCATCTATTGCAGCTAACCCAAATACACCAAAAACAAGAGGGAAAATGATGGACCAAGGAACACTGAAAGAATGAAGAGCTTTGGAACATCAATTTGACTTGTATGGACAAATGGGACAAAAAGGCCTGGGGGTGATGTTGCGAGCAAACAGATCGTGTTTAGTTGCAAGACGATCAAAAGTGACTAACCAGATGAAGTGGATGACACGAGGGTTAGCGGGGACTTTCCAAAAGCCATTTCCAATCTTCACAAGGAGTACTGGACAAATTTTTACCAAGTTCATAACCATGCTTGCTACTTAAAAGACCAGAAGTAGAATTCTAACAGATGCGATCAGATTCGAATTTGACAACTTGAAAAAATTCCCTAGAATCAAGTGTTTAACGTTCGAGGGGGAAAACAAAGGGAGTGTTATCCAGTGCCCAGAAGCCCCTGGCCCACAAATCCGGCACTGCTACGTTCGGCTAAATAAGCCAAGTGACTTATTTTTTTGTTTTTATTCAATTGTTTTTCATATTTGTTAGTTTTTCTTCAATTTTTTGGGGATTATTGCATCGTCATGACGAGAAAAATCTAAAAAGTAAAAAATTATGATAGAAATCAATTTTTTTTAATAAAGACGAAAAAATTGGCTTATTGGCTTATTTTCGTCTTTATTCAAAAAAATTGATTTCGATCATAATTTTTAACTAGATTTCTTTCGTCATGACGATGCAATAATCCCCAAAAAATTGAAGAAAAACTAACAAATACGAAAAAAAATTAAATAAGGACAAAAAAATAAGCCACTTGGCTTATTTAGCCGAACGAGGCGTGCAAATGGTCAAAGGGCCCTCTAATCAATCATACCGCGAAGAGGGCCTCCCCCTGACCAATTATCAAACTAGAAATTTGTGGAGGTACCGCTACGGACCACAACTCTTGCCCCTTTCATGAACAAGTCGCTCCCTTTGCAAACACATCTCCATATAATGGTTATTGGTCGTGTTGCCGTATTCGCCTTCAAGGACTTTGGCCCAAAGCAACTCAGGTTCATAGGGTAATCGATTTGCAATTGAGTTTCTCAATAGCCACTTTACTAGCCGAAGCATGCATGTAAAGTACAATAAAGAAAAAATTGAGGCATATTGAGAATTATTGACTCCCAAGAGGAGTAATTGCCTCTGGACTAGCACAAGGCTAGATCCTAAAAATTGTCGAGGGAAATGAGCAAAGCCTATAGGAAGTCACCTAGGGAGGTAACCCAATCTCTGTGGCTGGAGATCCTATGAAGGAGATGCAATAGGTAAAAACAATTCATATTATGTGACTTGATACCAGCACTAAAGAAAAATTAGGAGACTCCATATATTGTTGTTCTCCTGCTCATTCCTAAGGCATAGTGCTAAAGAAGTGACAGGTTGAGGATGGGTTTTAACCCTTAATGAATCCAAGGCGAGGATTTTCTCGCAAGGTACATTTCGTCACTGTACCCTTGGAGGATTCACCTAAGTGGGAGTTGTCGTGAGGCCGCGACTATGAGGCTTGGGCTAGCCTATAGAAATTGTCATGAGAATCAAGATCGAGTGCATGGCCATTAATAGCACTAACCCGCGATCGAACGTCCAATACTGGTACTGTGTATGTGATATGTTGAACTCTGACTCAAAGGATCTAGTTCAAAACATAGTTTACTATGATCCTTCAGAGGTAAACTATTAACACTAAGTGAGGTTCAAGTCCGGAAGACATCTTCACCTATTTCACAGTATATAGTTGCCCAATTTTGTTTCTAGTATGTATTTTAAAAGTCAAACTATAAAATATTTATTTTTATTAAAAAGTGGGGGATTGTTGGAACATTTTTAATAAAATAAATGTTAAATATTAATTCCTCTATTATCATCATCATTATTCTTCTGTTACATAATTATGTTTATATTAACCCAAAATCGGTTACAAGATTTAAGGGAATTTATGATTGTTATTATGTATATTAATACGTATTACATCTATATATATGGGTAATCCGTACAAGTGTGATGGTTATGAAAAATAGAGGGTTTTAGAGTATTCATAAACTATTTTCTATAGAGTTGGGCAACTCGGTTCGTAACTCGTTCAAACCTCTCGGTGGTCGTGAACATCGGATGAGGAATGCTTGTGAGCTCTTGGGTTTAATCTTGGGGCTAGTACACTCCGGTGGAACCTTAACGAGTGGAGAAATATTAGCCTTAAGACAGTGACAACACGAATCTCATTCTCACAGGCAACATCTTTCCTTTCATTATTTGTATATTCTCTCGTATTTACTTGTTGAGTTTTTATGTTTATGTGTACCTATATAATTCTTGTGATAAATAAATATTTGTGAATAAAAGTTTTAACATTATTAACCGGGTTCGAATCAAAGTGGAGTCTATTGCAGCTAACCCAAATACACCAACAAGAAGAGGGAAAATGATGGACCAAGGAACACTGAAAGAAAAAGAATGAAGAGCTTTGGAACATCAATTTGACTTGTATGGACAAATGGGACAAAAAGGCTTGGGGTGATGTTGCCAGCATACAGATCGTGTTTAGTTGCAAGTCGATCAAAAGCGACTAACCAGATGAAGTGGATGACACGAGGGTTAGCGGGGACTTTCCAAAAGCCATTTCCAATCTTCACAAGGAGCGGTACTGGACAAATTTTTACCGAGTTCTTCCAAAATTTTCTTTTTCAAAAAAAATGTAATTTCAAACTCAAATATAACAAAAATCAAAAATAAAATCAAAATTAATTTTTTAATTTTTTTTGCACCGTTTAAAAGATTTCAATGAGATTTATCAAACAAGATCTATATTGGTAGGAAAATTATTTGCGTAAACACATGATTTTTAACCTTGAAGTTACCTTCATTTTCTTAAAGTTCTTTTCAAGTTAAAGGCTATCTGAACCTGGTTCACGAACGGGCTCGGCAGCGCGCCGATAGCCTTTAGGTCGCTCAGTGCCATTGATATGGGTAGTGAAGTAATAAGAGAGGTCTGTTTCTAAACAGAACAGGTTGTTTGGGAGTATTTATAGTAGGGTTTTGGCTTGCTGAAGTAGAAGGCTTTTGTACGTTGATCTGTTGGCTATGTGTTTACACCCGTTTTTGGCACCCGGTCCTGGGCAAGCATTGGAAGGCTATTTAATTATCTTTTAATTAAATTGGGCCAAAAAATAGAGAGGTATTAGATTAAAATTAATGGGCCAAGACAGTTTTAATTGGGCCCGGTTAATTTTGACCCAATCTGGACATAATTTGAGATTATGGGCTATGGGTCATATTATTAAATTGAGGCCCATTCAGTTTGTGTGATGAGAGCGAGGCCTTTTTTATTTTTAATAGGCCCATTGCTACATTGATGAAACCATTTGATAAAGTCTCGTGGAAGGAGGAACAAGAGAATAGGGATGATTGCCACGTAGCCATTTGACAAGTCAAATGGCCCATTATCCCCTCATGCCCACAAAAAGGGGTGGGGTAAGCCCATGATCTTCTCAACTACCCATAACCCCACAGAGAGGAAAAATAGGAGAGGTCCACTAGCCTTTCTCAACTGTTAGTAACCACCCACTCGCGCATGATAGCCATGGGACATGTGCCATCACGAGAAATCAAGACGGGAAGATCATTTTTGCATGCAAAACCGTGGAGCACTTGGCCTATAAATATAAGAAGACAAAAAAAAAAAAATGGTACACACACCAATCAAGCTCAACGCTTAAAACTAAAGCCTTCCCAGCGAAGCAGTTATCTCATTTCTCTCCCATTTCTATTTCTCTTGTACCTCCAACTTTATTATTACGACATATATAGTAAAGTTATTCCGTCTCTTTTGTATCCCCAATTTTATTATTATGACATAATAAAGTTATTCTACGTTGTTACTTCTTTTCCTACACGGTTAGAAAATTATTAAGTCTTCGCTCGTAGAGGCAAAACGACGAACGAACACTGCAATCCAGCTCTTAGGTTTGCAGTACTTTCATCCTCATAGTTAAGAAGTCAGAAAAGGAGCACTCAACCCTTTACATTGGACGCGATAAGTCCTAGTACGCCCGCTCAGTCCTTGAGCTACTTCGGAGCCAAAACACTATGGTAGTGCTACAGAGGAGCAATTTTCTACTAGAATCTTCTATTGGAAGGAGGAGCTGGGGGGCGCGTTCGTTGAGTCATTGAATGCGTCAGGCTGTTTTTGGAAGAGGGCTGCTTTCCCCGCCTTGACACCCCACCTCCCTGGCCCCACACCTTATTTCCCATATTACCCCCTCCCCTCCTCCCGTTCCTCCCTCCTTTTATTTACTTTTTTTTTTCTTCTTTTTTCTTCTTTATTTTCTTTTTTTTTTTCTGTCAGAATTTTTTTATTCGTTTTTTTTCTTTATTTCCTTTTGATTCCTTCCACTTTGAATCTTTCTTATTTGTTTCTTTTCTCATTTACCTCCCTTCTTTATTTTTTTTTTGGTTAACTCAAATTCTATTTTCAATTAAAATTGACTTTATACTTAATAAATTTATATTATTTTAATTAGTTAATTAGTCTTAACAATGAATAATAAAAATAACTTATAATGAACAATAATAAATTGAAATAAAATTTCATTTTTATTATAATTGAGTACATATTGTCAAAACATGAAAATACATAAAAACACAAATTTTAATCAATATCTCCTCCAAATGCTGCTCCCGGCATGCTTATACCCATTACTTCGTACTACAATAGCAAACGTGTTTCATAACTGGCAGCCCATCCTTTAGCTTCATCCGATGAATGCTCCTCCCACCATGTTGGGATGGGTGGTACAGGGTAATGAGGTTCTAAGAAAATTTGCACGAAGTGATTGTTGTTAACACGGGCAATAGCAATTTCCCGGCGGTATTCGACTAGAACTGGAGGGGACCTCAATGGCAAATGAATAAAACAACCGTAAACATCCTCATCAAATGTATGCAATACTAGATTGTACCTTGTTGCGATGACAACTCCCAAAGTCATAGCCTCCATCCAATGATTCTCTGATGCTATAGGCTCGAACCAATTCAGTAAAATTAGTAGACAATTTGCCCAATCATGTACTGGATAAATCACACTGTATAGATAATAATTTTGTCGAATTTCTTCAATAAGCTCCTCTCGTACTCGACTCCAATCATTTTCACTATACCCGATTAGTGCAGCTATCGCCTTGAATCCACAATGACCATCACCAAGCACGTCAACAGTGTGGGAAATATAACGCTGAAAAGCCTGAGGTAATCGTTGAATGTAGCAATCAGTGATGGATGGAACTATAAATTGAGTGTTGCGAACCCCCGAACCCCTCCCACGTCTTCCTCTCCCTCTCACTCGCGATGTTGCAGTCCTTGATCCTGAAGTTGATGCTTCTGAGAAAGAAGGTATGCGACGTGTACTTTGCTCATCTCTACCTGTAGGTCGACCTCTATGTTCTGTGTTGTACGATGGAGGTCGAACTGTGCTACGAGATGGATCTGCCATATCGATAATCCTGTCTATGATATGCTCTCGCATAGGTGGATCCATCCCATCTAATATCTCAACGACTTGAGATGTCCTGTCAGATCGTACTCCCTCCTCATTAAACTCGGTTGCGTGCATAGACAACCTAGTCCAATGAGCATGGATACTCCATAGCGACATTGGAGTGGAAATGGAACGATAATATGCAAGATCGTTCATGCATGGCAATCCGTATGTGATTTTGATCGTACAGTTGCAATAGCCAACAATGTGGGGGGATACTTCTAAAGCGGTTTCTAGCTAATCATCTATGAACTCCATTGCCCCTAATGAAATTCGACACCTTACCTGATCAAAAATGGAGTCACGTAATTGTTTGTGGCGTGGAATGTTCAATGATTTCTCGAACGACTTCTTAATTTTCCCGAACTGATTTTTCAACATCTTTTCTATTTTATCAAAAGATGTTTGTAGCGATGACATGGTATCCCCCAAATATGCCTTTAGCCTCGCATGTGCAGACTCTGCCCTGTAATAGAATAATGCACTGTGTTTAAATAGGAAAGTATCAAAAAATATTTTCTAGTGTAGTAGAGAAATGCACAAAATTTTAATAGTAAAGTCAAAAAGCGATTTTACCTTTAACTTGAATTGCTTCCGAGGTGCATACATGTATCTGTCCATGCTGAAACAAACCGCTCTTTGTATGACCTTAACCATGTTTGCCACAGGTAAGTTATGACATACGGGAACTGGCGAAAATCATCGCACATGGCTTGCCACTTCTGTTCGAAAGACGAAGGTGTAGATGAATTGATAAGCGAGTGCCATGACTTGATGAAGCGCTTCCATTCCAGACCAAGCACACGGCTGCAGTTCTTCATGACGCACTGATTTATGTGTCAAATACACAAGATGTGACGTGCTGTAGGGAAACATGCTTCAATGGCGTTCATAAGCGCTAAATCCCGATCTGAAACAAACACCAATGGCATCGACGCCCCCTCTTGAAGCATCCAGTTTTTTAAGTTATTCAATGCCCACGTCAATGTCTCTTCTCTCTCATTACTAAGATAACCGAACATAAGCGAGTAAGTTCGCCATGTGGATGTGATACCCACAACCTCCAATAGTGATTTCCGATACTCATTTGTCTTGTACGTCGCATCAATGATTAGTACAGACGGAAAGTTGACAGATAGCTCTAGACTCATAGGATGAACCCAAATAATATCTGTGATTTCGTTAGTATCCGGATTTGTAAGAAATTGATAGAGGTAATGTTTCTTAAGTAATTGACGTATGACATACTGAATAGGAGTTAGACCGTCCAGTTTGGCTGCTTTGTTTGCAAAAATGGTGTTATAAATGCTCTTGATTCCCGTAGTGTTTGACGGGTCTTTTTGCTTCAAAATATTAAGAATCTCACGAGGCGCAGTGCTATTGGCCATGTCGGCCACAAATTGTTTCTCTACTGGTTTTAGCCTTGACGGGTATTCGTGGCCCTCAATATGTTTTGCTATTTCTTGGTTATGGACACCACTAATAACCTCTAAACCCCACCTGATACCGCATGGATGTTGTGGTATACCTCACAGTTGAAATGGGCAATCGCATTTTCTAGTCCCAGTGTTTCTTTGCAAGGATTGCCCTTCAACCAGATACCGTGGCGGTTCGTACTTTCCTCCTCTTTCATAACAAAGAATGCACTTCGGCAATTTGCCGCCTTTTAACTTAGCAGAATTTAAAATAACCACCACAATACCATATTTTAGACCAACGCTCCGCGCCCAAGCTAACATATCTTCTCTACTTTCAAAAATCTATATAAAAAAAACGAATATGTATAAATACAACATTAACCAGTCTTAACATAAATAACGAATATGCAAAACAATAACAGTGAAAACTAACCTGGTCGGTGGTAAATTCTAGTGTGTAATCGCGACTATTGTGGGAGACACTCTCCTCACTACGAACATCATTCTCAAATGACCAACTATCTGAAATTGAAAAGTTGTAGTTATCCATTGTTCCTTCCCGAATTTTTCGCTGTGGCGTTTCTAAAAAATTTGACAGATACACAGTCTGTGAGGAAAGCCTAAGTAACCATGCTAAATTTTCACCGAAAATCATTATTCTAAATTTTGTGGATTATGTTTGACATAGAAATAACCAGGAAAGTCCCAGGTCGGATGGTCGGACGAGTCCAATTAGAATCACCATTCCTTCCTTAGTCGGTACGAAGCCAGACTTGTTGACAAACTTTCGAGGGTGTTAGCCTCGGGTTACTCCACAATTGTAAAAACGATCATAAAACATAGTGTCACATGGAGGACACCTTGGAGTGGAAACCACTTATGCGTTAGACCAGTAATTTTAGTAGAATAAGTTTTCTAGCTATCTTTAGTATTTTAACTTAATATGCATTTTTAAACACAAAAATAAAATATAACAGAAGGATACGGTAGCTTACGGAAGATGAATGTGGCTATCAACGAAGTGACTTCTTACGGTAAGCTTATGTTAGCTTCGAAAGAGAAAAGAAAATACTTTTTTTTTCTCTCGAAAATAATATTGACTAAACTACTAAATTTTTTGGATCGAGAGCTGATCGGGTGGTGATTTGGTGGCGGCTTTGGGTTGAGTTTCTTGAAGAATTCAAGAAGAAACTCATTAATACCAAGAACAAAGTAGATCAAGAGCAAATACAAAGTTTCTAGAGAGAAAAGTTGGAAAGATTCAAGGTGTGAATTGAATGGTTTCACAAAGGGTTCTATTTATAGGAAAATGAGGACCTCTCTCCTCACCAAATATGGGCGGCCCCCCCCCCCCATCCCATATTTGCTCATCCCATATGGGCGCCCCCACTCTCCCACCCCCCCCCCCCATATTTGCTATATGGTTGAAGTATAATTCTAGTTTAAGTCTAATAAAAATATAGTTACAAAAATAAAATGTTCAATTTTTAATCTGTTTGAACTGGTGCAAAGATGTTATTTTTCTGATCATTTCATCCTAAATGGTCGTAATAAATTTTTGCCTCCAAGGCTTTTCAATGAACACCCTAAAAGAGTCTTGAAACTAAATAATGAGTTTTAGGGTGTTTGTTGAAAAGTCTTAAAGCAAAAAAAAAAAGGAAAACGGCCGGATAAGAAAAAAAGAAAACAAAAATGGAAGGGCGCGGGGGGGGGGGGGGGGGGGGGGGGGGCGGTGTAAAAGAAAACAAAAAAGAAAAGGGAGAGCTGGGGGGGTAAGGGGTAAGGAGGTCAATTTGGGGGGGGGGGGGGGGGGGGGGGGGAGGGGGGGGGGGGTGGGGGAATAGCAATTTTCTTTTGGAATGGAAGAGAAAGGAGGAATGGGACTGGATCGTCCTAACTGTCAACCTTTTGAAGTAGAGTAGTGGAGTATACTTTTTCAATCTTACCTTCTCCTTTTTCCTGGTGATGGACGGTGTTTCCGGGTCAGGCTAGCTTTTTAAAGCCTTTCAACACGTTAACGTGTAGGGGTAAGGCTGCCAAAAAAAGTGTTGTTGACAAGAAGAATTAAACTTGAGACATTAGGATTTTGTTCATTTGCATAGAATTGATGGAAAAATCAATTTTTGTGTAACTTTTGTGTTTACTAATCAAAAAAATTGTCACTGGCCTGCAACTTTTTAGTGGAAACTTTTTTCTTACAAATAGGGCTGTAAACTACCGAGCCCAAGGCAGCATTGACAAGCTCGAAACGAGCCAACATTCAAGACTGAGCTCGGCTCGGCTCTTCAGAGCAGACGACCTTATCGAGTTGAGTTGAGTAATTTGCTAAACGAGCCTTCTTTAATCGAGCTAAGTCACCCTTAACAAAACCAAGCTTTTGGTAAAATGAGCATAGCTGAGCTCGGCCTTTTTACTAAACAAGCGAAAACTCGAGCTCAACGCTCGGTCGTTTTCACTAATAAGCCAAGCCAAACGAGCCGAGCCGAGCTTACGAGCTGCTCTGTCTGTTTATAGCCCTACCTGCAAATTGTCTTGTCAAAAGAAAAGAATTCTTGATTTCCCGCAAAATTACTTGTCAAGGAGAACACGCACAAAAAATAAATAAGCAAACTCCTAAGTCTCAACCCAATATCACTTTGGCCAACCCTTGGGTTCTCGATTCTACTTTTATGATAGAAATGGAGTATTATATCGAAAACATGAATCTTTTACCATGAAATTCTTAATTGAAGAGTGTGTGTATAGTGAAAAAGATTTATGCACTCTCTTTTTGGATTATGACACTCTTTTCTTGTCTTTTAGTGAAAAAAATACACAACAAAACTTCCTCACTTAAGACAAGAATTGAGTGCCATAAACAAAAAGAGAGTGCAAAAATCTGTTCCATAGTTTCCTATGCATAGCTAGCGATATTACTTGTATTATCTTAATTCATCGATATATAGTGAACACTGATCTGCATCATGAATATGTTTTTTTTTTTATTTGGCTGCGGCCATTGAATAGTTGAACTATACAATTGGGAAACCCCGTAGAGAGAAACTGTGCGTTGCATTCTTCATTTCTTTTCTTAGTTGGTCTTCGCGCGTGTGGTATTTGTTGGTTTGGCTAATTTATCAATTGGATATAAATCAATACATAACCATAGTTTCCCATATAAGTAGTATGCCACATTATTGAATTACAAACACTCTGAGAAAAAAAGAAACCAAATTGGAACACAAAATTTACCAAAAAAAAAATTACAGAGACCATCCTGAAGCAATCTAAGCGGCCCCAGATTATTGACTTGGTGAAAACCAAATTGGGGAAATTACTGTGCTCTAGCTATAGCAGCGAATTATATTTGGCAAGCTCCACAACTTTCTCCGTTTTCGGAATAACATCCTTCACAGCGGCATTTGAACCAATTCTTTGCGCCCATCCGAATAGACCGGGTGTCTTGGTTGCCTCGAGGATCTTATAATCGACATCTTCTCCGTCGCTCTCAGCCACCCCAAACAAAGCCCCCCGAGGATTATGTCGAGGTATCCAACGGTGTCACCGCCGAAGAAGTCCTGTCCCTTGCCACATTTCGCGAGAAGCATCCTCCAACAGCATGATCCCTTCTCATAAAATGCTCTAGTCGTGGCCGCTCATTGCCTCTCTCCTTCTGCATTATGCAGCCCCCTCAGTAACGGCCACCACTGCACGCACATCATGTACTTACATTAATTGCATACATACAATCAGGAACGTTTCTGCTAACCAATAAGTTATGGACAACTTCTTGTTATTCATAAATGTCAAGTTGTTTCCACTAACCCCATAAATTGTAAATGGTATATGGGCAGGTAAAAAGGGAAAAATAGAGATGAGGAAAAATGAAGAGGAAGAAAATAAACAACATGAATAAATGCAATAACTAGTAGTCTGTAAATTTTTATAAGAAAACGCCCCTGTTAAGGTAGGGAGCCTTCAAAGTTAAGTCCACTATTTGACTCAAACAGTCAAACTTATACCAAACCAAGTTCGATTTTAAATTTTAATCAAATTAAAAGAGACTCAAATCATGTACTTCAATTTTAATCATGTACCCCATCAATTTACAATTACAAGATTAATAAAAAAAACGAAAAGTTAATCAGCAAAGCAAAAGCCAAAAAAGCGAAAGGAATCCATTTTTTAGCTACAAATGAAGGTCAAACCAGAAGCATACCTTAGCATCAAGGTAATCAGCCCAGAACCGGGCCATGGCCCGATCGTACGGATCCGAAGGGAGATTACCGGGCCATCAGTCCATACGTCAAGAATATACTGCACATATAACGAGAGACTCGCAAACGGTGTTTTCCCCCATGGAACAAAAGGGACATCTTTTTGTGAACCGGGTTCGATTCAAAAGCAACTCACTCTTGGTCAGGAAGGAAAATGACTCCTCGAGAAACTGTCGAGTGACGGATTTCAAATTGAGGGCGATTTGAACCCGGTTCGTGAATGGGCTCAGCGGTGCGCCGATAACTTACGTCGCTCCGATGCCATTGATATGGTTATGAGAAGTAAATTAGAATAGAGGACTGTTTGTAAATGGAATAGAGGTAGTTTTGGGAGTGGGTATGGATTGATAGAAAAGGAGGGATTGTTATTTATAGTTGGGTTTTGGCTAGCTGAAGAAGAAGACTTTTGTTGACCCGTGGCGTCATTGAATGCGCCAGGCTATTTTTGGAAGGGAAGAGGAAGGAGGAAGTCGACTGTATCGGTCTGTTACTAGAGTATTCTTTTTCGATTCTACCTCCTCCTTCCTCTTCCTTTTTTTTTTTTGGTAGTGCAGAGCGTTTTGGGTTAACTTGCACCGTATTCGGACTAATATCTAAGATGCCTCTCAAAAACCGTTTACATGCTAACGCGTGGTGTGAGGCAAGCCCAAGAATTACTGATAAGAAGAACCAACCTAAGACTCTCAAAATGAACAAACTCTTAAGTCTCAGCCCAAAACCACTTTGGCCAAAACGAACAGGTTTTTCTGATATGATAAGAAATGACGTATTCAGGGACAAGACCAGATTGGTTTAACCCTAGCAATGGCGAAATGTATACTAAAAAAATAAAAAGATGATTTACAATATTAATAGTTATCGACTCTACAACAAAATTAAAACAACATACAAAAACTAGTAATAAAATATTTGTTCATTTGCACAAGGAGTCATAAAAAAAAGTCTTACTTTATAATTTTTAGGTTATATAAGTTGTTTTAGAGTTAAAGTGTGAAGTATTTTTTTACCTTAATTATACCTCATCCTTTATATTATTTCACTTTGGCCCATTACATTTAGTTTTGAATACTTTTTTTGTGTCTATTTCTTGAAAAAAAAAGGGAAAACGACCGCCCAGGACCTTGTTTTGATAATTGATACCCGTCAAAGACATGCTGGACAAACATTTGTTAATATTGAAAATATCCTTGGTGAGTATTAATTATCAAACACGTCCTTGGCCGTCATTCCCACCCCCCCCCCCCACCCCCCCCCCCCCCCCCCCAAATAAAACTAAAAATAAAATAAAAACTAGAAAATAGAAGATTTAGGAAATAGTATATAACAAAAAACATAAAGAAAAAAATCTAACGGTGGCGAAACTATATAGTTGTGGGATAATTTTTTTTTTTATACATGTAATAATTGCAATTTCTAAAATTTTTATTGTCCGGCCGGCCGCACGCATAACCCCTGGTTCTATCCTTGCCTCATAGCTCTTGTGCCATTTTCTTACTTGCTTCATGTTGGTAGAGATATTTTTTGTAGTTGTTCTATGTTTAGGACATTCTGCAAGTTGGGGTTTCCCTTGCCATTTCATTCATTATTAGTTAATACTATACCATGTTTCCATTGTCTTTTTGCCAATGGATTGTAATAGTTAAATTAAGTTTACCGACAAAAAAATGCTGCAATAAACCACAGGGCGTGGTGCAGGCAGATAATACACCATAGAATGAAAGTTCCCTTGCGGGATCATTGAGCGAAGCTCGATCATTGTCTAGCTAAGACAGCGTTGGATTCTAAATTAGGAGCAGACATGACGTCGTTTCATTTCTTCCTTCTACACCCCTTTTGCATTTCAAACGGAAGACATTTCAAACTATGTCGCATTAGGATGCATGTACGGTGTGGCACAAAAGTACCACAAGACTTCCCATAATAGTAACATATTTGGATTGAAAGTTTCTACATTTGTGTTTTTTATGCTCGATCAATTATTATCCTAGCACTCTTTAATCCAAAGACTCTTTTTTAAATAACCGAATATCTAGGACAACTTGTACGTTTCTCGACTAATATTGAGGCGCTAGAATGTTAACACGGGACAAATTTACCAGTTGGCTCTAAGATTGGAATGTTTGGCCTCTGCGGAATTCGAATACACGACCTCATGGAGGAATAAACACTTATTATAGTTTTTTTGCCACTTTGCTCAAACCCTTGGGGTTTTAATCCAACAGTACTCTTTGAAACCATACGTTTGTGTAACCTACTCTAGAACACGACCCTATTGTGCCAACCCCAACGGTCTAAATGCATATGATTTTTTTTTCAATATTGTATACATTAGCGGAAGTTAGTAGAAAGTTAGTTAAGTTAGTTCTCAAAAATCCAAAGGCTGTCATTCTCCATGGTCCTAAACCTAACCATTGTCTCTCATAAAGCTCGAACCAAGCTTCTACTAAGAAGGCAGTGAATGATGCTAACTGAGCTAATGCATAGTAACACTTGGAAGAGCAAATAACTCAGGATAATAGGAGTAAGAGACAATATTACCCCACATTCTGCAAGTTGCACACTTGCTACGTGCTTGGAATTTTGAAAGGACGAAAGATATTTAGTCGGAACCACAAAAATCTGGTTAGGGCGAATGCTGCACGCAAGAATTCCAATCCATATGGCGTTTTATTAAGGTGATGGGGGTCTACTACGCCAATCAGGACGGAATTGAGATTTTTCGTATTAGTGGCAAAATGATACTAAAACATAAAAAGATGAATTACAATATTAATAGTTAGCGACTCTAAAAAAATTTAAAACAACTAACAGAACTAATAGTAAATGATATTTGTCATTTTTCACAAGACGTACAACATAAGACACATTTTAATTTTTAATTTTAGGTTATATAAATTGTTTTAGAGATAAAGTGTGAAGTTTTTTTTCCTTAATATACCTCATCCTTTATATTGTTTCACTTTGGCCCAATAAATTTAGTTTGGAATATTTTTTTGGGTCTCCTTTCTTGAAAGAAAAAATAGAAGATTTAGGAATAGTTATAGCAAAACTTAAAGAAAACAAATCTAGCGTGGCAAAACTATATTTGTTGGGGATAAAAAAAAATTTATACATATAATAATTAGAATTTATTAAATTTTTGTTAGGGCGACCGCCGCCATTAGACCCCGGGATCCATCCTTGGTTGCAAGCCATTGGGGTGTCGGCAGCCGTGGCTATCGAAGACTCCACTTTTGCGTAAAGGATAGAAATGAAATATCTACAAGCCATAATTAGATGTCTATAATTGTATAAAGTAGATATTTTTGTATTATATTATTACTATATCTTAGTTATGTACAAGCCATGCGTGGCTTTCTTTTGTTCTCTTGGCGCATATATATATATATATATAAGACATCTAGAAGGAAAGAGAGAATTTCTAGCAGAAGGCCATAGAAGGATAAGAAGAGCGGAGCTCCAAGGCGGAGCAGATGCTTTGCCTCTGTTCCGAAAAATCTGTTACTATACTATTTTATTTATTTTTGGAATGTAGATGAAATTCTGGTCAAGTAAACTTTAATTATTATATGTTATTTCTGGTTTCTTTCAGTTTGTTCAGTTAATTATATGGCTTTGGTAAATGATTTCTTGAGTATCAAGAGCGGGTGTTTGGTGATCTTGCGATTTTAAACACTACGCCGTACAATAGTTTTCATAGATATATAATTGAGAAATGATTTAGTCTATACTTGAGAGGATGGGTCGTGCTTAGGGCAATTCTTAGTGTAAAGTAGTGTAGTGTAGTGTAGAATCGAAGGCGCATTAGTGACAAACTTGTTCTTAGAAATTACGTAGCGAATAGTTGAGGCCGATTAGTGACAGGTGCTGCTATAGATTATTTCGAGTCTTTGACAATTCGTGCCTTTCTTAATATGCTATGTCGATGACAAATTATATTTATCCTATTGACGATTTTAGTGGGGTTAATCGCTACCACGGATCACAGTTGAATGAAAGGATTAAGACTTTAAACAGATACAATACTAATGTACAAAGCCAGGGTGGAATCGAGATTCCACGACCTTCTCTATCCCTTATCTTTATCCCTCCATTTTATTTTATGTTATTTCCATTTTGTGCATTTTATGTTTAAAAATCCAAAAATCATCTATCTTTTGCTTGGACTAAAGTAGAAGTTAATTTTGGCAATTGACACACTTATTTTCTTGTGGATCGACACGGACTTCCTCGCCTATACTATGCAAATCTTTAGTTGTAGTCCGGTTAATGTAAATAATAATTGAATTTGACAGCCGTTTAGTAACTTCAACGACTACGAAAGGGCTCATCAAATTTCTGGCGCCGTTGCCAGGGATTCTTATTATAGCTAATTTTGGTGAATCGACACACCACTGTAAGTACTCTGTTTATTCTTCCTTCATGTAATTTAAACTCAATTTAGCGGATACCTCTAACTGAGCCACCATTCGACTTGAGGTGTACGAAGTTAGGTTGAGCATCAATTGCCTTTTAATTGCTTTTTAGTGTATATAACGTGGCAGGTGGCATAACCTCACGGAATTGTATTGAGACGAGGCGGCGGCATAGGCCCCTCTAGTTGGTTTACTAGTTTTGTGCAGGGCGTATGCTCAAGTTTATAGTAGCCCTCTTTCAAATTGGTTGCATAGGTCTGCTTCTCTTCCGAGGGGCTCGCCGTATCATTTCGAAATATTCTCCACAGTGCAAGTTATTCACCCCCGTTAAGGACATTGGCAGATCAACCGACTACTCGTACTTTGCGTGATTACCTAACTCCGGAAAAAAGGTCGCACGTGTCACCGATAGCCGTTCCAAATTGCACCGCCGCAATTCGTTTGCTTTCAAGCAAGAATATCACCGGGTTATACCAGAATTTCGGGGGTGTAAACTTGAGGATCCTTATGCTCATATTGCGGAATTTGAGACCATTGTCAGCACGTTTATGACAAACCCGGGACAATTAGACAAGCTCGCTTGAAGTTGTTCCATTTCTCACACAAGGATAAGGCCAAGCAGTGGTTCCATTTTTTGAAGCCCCGATCTTTGCTCACTTGGAGGAAGTTCAGGATGTGTTCACCACGAAGTTTTTCCCGGTTAGCCAAACATAGCTTCTCATGGACGAAATTCAGAATTTTAAGCAAAAATATGGGGAGGTCTTTTACAAGTATTGGGAACGTTACAAGGATTTACTTGCAACTGTTCCATACCATAATTTTTCCATGTACCTAGTGATTAACTACTTATTTGGGCTGCGATCACAACACAATCAGCTTTTTGATACTAATGGGGAGTGGTTATTTTATGGGAAAGGATCTCGATGTCGCTTGGGGTTCTTAGACGCTTTGGCGGAGAGGGCTAGGCAACTGGCAATACATAGATCTAGGTGATCAAGCAAAGAGAAACCAGGATCAAGTGGCTCCGGCAAGTTCTCGATGAGAGAGCATAACGTTTTGAGACAAGCTAGATGAGCTATCGTCAAGGTTGGACCAAAATGAAGTTGGACGTGGTTCAAGTGAAGAGGTGTGAAGGAATTTCAACAAGTGGAGGAAATGTGTGAGATTTGCGAGACAGTGGGTCATTCGACCGATAATTGTCATACTATTCCCACCCTCTGGCACCACTTTAGTCAACTTCCTCCGGAAGATGTGTGTGCAATGAACCAACGTTGGGATCCGTATCCCCAATACTTATAATCCGGGGTTGCGGTCCAATCTGGCTTTCCATTGGAGTAATCAAAATGAAGCAGGAACTTCACTACTTCACAGCTTCTCCTCCGCTCAGAATCAAACTGGCGGCGCAACCTTAATTACAAGGCCCACCACGGTTCCCTGTAATTCAAGGCCTGCTAGGATTCATACCATCCGGCCAATTTCAAGGGCAAAACCCAGTTTCAACAACAAGCACCTCCTCCACGGCGATCTTGGAGGACATTATGAACCCCTTTTAGTCAAATGCAAGTGACCACAATGAGCAAACTACTCAAGCCTATGAACGACATCAGAAACCAATGGGCAAGCTAACTAAGCAGTAGGCCAACAGAGAGAGAGGAAAGTTTCTTGCTCAGCCAAAACCGAACCCCCAAGGTCAACATTGATTGGTAGCTCTTCGGTGCCTTTCCCCTGAGCAAGCCAAGGCAATTATTTCGTTGAGAAGCGGAGAAGACGATTGATAATGCTCAAATGGAGCCAGCCCGGTCACACCTATCTTACTACCTTGTCCGGCACCGTCACACGCCAACTATACGAACATGGGGAATCTCCCAAGAAAGCTCTATGGGAAGAGAGACAAGGAAAGGCCAATGAGAGTGATGTTCCGCAAGCCTTCACTGTTCCCGCACCATACCCCAACCGATTGAAGACTTCGGCCAAACCAAATTTGAATACCGACATCTATGACGTGCTCAAGCAAGTGACGGTCAACCTTCCCTTGATCGATGCTATCAAAAAGATTCCTTCGTATGCCAAATTTTTGAAGGACTTGTGTACTCATAAATGCAAACTCCAAGTTCAAAAGAAGGTATTCTTGACCGAGCAAGTGAGTTCTCTTTTTCAGTCGACCCTTCCACCCAAGTATAACGATCCGGGGTGTCCTACGATATCCATCACGATTGGAGGCAAAGTCGTGGAAAAAGCTCTCCTTGATTTGCGTGCAAGTGTGAATCTCTTGCCGTTCTCGGTGTATGAACAACTTGGGTTGAGAGAGATGAAGCCAACTCGAGTGACTTTACAATTGGCGGATAAGAGTACCCGAGTTCCTAAGAGGATGGTTGAAGATATACTTGTTCAAGTCGACCAATTTGTATACCCGGTTGACTTCGTGGTGTTAGACACTTGTCTGGTACCGGCGGCTCAGGCATCTATTCCAATTATTCTCAGGCTCGGGCGCCCGTTCTTAGCAACATCCGATATCGTGATCCATTGCCGAGATGGGCGGCTTAACATGAATTTTGGTAACATGAAGATGCAAGTCAACATGTTCCACATAGGAAGCCAAATGGGGGATGATGATGATGTGCGCGGAGTTAGTATGATTGATTCGTTTGTTCAAGACCATGTCGATGAGTTCATTTGCAAGGATGAGTCGGAATTAGCGCTTACTTCCGCCGAGGCCGATTTTCTTGATGCCCCCGAGGTTGCGTATTTGTGCTCTTTGCTAGATGAGGAATAAGTGTGTGGCTTAAACCCGTGGATTTCGAAATTTGAGGAGCTACCCCCGATTGAGAAGCAAAAAGTTTCGTCTAGTGTGGAACCCCCGAAGCTCGAGTTAAAGCCGCTACCGAGCGCACTCAAGTATGCTTATCTTGGCGGTGGCCAAACATACCCGATGGTGATCTCCTCCGCCCTAAGCGAACTTGAAGAGTTGGAATTGCTTGCCTTGTTACGGAAGCATTCTAAGGCGATCGGGTGGTCTATAGCCGACATAAAGGGCATCGATGCATCTCTTTGTTCTAGGATGATGTCAAGCCATCTCGCCAACCTCAACGGCGATTGAACTCGATTATGAAGGACGTCGTGCGAGCGAATGTGCTTAAGTTGTTAGACTTCGCGATAATTTAAGCCCGTAATAAATAAGAAAAAGGCGGTAGGGTCGTACCGACTAGACTATATATGATTAGCGGATTCTAAGTGGGTTAACTTGATACAAGTTGTACCTAAAAAGTTGGGAGTGACGGTTGTGAGAAATGACAAGGACGAACTAATCCCAACGCGTGTTCAAACCGGTTGGAGGGTGTGTATTGAATACCGAAAGTTGAATGCAAGTACGAGAAAAGACCACTTTCCTCTTCCCTTCATCGGTCAAATCTTGGAGAGGGTGGCCGGCTATAAGTTCTATTGCTTCCTAGACGGGTACTCTGGTTATAATCAGATTGAGGTGGCTTTGGAGGACCAAGACAAGACTACTTTCATGTGCCCATTAGGGACCTTTGCATATCATCGTATGCCGTTCGGGCTTTGCAACGCCCCTGGCACCTTCTCTCGGTGTATTATGGGAATCTTCAGCGACATGGTGGAAAAGATTGTGGAGGTGTTCATGGACGACTTCTCCGTTTTCGGTGTCTCTTTTGAGGCGTGTCTCATGAACTTGGGGTTAGTGTTAGCCCGGTGTGAGGAGAAGAACCTAGTCTTGAATTGGGAGAAATGTCACTTATGGTGACCGAAGGCATCATTCTTGGCCACATTGTGTCATCCAAGGGAATCGAAGTGGATAGAGCCAAGATTGACTTGATTGGGAACCTCCCTATTCTAAAATGTTTAAAGGATATCCATTCTTTCTTGGGGCATGCTGGTTTCTATCGACGGTTCATAAAGGATTTTAGTGCCATAGCTCGGCCATTATGTCATTTGCTCGCCAAAGATGTGCCTTTTGAGAGGACGCCGGCTTGCGAGGCCATTTTTGCCAAGTTAAAGTCAAGTCTTATCTCACCATGTATCGTGCGGTCTCCGGATTGGGAATTACCGTTCGAACTCATGTGTGATACCAGTGATTAAGTCGTCGGGGCCGTTTTGGGCCAACGGCAAGGCAAGGAGCTGTATGTGATCTACTATGCTAATAAGACGTTGAATGAAGCCCAAATGAACTATTCGACCACCGAGAAGGAGTTGCTAGCTATTGTCTTTGCACTAGACAAGCTTCGGTCTTACTGAGTGGGAGCTCCAATCACCGTGTACACCGATCACTCGGCCCTCAAATACCTCTTTACGAAACAAGATGCCAAGGCGCGGTTGATTCAATGGATTTTACTCCTGCAAGAGTTCGACCTTATAATTAAGGACAAGAAGGGCGTCGAGAATGTGGTAGCTGACCACTTGTTTCACTTGGAATTTGAAGACCACACTTCTCATATCCCCATCGGTGACTCCTTTCCATGTGAACAGTTGTTTGGAATCTCATCGGTACCGTGGTATGCTGATATAATTAACTACTTGGTTACCGGCTTGAAGCCCCCACATTGGCATATCCATGAAAGGCGTCGATTTTTGGCAGAGGTAAAAAGGTTCTCTTTTGATGATTCGTACCTTTTTAAGTATTGTGCGGACCAACTCGTCCGACATTGTGTGCCTGACTCTGAGCAACAAAGCGTGATCAAATTTTGCCATACAAAGCCTTGTGGCGGCCATTTCTCGTTCAAAAAGACCGCCGCAAAGATTTTGCAATGCGGGTTCTATTGGCCAAATTTGTATAAGGATATGTTTGCCTTTTGTCGGGGTTGTGCACGATGCCAACTTTTGGGATGTGTTACCCTACGCAATGAGATGCCCCTTACACCTATCTTGATCATTGAAGTCTTCGATTGCTAGGGCATCGACTTCATGGGCCTTTTTTTGTCGTCTTTCCGGTACCTCTACATATTATTGGCGGTTGATTACGTCTCCAAATGGGTAGAGGCAATTCCTACGCGCACTAAAGATCATTCTGTTGTCGAATTTCTAAAGGACAACATTTTATCGAGATATGGGATGCCGAGGGCTATCATTAGTGATCAAGGGTGTCATTTTTGCAACCGGTCCATTGCCGCTTTAATGAAGAAGTATGCCATTATTCACAAGGTTTCAACAGTCTTCCATCCTCAAACAAATGCCCAAGCAGAACTAGTGAATCAGAAAATTAAAAATATCTTAGAGAAGACGGTTAATCTTACCAATAAGGATTGGTCAATGCGTTTGACTAATGCCTTGTGGGCTTACCGTACTACGTACAAAACCATTTTGAGTATGTCTCCCTACCGACTCGTCTATGAAAAAGCTTGCCACTTGCCGGTGGAACTTGATATTCAAATTTCAAATCCAAAACCTACATCTCCAATCTAAAGTGTCAAATTTGCACTTGAATCTCCAACCAAAAGTGCCCCCACTCAATGTTGAAATTTAAAAAATTTTGACATTTTTTTGGTAATAAGGGTGCAAATCAAATAATGAAATAATAAGCTAGTCTGTGATATTTCACCCCTACAAAGTCTTGTTGCAATTGAAACAATAGCACACTAGGTGCAACATGAAAAGAAATTAAGCCTACGGATTGGGAGAGTGTCGCGCCTCTCTGTAGTTTTGATTAATCTTCACCATTGTGAACTTCTCCATCTAGCACCTTCATTGAGAAATGAAGTTACTCAAAGGACGGTGTGCTATGTTATTGTGATAGCCCATCAAACATTGCCCAATGATTCCACTGCAAGAGTCGAACAGGACCAGATCAAATGAGCTTTGTGGCTGAGAGTGTTACTGGGATTGAAGTTGGATTTTCAAATGCAGGGCCGATTGTAGGTGGATGGGAAAAAAAGGAGGTTTGGAGGTTTGCAAAGAGGAGAGAGAGGAAACAGGTTTTCGGGTCATTTTGCCCTTGCGATCCCTGATAAGTCCTATGTCCTCCTGCTGCTGCTGTGTCGAGCCTATCCACGGCTCCATCATTGTTGATCTAAACCGAGACCATTGGTGGAGGCTCCCATCAAACCACCATTTTTTCAAGAGAAGCTCTTGCTGGTTTGTTATTGTAAACGGTGAAGTACCATTCAGTTCCCCAGGCCAAAACATCATCAAAGGTGAAGAATCTGGATTCGAGTGGATTATTAACGGGGTTCGAATCAAAGTGGAGTCTATTGCAGCTAACCCAAATACACCAACAACAAGAGGGAAAATGATGGACCAAGGAACACTGAAAGAATGGAGAGCTTTGGAACATCAATTTGACTTGTATGGACAAATTGGACAAAAAGGCTTGGGGGTGATGTTGCGAGCAAACAGATCGTGTTTAGTCGCAAAACGATCACAAGAGACTAACCAGATGAAGTGGATGACACGAGGGTTAGCGGGGACTTTCCAAAAGCCATTTCCAATCTTCACAAGGAGCGGTACTGGACAAATTTTTACTGAGTTCATAACCATGCTTGCTACTGAAAAGACCAGAAGTAGAGTTCCAACAGATGCGATCAGGTTCAGAATTTGACAACTTGAAAAAATTCCCTAAAATCATGATTTTAATGTTGGAGGGGAAAGCAAAGGGAGTGTTATCCATTGCCCAGAAGCCCCTGTCCCACAAATCCTGCACTGCGAAATCGCGATCGCGAATTGTCAAAGGGCCCTCTAATCTATCATATCGTGAAGAGGGCCTTCTCCAAACCAATTATCGAACCAGAAATTTCCGGAGGTACCACTACGGACCACAACTCTTGCCCCTTTCATGAAACAAGTCGCTCCCTTTACAAGCACATCTCCATATAATGGTTACTGGCCATGTTGCGACTTTTGCCCAAAGCGACTCAAGTTCATAGTGTAATCTGCAATTGAGTTTTTCGATAGCCACTTTACTAGCCAAATGCGAACTGCTGATACCCTGGCCCCCGAAAGCCTTGGGTTTAGTGACCTTATCCCAACTCTAAACGAGAATTGCTATTTGACATCGCTCTCATTTGACTTTAAGATTCATTCTAATAACCAAACGCAGTGGAATTTATTTTCAAAAAAAACACACGACCGAATTTATTTACCAGTAAGTACCCAGTTCTGCAGCAACATTACGAAATACAAAGGAATGAAGGATTACAAAGTACCTTGCCTTGCCTAGGAAAAAGTCCTAGCTACAAGCATTACCTTAACCTAAGGATATCTAATTTGCAACTTGTTCCAGCCATTTCTTAAAGGTATGAGTTAGATCAAAAAAATGAACACAGCACTGGGTCACAAGCCCTCGAAATAACAAAGACACCAAAAACAGTTACAAATAGGACCAATTACTGAATTACAAACTCAGGCCCAGTTTTGGTAAGAGAAATAAGTACTTATTTTTTTAGTTAAATGAGATGTATAGTGGGAGAATGACCTGTCTCGTAAAGCTTAAAAAATACTCATAAGAACCTTAGTGGAACAGGGCCTGAGAAGAAAAAACAAACCAAAATTTAAAAAAAAAAAAAATAGACCATCTTGAGCAATCTAAACAGCCCAAATTATTGACATTATTTACAACCGAATTGGACAACGCAATTGGAAAATTACTGGGCTTTAGCTCTAGCAGCTAATATCTTGATAAGCTCCACAAGCTTCTCTGTTTCCGGAAAAACATCCTTCGCAGCTACATTTGAACCAAACCTATGAGCCCATCCGAATAGACCGGGTGTCTTGGATTCGTCCAGGATCTTTATATTGGTCAACTTCTCCGCTACTCTTAGCCACCCCAAAAAGCCCCCGAAGGCTATGTCAAGGTATCCGATGGTGTCACCACCAAAAAAGGCCTTTCCCTTGCCACATTTCGCGAAAGCATCCTCCAACGGCATGATCACTTCCATAACTTGCTCTAGTGCGGCCACTTTTGCCTCCTCTCCCTCTGCATTTCGCAGCCCCCTCAATGTCGGCCACAACTGCACAATCATGTACATTACATTCATACAATCAGGTGCGTTTTCGCTAACCAATAAGTTATGGACAACTTCTTGTTGTCCAAAAATGTCAAGTTGTTTTCACTAACCTATAAATTGTAGATTATGTACGGGTGAAAGGAAAAAATAGAGAGGAAAAATTCGGGGGGCAATGAAGAGCAAGAAGTTATGGGATTGTGTGAACAACGTTACAACATGCAATAACTTGTAGTTCAAAATTTTTAGTGCAAACGCCACAATGGATGCTTTATGAAATTTCCTTTTGAAAACATAATTTTTTTTCATAGAGAAAAATCATTTGCCGCTTCTTATAAGTACAAAACTGAAGACTCTGTATTTTGCGAACTGATCATATTCATACATGCCATTCAAGTGTTTCAATTGCCATGTGAGCAATCTTCCTACTAGGGTAGGAAGCCTTCAAAATTAAGTCCACTCTTTGAATTGCACGGCCCAGATTCACCCACGTTATAAACAGTTCGTTTACAGGCTCCGTGAATAAGTTTGTCTCAAGCCAAAAAGCGATAGGAATCCAGTTTTTAGCTACAAATATTTTTTTTTCTTTTTTTGTCAAATGGAGTGCACGCTCGGATATTCGACTCTCAATGCAAACGAAAATTCTTAAGGAATACTTGAAGATTACGCGATCATAAACTTCAAGGCTCCAGTATTAGTAATTGATTGAGCATTAATTGAACTACACATAATATAGTATCAAAAGTCAAACCAGAAGCATACCTTATCATCAACATAAGCAGCCCAGAATAGGTCCATGGCCCGGTCGTACGGATCCGAAGGGAGAATACCTGGGCTATCGGTCCACACCTCGTGAATATACCGCACAATATGAGAGACTCGCAAATGGGTTTTCCCCCATGGATCATAACAGGGATCTTCTAGTAAACCGGGTTCGATTTCTGTAACAACTCACTCTTGACAAAATTTGGGGACGTGAATTTCTCCTCGAGGAACTCGTAGTCGACGGATTTCAAGTTCAGGGCTATCTAAACCCGGTTCACGAACGGACTCGATGGCGTGCCGATAACCTTTACGTCGCTCGGTGCCATTGATGTGGGTAGTGAAGTAAAATAAGAGAGGTCTGTTTGTAAACAGAATAGGTTGTTTGGGAGTGGGTTATGAATTGATAGAAAAGGGAGGGATTGTTATTTATAGTAGGGTTTTCGCTTGCTGAAGAAGAAAGGCTTTTGTTGACCTGTTGCCTTTGCAGAAATGCTAGAGACAAAGAAAATTTACCCCGAAACTATCCCGAAAAGATCAACTAGTGGTTGAGATTCACTTTGATGTGTGTGACACAATCATCAAAGTGATTCTCAACCATTGATTGTTGTTTTCGGGGTACTTTCGGAGTAAGTTTTCTTTGTACCTAGCATTCCCCTTCACATAATGGACCTAAGACTAATTTTCTACAATAAATATTTGATCTTTATGTATTTATCATTAAAAAATTAAATTAGCATACTACTTATATGGAAACTTGTGGTTATGTATTGATTTATGTTCAATCTGATAAATTAGCCAAATCAACAAATACACAATGCGCGAAGACCAACTAAGAAAAGAAATGAAGAATGCAACGCACATTTTTTTTTTTACGGGGTTTCCCAATTGTATAGTTCAACATATTTATGGCGCAGCCTATAAAAAAAAAAAAAGAAGACATATTCATGACGCAAATCAGTGTTCACTATATCAATGAAGATAATACAAGTAATATCGACGGCTATGTATATCAACCATGGACAATGATTTTTGCACTTCCTTTTTTGATTATGGCATTCATTTTCTTGTCTTTTAGTGAAGTTTTTGTGTGTAAAAGACAAGAAAATGAGTGTCATAATAAATAAAAAAGGAGTGTAGAAATCATTTCCCACTATACACACACATCTCTTCAATTAAGAATTTCAGGGTAACATGACAAATGTTTTCGACATAATACTCCATTTCTTATCATAAAAGTAGAATCAAGAACCCAAGGGGTTGGCCAGAGTGGTATTGGGATGAGACTTAGGAGTTTGCTCATTTCTAGAATTCTAGGTTCCGTTCAGCTGTTGGAAATATTGTGTGAGAAAGTTCCCAGAAAAAGTGAATTAACGAAAAATAAAATTTATTTTCTTGTGTGTGTTCTCTTGACAAGTAATTTTGCAGGAAAACAAGAATTTTTTTCTTTTGACAAAACCTATTTTGCAGGAAAAATATTTCCACTGGAACAGTTCAAGCCAGTGACAACTTTTCTAATAAGTAAACACACATAAAGTTACAAGAAAGTTGATTTTTCTATCCATTCCATGCAAATGGACAAAATACTAATGTTTCAAGTTTGATTCTTCTTGTTAACAATTTTTTTTCGACCGCCTTACCCATACGCGTTAACATGTGAAAGACTTTAAAAATTAGCCCGAAGTGCGCACAAGCTGACCATAAAACACCGTCCATCACCGGGAAGAAAAAGGAGAAGGTAGAATTGAAAAATAGTACTCTACTTCAAAAGGTTAGCTGGACGATCCAGTCCCATTCCTCCCTCTTCCATTCCAAAAACAGCCTGACGCATTCAATGACGCAGCGAACTCGCCCCCCAGCTACTCCTTCCAATAGAAGCTTCTACTAGAAAATTGAAAATTGCTCCTCTGTAGCACTACCAAAGCCAACGGGAAATGCTAGGTACAAAGAAAACGTATTCCGAAAGTATTATGAAAACAACAATTAATGGTTGGAAATATCCTTTGGGTAAAAATGAGTTGTCAAATTTTGATTGGAGGATGGGGAAATTTTTTTTTTTTTCTATTTTCTATTTCTTTTTTTCTTCTCTTCAGCCAAAAGTACGAAATGGAAAAAGGGAGAAGAAATGGTTTTGGGTTGGCAAAATGATCCGGTGCAACACATGCACACTCGCTGGATACGCACTCGCGCACAATCGATTACGGAAATAAAATTGGTGTGACAACATAAATAATTTTTCGTATTAAATAAACTAAAAAAGCAAAAATAATATTTTTGTTTTGATAATTATTATTTACTAAAAATACCGGGTCTTTACAACTGAGCACATGCAATGGAACCGTTCCGTGAAATGATTTGACCTATGGACGTGGGTGTGGTAAACGTCATAATGCCAGAGGGTAAATATTTGATCGAGTATCAATAAATAGAGAGAGATTTAGTGATACGTCCACTATAGATATTTCATAAGTATACAAGTTTACCTAATAGTTTTGTAAAGTCATAAATTTACACAACTTAAACTTTAGGGTACCCTATGAACGTGTCTAAAATCCTAAACTCTATAAAAATGCATAAACCACCAAAACCCTATAATAGGAAAATGCACCATAAAACAATCAAAAAGTGTCTAAACCCTAGGGTAATCTACGTTAGGGTACCATATCCTATAATAAAAAAATGCACCCTAAAATCTTATGAAATGCCTAAACTCTGGGGTACCCTACCCTACCCTACTCTACGGTATCCTAAAATGGACTTGAGACCTTACAAAATTAATAGGTGAACTTGTGGGCTTATGAAATTCACATAACAGAAATACTAGAGACAAAGAAAATTTACCTCGAAACTATCCCGAAAAGATCAACTAGTGGTCGAGATTCACTTTGATATGTGTGACACAATCATCAAAGTGATTCTCAACCATTGATTGCTATTTTCGGGGTACTTTCGGAGTAAGTTTTCTTTGTATTTAGCATTCCCCCTCATTTTTTCCATTTCTTGTTCCCCAGCATCAATATGCACGGCAGAGAGAGAGAGAGAGAGAGAGAGAGAGCAGCGTGAGAGGAGAGAGGTGGCAGCCATACCTCCGACCGGCCGTCCCCACCACCGGAGCAGCATCACCTCCTGCCGCCATCACCCCCAACCGAGCCCACCTCTAGCCGAGCTCCATCCACCGATCCTCCAACCGCCGCTCGTCCTCTCGCCATCACCGCCAAGCTCTCATCATCACCACCACCGTGCACCTCTCACCACCGTAGCCACCTCCTCCTCCTCACAGCCGGGTCACCACAGCCGTAGCACCATCACCAACTACCAAGCTCCGCGGCCACCCCGACTCGCCACCGAAACCTCTTCGAAAAACCTTTTGTAGGACGAGAGGTAGTCCGAACTCACCTCCCAAAATATATATTATGTTCCGTATTGATTGTTTCGTGTTTCGGTATGAAAATAATCCAACCCGACGTCGCCAATCGTAATCCGGCCGAAACAGACTGAAAATGGAACCCACTGTTTTCAGTAAAACAGCCACTGCAAAGTTCTGAAATTATTTTAGTATATTACAATTCACCCCTCGTGATTTAAAAGAGCTTATAAATTTGACTCTTGAGTAGTAAACATTAATATTAAATTTCGAGGTTAATTAGTTTTCGATTCGGTCCTAATCCCGTTAACACCCCGCGACGATTAAGAGTAAACGTAAACTTTAGCTTTGAAAAAGAAAAGAGAAAATAATAAGGATCACTTAATTTATGTTAATCACATGATTAATTATATGGCATGACTAATTTTATCGCATGATTTGTTTTTATCGTGCGATTAAATGTTGTTAGCATGTTTTGTTGAAATGTCGTAATAATGTGGAGATCGAAACCTGTTAAATGCAAGTATTAGTTTAAGAGACGACTGGTGTTAGGTCGATTACTATGTTTAAGTGATAGTCGGTAATGAAAGGTGAACATGGTTATTAGTCCTTGTGAAGCATAATTTATGTTGTTCCTTGCTTAATTCCTGTTAAGTATGGACGTGCATGATTTCGAAAACCTAGAATGGACATTAGAACCCGGGGTGGTATACGATTAGAGGATCATGTAGACGCTAATAAGTAAAGGATAAACCGGAAAGTGCAATAATTATGATTTTAAGATGGGTGCTAACAGGGGCCCAGTCTTGCGTTAATGGGTGCTAACAGGGGCCCAGGTTGTTTGAGAAACGTAACCCTAGGTCGGGCACAGTGATGATTGACTGCGAGAATAGGTTTGGTTCCTTCCTTGCGTGGTTGCGTCGACTGTAGATCTGAGTAAATAATTTGGTAGCTATCAGCGGGACACGGCAAGGAGCAGTCTGAATCACACTAGGTTGCCTTACGCTAGAGGTTGAGGGTAGGACGGATCTCGAGGTGGAGATCCTAGACTTTCATATAAGTTAAAGGATAGTAATGAAATCAAACACTGTTATTTGCATTGCACTCTTTATCTTGTTGTGTGTAAATTATGGGTTTGGGTGGGTTTTGGCTACTGAGCGTCATCGCTCACGGTACTATATTGCCCTGGTAACTCGAACGCCAGGTATTGAAGATGGAACAGAAGGGCCGTAGGTAAAGAATGATTTGACGACGACCAATGAAGAGAATGTCAACTCTGAATTCCGTACTTTAGTTGCTCTGACTAATTTAAATCGACCTTAATTTGAGAGCTTTCTGATTTATTGGGAATTGTAATATTTTGACAATATCAAAGACTTAAATTACATTCGATATTGTTGTAATATGGTGACCAGGCTTTTGGATCAATGACGTAACAAATCTATAGATTTCTCTTGGGAAAATTGTCTTTGGAAATTTTAAAGCCTGGAACAAGAAAAATATTATTGAAAATCTCTTTTCAATATTTTTTTAATGTCTTCAAATTTTTGGGGCGTTACATCAGTAATCAATAAGTTGTCAACTACAACTTTTTTCTTTTGTTATTATTAAAAAAATTGCATTTTTTACTTTTGATGCCAAATTTTTACGTACTATTGGTTCATCTCGATGAGAGGAACTGAAAAAGTAAAAAAATGACTTTTATACAAGTATTTCTGGAAATATCTAAGAAAAAATTCCAAAAAGTTAGCTTTGGGCTTTGGCCTTTTTCTTATATATTTTTCCAAAAAAATGGGTAAAAGTCAAATTTTTTTTTTTTACTTTTCTGATTCCTTTCACCGAGACGAATCAACAGTATATAAAATTTTGGAGCGAAACTAACAAATGTAAAAAAAAAAATTTGAATAAAGACCAGAAAAAAAATTGTAGTCCACAACTTATACTCCCTCCGTCCCTTATTTATAGTCCGGTATTCCATTTTGGGCTGTCCCTTAATAAGTGTCCATTTTGTAAAGTTAGTGGGTAAAAGTTGATGAATTGTCTATTTTGTCTCTAAAAGTTGATTCCATTTTAAAAAGTAAGTGAGTAAAAGTGTAATAATGATGGGTAAGTAGGGAAAGTGGAGGAAAAAGTTGATGTGAAAGGTATAATGATGATGTCTTTTTAATAAGTTGGAATTACGAAGCAGGACACTTAAAAAGGGACGGAAGGAGTAATTAATAAGGCCTTATAATTCCTACCAACTTCTCCAATTTCTGGTACTTAACGACATAACGTCTGTTTCCGCATCATTGTATCAATCAAACAGCAGAACGACAAAAGCAATAAGAAGACTGACAATAGCAACTCCAAAAAAAAATTTGCTACAAACAAGACCAATTATTGTATTACAAAACTCTGAAGAAAAAAGAAACCAAAATTGGAAACAAAATTACCAAAAAAAAAAAAAAAAATTACAGAGACCATCCAGAGCAATCTAAGCAGCCCAGATTATTGACTTGGTGACAACCGAATTGGGGAAATTACTGGGCTTTTGCTCTAGCAGTTAACATCTTGGCAAGCTCCACAATCTTCTCTGTTTTCGGAATAACATCCTTCAAAGCGGCATTTGAACCAAATCTATGCGCCCATCCAAATAGACCTGGTGTCTTGGTTGCGTCGAGGATCTTTAGATCGGTCATCTTCTCTGCCGCTCTCAGCCACCCCAAGAAGCCCCCGAGGGCTATGTCTAGGTATCCGATGGTGTCACCTCCGAAGAAGTCCTTTCCCTTGCCACATTTCGCGAAAGCATCCTCCAACAGTATGATCCCTTCCATAACTTGCTCTAGTGCGGCCGCTTTTGCCTCCTCTCCCTCTGCATTTGTTAGCCCCCTCAGTGTTGGCCACCACTGCACAATCATGTACTTAATTACATTAATTGCATACATACATCAGGACATTTCCGCTAACCAATAAATTATGGACAACTTGTTTTTGTTCAAAAATGTCAAATTGTTCCCACTAACACCATATGTTGTAAATGGTATATGGACGGGTAAAAGGTAAAAATATAGATGAGGAAAAAATGAAGAGGAAGAAGTGAACAATCTGACAAAATGCAATAATTTATAATCCGTAATTTTTAATGAAAATGCCCCTAGCTAAGGTAGGAAGCCTTCAAAATTAAGTCCACTATTTGACTCAAACAGTCAAACTTATATCAAACCAAGTTCCATTTTAACTTTTAATCAAATCAAAAGAGACTCAAATAATGTACTTCAATTTTAATCATGTGCCCCTCAATTTACAATTACAAGATTAATAAAAAAATAACTTTAATCTATACTAAGATTTGGGTTTGACTGGTTCATGAGAAATAAAGCTTATACTAAAATGTTTACAAATATTAAAATAAAAAATTGATTAAAGACCGTAGATGTTATTAGCAAAGCAAAGTCAAAAAGCGAAAGGAATCCATTTTTTAGCTACAAATGAAGTCAAACAAGAAGCATACCTTATCATCAACATAAGCAGCCCAGAACCGGGCCGTGGCTCGATCATACGGATCCGAAGGGAGAATACCTGGGCCATCGATCCACACCTCGTCAATATACTGCACAATAACGAGAGACTCGCAAACGGGTTTTCCCCCATGGATCAAAACAGGGACTTTCTTGTGAATCGGGTTCGATTTCAGTAGCAACTCACTCTTGTACCCAAACGTCTCCTCGAGAAACTCGTAGTCGACGTGTTTCAAGTTGAGGGCGATTTGAACCCGGTTCACAAACGGGCTCGGCGGTGCGCCCAGAACCTTTACGTCACTCGGTGCCATTGTTGGGGTTAGTGAAGTAAATAGAATAGAGGACTGTTTGTAAATGGAATAGCGGTTGTTTGGGTGTGGGTATGGATTGATAGAAAAAGGAGGGATTGTTATTTATAGTAGGGTTTTGGATTGCTGAAGAAGAAAGCTTTTGTTTACCCGTGGCGTCATTGAATGCGTCAGGCTATTTTTGAAGAAGAAGGCTTTTGTTGACCCGTGGCGTCATTGAATGCGTCATTGAATAACTTTCAACTCTCGGCACAGTTTTTAATAAATTTTTCTCTCTATCTCTCTCTACTCATTACCACTCAAACTCTCAAAAATAACTTTCTAAAAACTCAACCAAACAAAGTATCACCGAGAGTTAAAAGTTATTCTCAAAAAGGGCAATCAAACACAGCGAGAGTTTTTTTGGATAGAGTATTCTTTTTCGATTCTACCTCCTCCTCCTCCTCCTCCTCCTTCTTCTTCTTCTTCTTCTTCTTCTTCTTCCGGTAGTGTAGAGTATTTTGGGTTCACTTGCATGCACTTCGGACTAATATCTAAAGCACCTCTCAAAGCCGTTTCGCATGGGGTGAGACAGCCCCAAGAATTACTGACAAGAAGAACCAAACCTAAGACTCTCAAAATGAACAAATTTCTAAATCTCAGTCCAAAACCACTTTGGCCAAAAACAAACAGGGTTTCTGATAAGAAATGCCGTATTATATCGAAAACATGAATCATGTTACTATGAAATCCTACGGTCAAACAAGACGACGATAAAAGCAAAACGAGACCTTCAACTATGAGAGAATATGGCAAAGTGGTGCTTGATAAATTGAAACTTCAAATTATGTGGTAGTAGCAGCAAATCCCTGCATAAATGCACAAAAGAAACAGTATAATATATTTGTTAGAAGTGACAATTTCAACCCATATTTTTTAACCCGTCCAAATCCATCCATTTATAACCCAATCCAACCCGCTCAAATTATATAATGGGTTGATATGGGTTCAGATATGAGTTGAACCCATATCAACCCATATTTATATGGGTTTAGGTGGGTTGAAAATGGATTCAATATGGATTGAAAGAAAAAGATTCATGCTGGCCTGTTTTTTTAATTGCTCCTGCCTTTAGTCCAAAACTTTTTTTAATTGCTCCCATCTGTTTTTTTTCCTCGATCGCTGAAAATTGGATTTGCTTGGGTGTGTTGTTTTGTCATGTCCTACCAGGAGAAGAATGCACAATTTCCGTACGGCAAAACCCACCAAATCGTTGGCCTGTTTGGATGGAGTAAAAAGGAGAGGGGAAAAATATGAGGGGTATATAGAGAGGGGTCTACTCCTTTTCCCCCGTTTGGCAATCCAATTTTGTCCCCTGTTATTTTTTACCCCTTCTTCGTTTTCACCAGTTTAAGGGATTGTCCAGAATTAATTTTGGGCTCCTCTTGAGGTCTCCAAAAATAATTCGGCTGTGGAGGGGTATTTTGTGGATGAAAATACCCCTCGTTATCCCCTTGCCCCTTCCACCATTCAACCAATTTCTACTCTTCATTCTACCCAGAATCATAAGATCTTCGCACATGTTCAAACAAATTGAAAATTGAAAACATTTAATTTTTAACTATATTTTTTAATATATAAACGGTGTAAAAAAATAAGTATTCCAATTTTCAATCCGTTTGAACCGGTGCGAAGATCTTAGTTTTCTGATCATTTTATCCTAAATGGTCATAATTAAATTTTCACTTTATGACTCTCGTTGATTAACCCTAAGAGATATTTGATTCTACGACTTTCTTAAGGCTAATCAACGAGAGTCTTAGAGTCAAAATTTAATTATGATCAGTTAGGATAAAATTATCAGAAAATTAAAATCTTTCCATCTGTTCAAACGGATTGAAATTTGAAACACTTAATTTTTAACCATATTTTTTAATATATAAACGGTCTAAAGAGATTGAAAAATTAAATAATCCAAATTTCAATCCGTTTGAACCGATGGAAAGATTTTAGTTTTCTGATCATTTTATCCTCAATGGTCATAATTAAATTTGGACTCTATGACTCTCGTTGATTAGCCCTAAGAGATATTTGATTCTGCGACTTTCTTAGGACTAATTAACGAGAGCCATAGAGTCAAAATTTAATTATAACCATTTAGGATAAAATGATCAGAAAATTAAAATTTTTCCACCGGTTCAAACGGATTGAAATTTGGAACACTTAATTTTTTTAATATATGAACTGTATAAAAAATTGTTTAATAATAATACTAAATTCGTTAATTTGTTAGTAGAAATAAATATTACGGCTTAAATTGTGAAAGAATAATTAAATTTGCAATTACATATAAAACGTAATACATATTGCACAAGGGCAAAAAGGTCATTTGACAGCTTTTTATATCATCCACCCTTTCATATACCCCCTATTAATCTTTCATCCAAACAAAATATTATTTAATCCCCCTTCTTTAATACCTCATTTAAACAACCTACTATTTAATCCTCCCTCCATAAATATCACATCAATGTGGATCATCCCTTATTAACTAACAGACGCTGCTACTGGTACAGCGGCTGCTGTACAGCAGCCGCGTACAGATCACTTTTGTGTCCATCTCGGGTCCCGCAAAGATGATCAGAACCGCTCATTTTGTTCAAGATACTTCGTTTAGGGTCTCTGTAAAAAACACCTCAATCCGATATCGGGAAGGGTGTTTACGAATCATCCAACTTTGGCTAAATTTTGAAGCAAAGTTGGATGATTCGTAAACACCCTTCCCGATATCGGATTGAGGTGATTTTTTACAGAGACCCTAAACGAAGTATTTTGAACAAAATGAGCGGTTCCGATCATCTTTGCGGGACCCGAGATGGGCACAAAAGTGATCTGTACGCGGCTGCTGTACAGCAGCCGCTGTACCAGTAGCATTTCTGTTAACTAACTAGCGCATGCCCGTGCCTGAAGGCACGGCTCCGAATCAATGGTCAAAAAATTATTCAATTTTATCCCTCTAATAACCTCTTTAACACAAAGACAAAAAAAACTCAACATAGTATTTTTCTTCACTCATTAATGACTATGTTCAAATGTCTATGTCTAAAGACATAATATAACACATTGTGAAGTGAACCTACATGTATTTTCAAAAGGTACGTGTGTAAAGTGAGGCCACAAAATTTGGCACTCGCAACAAAGACATTCTATACAAATAATTTTAAATGGCTTTTGTTACCATTTCATCATCCTTCACCCAAGATCTAAACTCAAACAATATGTGGAAAAATAAGCTTGAAAAACTTTCATAAATGGGTTCCATTAATCTAGAGGGATATCAGGTCGAAACTCATTTGTTGATCAAATCCCTCACCATCACATAACCAGCTAGCACCAGCTGCTAGCTACTGTTTGCTCCGAAGACCCAAGAAAACTACCGCTCGTGATCCTTGTGCCCGAGAATGAACATTGATTATGAATAGTCACTCATGTTTTAGCTTAGGATCTTGAAATTTCCAACCGGATTCAACTCTGAAGCAAGAAGATAATTACCTAGAATACAACAAAAAAAAACACACACATCTGTAAAAGAAAAAATCATACCACCAAAAAGGATTTCCAAGGCATATGAAAACCGTACCACCAAAAAGGATTTCTAATTAGTTCACCACGTATCAATGGAATCCTAGTTGGAAAAGAAAAAATTCAAATGCAGTTCATAGTGTCCTCAATGTAATCAAATAATCTTAAAATTAGACTTGACCAGCAAGGGAATTTTCAATAGAATGGGATTTCGGTCCAATCTCATTTTCTTATTCAATCCCACACTCCCAATTGCACAATACATACCTAGTACTACAACTAAGTGGATTCAAACAAAGATATGCATGAATGCTCAGAAATTCATTGTGGAGTATCCACGTCAAGATATCGCAATCTATTTCTTTCTTACCCAACCCGGATAGGTCGGGATATAATTTCTATAAGTTCTTATCATCAATGAAATAATTTCTATGAGTTCTTATTTGCGAACTTCATGTATGGAGAGTAAAGCCTCTTTTTTGCTCCCCATACATAAGATTTATGCCCAACGTACTTTGATGACCCCAATCCCTATTTTCAAAAAGAGCAAAAAAGGAAAACACCATGTTGACCTACACTCAAATGACTAACCTAAAGCACTTGTATAATATCTTCACCGATTATTTAATCAAATACTTGGGATGCTAAAATTGTTCGTGCCTAAAGGCACGGCGCAACGTAATACATGAGTGCCAAAAAATCTCCTAGTTTCACGGATAATTATTGCACAAAATAAAACAATAGACCAAAATTATAAATGAATGCTCAGAAATTCAGTGTGGAGTACCCACGTCAAGATATCCCAATCTATTTCTTTCTTACCCAACCGAAATATGTCGGGATATAATTTCTATGAGTTCTTACCTTCAATCAAATAATTTCTATGAGTTCTTACGCATCTATATTTTTCTTTTATTTGCAAATTTCATGTATGGGGAGCAAAGCCTCTTTTTTGCTCCCTCTGTTGATCAATCAATCACTTCATTCTGTTTCTCATGGATCTGTCAATTATCTTAAATAGGACATGATTACATCTAGTTATCTAATATTTGAAACTATTTGGGATGCAACTCTGGCTTGCCGCGGTGTATCAAATAGTTAATTGACAGGATGATCTCTTTTTCGTTTCAAACTCTTACAAACAATATAAAAAAGCTCATATCATGTTAGTCCCATATCACAAACGTAAGTGATGGCCCCTGTTAACTAAATAAGTTGCTGAAAAACAAATCATTACCATGAGAACAAATGGAATCGGTCTCCTGTGCTGTAAAAAAAAAAAAAAACAGCAAACTTTGACGTGAGATTAATCGGCGGTGCTCAAAGAGACTAAGCAAACAATCCAAAATATGACTTTTTTTTTATTGGGTCATTCCTTAAACCTAATCTACTTTATCTTAGGGGACTCGGGGAGGAGAATGTTGCGTAAGTGTTGCTTTTGATAGCTCTTTTACAATCTGTGCCTAAAGTATGTACGTACAGAAGAAAACATTACGAATTATTATTGTAATCCCAATACTCCTAACAAAATTAAATCACTATCAAACTTTAGTTGAGTTAGTTAATTACCAATGATTTTTTCAAAAGAAAGACAGAAGATATGCCAAAGAGTGATACCTGTAAATCTTCTTCTTCATTGTCCACATGTGTTGTCTTCCTTTGCCTAGTCATTGCCTTTAAGTTTTTCTAATCCCGAGATTAAAAGATGCCTAATGCAAGGGTAAGGACCAAACCATAAAAAAATCACAATCAAAGGATCCATACATGGTTACAGGAAATGAAAAATGATACCCAAACATCTCATTCAAACATTTCAATATTTCAATTGGACAGAAACCTTGCTAAATTTCAATTTCAGAAACTTCCTAGCCGAATGGTACTCATATGGTCGATACATTTAATCAAACACTTAACATTCTCACAATTCATCCTATCAAAAATTGATTGGTCATTCCTGTACAACGTGTAAGGGGGGAAACAATTAATGATTAGCCAACACATAATTCGTGTACAACGTGTAAGGGGGGAAACAATGAATAGCCAACACATGAAAGTAAAAAAAATAGATCAAGGCTTACAATGGAATTGGAAGATTGACCGGTCTTCCCCTAAAAGAAATTATAGTCACTGGAAGAAAAAGGACAGCAACTGTATGGAGATAGGAACATTAGAAGGAAGGAAGGAGAGAGAGTGAGAGGATAATCAAAAATTTAGCCACCGGTTTTGGTTTCTTTTGGAAAAATAACGTGTTCTGAAATGAGGGGGCCGGGAGGAGAGAGATGGAGATAATCAAGGAGATTATGATGGATTTCAATTAGTATAACTTCCTTAATTTAATTATTCCAAATAACGTGTTCAGAGAGAGAGAGAGAGAGAGAGAGATGGAGATAATCAAGGAGATTAGGATGGATTCCAATTAGTATACTTCCTTAATTTAATTATTCCAAATAACGTGTTCTGAGAGAGAGAGAGAGGGAGAACTTCCTTAATTATAGATTTCCGAAAAGTTAGTACTTCGAAATTAGTTTCTAATTCCCGGAATGTTTTGTTTCCTTAATCAAAGACATGGCTTTTTAATTTAATTATTTCAAATTACGTGTTGAGAGAGAGAGAATCAAGGAGATTAGGATGGATTCCAATTAGTATAACTTCCTTAATTTAATTATTCCAAATAACGTGTTCTGAGAGAGAGAGAGAGAGGGGGAGGGAGAGAGAGAGAACTTCCTTAATTATAGATTTCCGGAAAGTTAGTACTTGGAAATTAGTCTCTAATTTCCAGAATATTTTGTTTCCTTAATCAAAAAGAAGGTATGTATAGAAAGAGATTTAAGGTGAGAATTGTATTTTCAATCCAGCGGTTGAAATTTATGTACCAATTTAACGGTGAAAAATATGTACCGCTCTACCATATTATATAGATACCCCTTACTATCTTATTCCCCCTTATTAATTAATACCCCCAATTCTTTTTTCGCATCCAAATGAACCCCTAAGCCCGATTATTTAGTCCTGGGCATAACTCATCCGGGTATTCAAATGGCCGGCCAAACCAAGGCATACCTTGGGAACCCAAACTCATCCGAGCGGATGAGCTCATCCGGCTGCCATTCCCTGCATCCAATCGGGCCCTTATAGGTATCCCATGTTTCACTTTTCCTCCCAACAAACGCCATCCCTTGGAAAGTGGTGGAGAAAGAGGGCTAATGATGGAGTACTTATGTGAAGCCCACTATACTGAAACATGGACTCCGGCCTGGTGGGCTGGGCTGGGCTGAGGGGTTTCTCTCGCATGATGCAGTTAAGGAAACATTCCATGGTTTGATAAGGAGGTTTGTGAAAATATTTCAGCCCAATGCTCCATAGAGATTGGAAAGCCTTTTCCTGTAAGAGATGATTTCTCTCAACTTCACAAGGAAACTTCAGCCGAAAAAACTAATGTGCTTTTTTATTTTTATTTTTATTTTTTTTTCATTCGTTAAACTAATGTGCTTTCGGTCCAACTTATTTCATTATTTTTTGGGAAAATAAATTAATATTGAGGCAAAAGCTTTACTCTGCTTTTTCTCTTCTTTTTTGTTAAGGAAGATAGCAATGTGCGTCTTTAGTCCCTCACTGTGATGCCTTTGTGTTGATCTACGTATCTTTCTCAACAATCTAATGAAGCTCTCTCTCTCTCTCTCCAACATGACTCGTGGGCAGAATCTATACCCTTCGGCAACTTGTGATTACGAGTGGAGTGTTCATCAATAAGAAATAGTGCTAAAACAATAGCCAAGAATAACGAGTGATATAATGTGCTTAACTACATGACATAAGAGACACATTCTACCAATATATTAATGACACATCACATGGTATTTAAAATGTGGTACCCAAATATGGTCACCAGAGAATTACTTTATCCGTCCTAATTTAATTGTCTTTTTTAGGAGTTCGTACCACTTTTTCAATAGATTATATCTTGTAATTTATAATGTTTTATGTGATTTTGAAAATATTGTATTATAGAACTAATCGAGATCTATCAAACAAGATCTATATTAGACATAAAATTCATTACCGATTTAAAGTTATAACTAGTTTTTTATCCAGTTACAACGGAATAAGGGACAAATAAATTAGGACGGGGGGAGTAATTCTGATTATGTACGAACGAACAATCAATCTTATCCACCATCTCAAAATCATTACCAAGCAAAAGATATGGAGATTTTCTATTCAGGAAATCACACATGAAAAACTTAGACCTTCGTACACTTCACGTTTTCATAAGCTCCTTAATCCATTAAAAGGCCAAACAATAAGTAAATTAAACTCTATATTAGAGGTGGGCATCGTGTCGTGACATATTATACTTATGTCGTGTCATGTTGTATTTCTGTCGTATCATTTTAGATTTCGTTTCTAATTTCTTTGATCTTTTGAATGAGTCCTTGTTTCTTGTCCTTTGTTGCCAAGTAGTCCACCCTTCCTTATCAGGAGCTTATAATAATCCCTTTGATAGGAATATGACCTAAAAGAAAAAGAAATAAATAAACCCCAAATCAGTTAGCATAGAAATATAATAATCCTATTAGAATACAAATGCATAAACAAGATTATAGACCTATAGCAAGAAAACAAAACCTGGATCAGTTCCAGGCTGCTGCGTTGCCTCAAGTCCAGAACTTGACTTTTTGTGTTTTTAAACTTAAGGTGAGTTTTCGCTAAATTTTTTTTTACCTTCAGGCATGATCGGCTCTGAGGAGAAGGCAGAGGTACGGCTACTTTAGGTCCCGAAATTTAAGGCAGAGGTATGGCTACTTTAGGCTCCGAAAATTAAGAGAAAAAGTAGTGCCCGTTTCCATATGTGTTGTATATAAACTACTCCGAAGAATGACAAAGCTGATGGCTTGGCACTAGCGGCTTGTGCGTCTGCCTTATTTGTAAAATGCTCGAATTTGTTTCCTGTAGTCAGTTTTTTTGGGTGAAATATATTTTTTCATTTCCATGCTGAAACTAATATGTAGAACAAAATTCTTGTGTAGATGTACTCAAAGGGGCCGGATCCCGTCCATTTGCATCGGACCAATTCGGTCCATTTGGTGCATTCGGGCCGTCAAAAAGTGATTCCGTCCAAAATACTTTTGGACGGCCCGAATGCACCAAATGGACCGAACTGGTCCAAAGCCATATTGACAGGATTCGAATCCGTGATCAAAGTCTTAGAATTCAATTTTTTTTGCAGATCACAGTCAATATAACCATATTTCACTAATATCAAAACTAAGTTTTTTCTAATTCAAGTTTTATTATTTTTCGTGTACAGTTTATTCATTTTACTTTCAACTTCTCACGTTAAATACACAAATAAAACACTTTTGATAATGAGGACCCAAAATTATTAATTTTTTTACTTCAACGAACTTAATCAACAATGTTTAAACTAAGATAACTATTTCATTATTGATGATAGCATTCTCGTAATTAAACTAAATAAACATAATTAGAGAGACAACATAAGGTATGAGCAATACTTCGTTATATTGGATTTATTTATTAATGGCGTAATTTTTGTATATTTGAAGGTTATTTAATTAAATTGTGAATCCTAAATTTCATGTTTTATATTTTTATAATATTCTAATGAATTTTTTTGTTAAGAACTACAAAAGCCCACTTTATAATTTACCTTTAGGCCCCCAAACCAAACTATCAAGGCCGGCACTACCTGCAAGCAAGCTAATGACGGTAATTAAGTTGTTTTCATTAAATGATATTTAAGTTGATGTATATAAGACGAATGATTTGTCTAGAAATTTGCGAAAACATAGACTGTAGTCCATTTTGTTTTGGGGAAACTCACCCTTAATGTCATTGGTTTTGAATTGAAGATGATATATTATGAGAAAATGACCGGCCTGTCTCGTAAATAGGTAAATAAATACTTTAAAAAATAAGAATATAATCTTAGCGGAACGGGAGCCTAACTGTGAGCACTAAAATAGGAAGGGTCTCTAAAATTCGTAAATTTTTGAAGGCGTAGCTCAAGGACATGCGAACCAGCCATCAGAAAATCCAAATTCAGATTAGCATAAAAAAAAGGCTAAAATCCAGCAAATGAAATAAGGACATGAACTCATCAAGCCACCATTGACGTGGAACCGTAGCCACATGAGCAAGAGAATCAATTCTGACAGGGGTTCAAAGTCCAAATGATGGTGCAATAGATCGATTGTGCTATGACAGGGAAGAATCCAATATTGGATGACAAGATTTGTGCTGATTCTTTAGGTCACAATATATAGTTGCATTATCACCATTCTCATCACTCCACCTTCACTTTATTCCTTTAATTAGTACGCCCGGCCCCAACTCATTCCTTCTCTATCTTAAGCTTTCATTCTTGTAAACCTTTATTTTTTTTTTCAGATCTTTGTTTTGTGTGTTTTTGTTCACTTTTTTCTGAAGTTTTGTTAGATTTGCGTTATATTTTTTTGGATTAATTATATGTTTTTACAAGAGGAGTCTAAAAAGTATAAAAATATTTACCAAAAGCCAAAAAAAAAATCACTAAAGACGAAAAAAATATAAAATAGCTATATTTTTTGTCTCAAATGTCGTCTTATATGAACTTTTTTCAATATCGGCCCACATTTTTATATTTTTATGATTTCTTTCGTCAAGACGAATGATTAATCTCTGAAATTACGACAAAAATCTCAACAAAAAGTTATAAAAAATAAAGAATACTAAAAAAGTTTTAAGCGAAAAGTTTACAAGACCTTGTTTTTCTTTTCTTCACAAAAACCCACAAAAAAACCAGAGGACTGAAAGGTGGAGAACTCGTCATGTTCTATTACAAAGTCTTACTTTAGCAAGGCCCCGTTCTACTAAAGTTCTTGTGTTTTTAAGTACTTAATTTCCGTTTTATGAGACAGGTCATTGTCTCACAATACATCACCTTTAATTCAAAAAATAAGTACTTTCAAATAAGTACTTATTTTTCTTACCGGAACAGGGCCTAACTATTGTTCATGACTATCATGTAGTTTTAATAGTAAATTTAGTAACTCTAATGTGGGTTGACAAATATGTAACTTTTTGCTCGTATTTTTAATAATGAAGAAAGTTTGTATTGTCGCATTATTTTGTTACGATTTTTTTCCTTGAGTTTGTATTTACATTGTGCCTACACTACTCGTTATTCTTGGCTACAAGTCAAACTGAAAACTTGCGTTTTTGCTAAACTAAATGACTACATGTTAATGACAATAATTTGTATGTTGGAGAATGACCTATTTAATTAGAAACCAATGAAAACATGGGGTTTAATTCATTTATTTAGAAAAAAATGCACCCTTAAACCTGTAAGTATTAAATTTAGTGATCACATTTAAATATCCATACTTTTGGTTATTCTTCTTATATTGATAAAATAAACTCCAACCTACATGTTTTTTTACTAGCACATGTCACGTAATCTCCAAGTCCAATACACAATCACCATAAATAAAACTGATGGCATCACTATTTCCCTATCATATCTAACGAAGTTAGAATTATTTTGTCGTCTTGAGCACCGACACATGATGCTCCGGCACTTTTATCCATTCCACGTTGCTCTGGGGCTTAGCATAGACTCCCAAAAAATATACAATGTGTGAATAAAGATGAGGAGACTAAAAAAGAAGAGGAAACACAACCCTATCACTTTCAATTTTCTGCCTCGGAAAGCTCCAAACCATCAATTTAACCTGAAGGAAGGCTACAAGAGATCAGAGAGAGCCAAAGCTTGTAATCCAATGGTATTTTGTGGTTTTTTTTGGGATGTCAAGGTTCGAGTCTTGTCAGAAGCGTTTGTAGTTTAAAATTATAGATAGCTAATGGCTTTCTGTGGACTTATTTACTACTTACCTTCTAACTTCCGCTAATGTAAACCAATTGAAAAAAAAATGCAAGAGAGATAAATATCAAAAGGAGAGAGGAGAGAGGATGTTTGGCCAAGTGGAAATGAAAAAAGTACTTCCTTCCCAAATTCTTGTTCCTACTTTTTTTTTGAAAGTCTTAAAGATTGGCTATATCTTTTAATTTAAAATAATTTTTATATTAATATCAAATATGAAGGAAAATGATTTTGACACTCTCTTTTTTGTTAACGTTACTCCCCTGTAAGTGTATTTTTGCACCAAAATATTTTTTATATTAATATCAAATATGAAGGGAAATAATTTTGTCACTCTCTTTCTTGTTAGCGTCACTTCCCTGCAAATGTATTTTTGCACCAAAAATACACTTGTAGAGGAGTGACGTTAACAAAAAAGGGAGTAGCAAAATCAGCAGCCAATCTGAATCTCATTTGATAGATATCAATGAGTTCTTTTATACAAAGTTTTTAAAATTACCAAAAAAATTATAGATTGCAAGATATAATCAATTAAAAAATAACACGAAATTTCAAAAAGGACGAAAAATTTGAGATGGAGGGAGTGTTAATATTTGTTTTCCATCACATCTAATGTTTGAACTCTACGGATACCTTAGACCCCTTCACTTAAACTTAACTTAAATTTGGTAGTTGTCCTTATTTGAATTTTTTTCGTATTTGTTAGCTTTACGCCAAATTTTTGTAGGTTATTGATTCGTCTCGACAAAAGGAATCGAAAAAGTAATTTTTTTTTTTACTTTTACCCAAGTATTTTGAAAAATAACTATTTTTTAGCAACAAAACGACATTTTTTGGGCTAAGAAGTGGTTATTTTTCAAAATACTTGGATAAAAATAAAAAAATTACTTTTCTGATTCCTTTCGTTGAGGCGAATCAATAACCCATAAAAAATTGGCGCAAAACTGGCAAATGCGAAAAAAATTCAAATAAAGATAATTTCCAAATTTAAGTTAAATTAAAATTAAATTCAAAAGAACGTTGCCTAATATTTAATTTTTGGCCAATAAATGATTTTTTTATCGGTAACTTCAATGCCTCATAATTACTCACCGCTATCTCGGCTGAAGGGAAAAAAAGTCTACTAATTTTTCCACTTCCTTTTCTAGTAACGCTACTCCCCTATAAGTGTATTTCTACACCATTTGTAGGGGAGGAGTGCTGTTAACATAAAAAGAAAAAAAAAGTGGCAAAATCATTTTTTTATAAAAAAGTAAAAAGGGAAGACAGCATACTGTAACAAAAGTCATTACCAAAGAAAACGATTGACACTTACGGGGGGACGAAAGAAAATCCCAAAATCCCATACATCAAAAAAATCGACAGCTGTAGTCGTTGGAGTATAGAGGTGTCAAATGGACCCCTGTTTAACTTCGTGCTAACCGTGCTTCGTGACGTGTCGTATCGGTCCGTTTACTTTATTTACTTAAATCGTGTCATGTCGTGCCGTACCGTTTGTCAATCGTGCCGTGCCGTGCCGGCCCGTTTACTTAAATCGTGTCATGTTGTGCTGTGCCATTTGCCAATCGTGTCGTGTCGGTCCGTTTCTGAAATCGTGTTGTGTCATGCCGGTCCATTTTCTTAAATCGTGTCGTGTCGTGCCGTTTTCAATCTTGCCGGTCCGTTTTCTTAAATCGTGTCGTGTCGTGCCAGCCCGTGTTCTTAAATCATGTCATTCCGTGCCATTTTCAATCGTGTCAAGATGTGCTGGCCATTTACTTAATCGTGTCGTGTCTGATTGGGCCGGGCCGTGCCGTTTTAAGTCGTGTCGTTTTAGTCTGCCCTAACATGTGTGGGTTGACTTAAGGCATAACTAATTTTGCATCAGACATGTAACCATTGTATGCATTTGATTTTTTGACATATTGAAAACTCAGCGACATTGGGCAAGGATAGAGAGATCCTTGTATTCACTGCATCCTCATAAAAAACAATGGATGAGTGTGTGTGTTTGAGAGAGAGAGAGAGAGAGAGCAAAGTTGCTATTCAGCTTCGGTTGCCCCTTTTTTTTCCTTTTTTTTCTTTGAACGTCCCCTCTTTTTCCTCGCTTTTTCAGCTTCCTACTTAATAAATCTTAGACTACTTTTTGGTTAGTATATAAGCGAGTTTGGTAAATGGCTCAATCAATCTGCAGTTGCGCTTTCAATTCTTATTGTCGCACATTTGAATAGTTTGAGGTGTTTTCTTAAAAAAACTTTTACCGTTTTACGCTCCTACTAGTGCACGAGAATTGTGTTAGGCAAAAGGTCTACATTCGGTCTCAGAATATCATAATCACTCTGTAACTTGCAGAAGAGAAAAATGAAAGGAGAAAAATAATAATGGACTCTGCATTTTCATATACCATGGCACGCCAAAAAAATTTAACAATTAAAAAAATAACATATTACAACCCCTAATTAAAAAGAAATTATTGGTCTTAATGAAGTAAAATTTAACAATTACAAAAATAACATATTACAAATAGTCTTATTGTCCTAGTTCAGACTGTCCAGCTAACCCTTATTTATATGTTTTTTTCCCTTATTTCTACTATGTATTTTTTTTCTTTTTTGTTTGACATTTTTTTTTATTTTTTGTTAGATTTGGGGTAAATAATATATGATTTTTGCACGTTTTCTTTCATATTAATTACTCTTGCACCATAAATATTTTGATAAGTTCTTTTAATTTTACTTATTATCTTGTATTGTAATGTTAAATTTGCAAACCAAAGGTCCAAAGCCTTTTTTTTTTTTTTTTGAAGAGTCCAAAGCCTATTTAATTTTACTAACAAAAACAAAACAAATATTTTTACCGAATAAAATTTGATAGTTTTTCAAAAGTGAAAAAATAATTTTTTAAAAGCATGATTTTTTAATAAATTGATTTTTTAAAAAAATTAAATATCTTAGTTGTTTACCTTTAAAAAAAGGTAAACAAATATTTTTTACCGAATAGAAATTGTTCAATTTTTTTAAAATTAAAAAAAAAAAGCCATTTGGCTTATTTAATTTTTTTTCCCGTGCCTCGTGCCGCGCCCTTTCGTGCCCATGTCGTGCCGGGTCGTGCCCATGCCCGTGCCCGTGCCTTGCTAGAACCGTGCCGTGCCGTTCCTGTTCACTTTTCGTGCCCGTGCCCATGTCGTTCCCGTCTACAACCGTGTCGTGTTGTGCCGTGCCAGGCCAACTTTCGTGTCATGCCTGTGCTATGCCGCCCACTTCCGTGCCCGTGCCCGTGCCCCGGGCCCACTACAATCGTATTGTGTCTTACCGTGCCAGGCCAATACCGTACCTGTGACGTGCCGTGCCCGTGTCGTGCCGGCACGGCTAGGGCTGTAAACGAGCCGAATCGAGCCGAATATTAGAATACTCAGATTCATTCGTTAAGTTTTTTAGCGAACTCGAGCTCGAGCCGAACTCAATGAAAATTATGACGAGCCAAACTCGAACCGAGCTTGCCCAGGTTTGGGTCGAACTCGAGCTTGTTTACGAGCCTTAACGATTCAATAATATCATATTTTTATGTTCTTATATAGGTCTAAAACTGCAAATAAAATTTTCATTATGTACATAAATATGTTCATATACATATAAAAAGATAAAAACATATACATAAGTAAATTTTTAGTAATTGTAAATGTTTAGACTTGTACAAGTTTTAAAAATTTTACTATATAACTATATAAAATCCCATTGATACACATATACTTCAGGTTCGCGAGCCTAATCGAGCCAAATACTGCTGCGTTCATGTTCGGCTCATTTATGAAACGAGCCTAATATTAAGGTTCAGGTTCGGTTCATTTAGTAGACGAATCGAACTCGAACGAACCTTTACCGAGTCGAGTCTCGAACAGTTCACGAACGGACTCAGTTCATTTACAGCCCTAGGCACGGCCCATTTGACACCTCTAAGTGTGCTATTGTTTTTAATTGGAGTAGCCCCAAATCCCGTTTCTCTTTCACAGAACTCTCACCATTTCGCGAGAGAGAGAGAGAGAGAGAGAGAGAGAGAGAAGCAACGGAAATGGAAGGAGAAGTGAAAAGGGACAGGTGGGGGTACGAGGTTAACACCTCGTCCGACGCTTGCATCTCTGCAATCAATTCCTACTACCTTCAGGTCTCTCTCACTCTTCTGTATATATATTATAGTTGTTGTTTTCATTGGGTTGTACGTATATTGGTGTGAAAAATCTTGGAATGGAATGAAGGTTATGGGCTACGGTAGAGAGCGATCGGTGATTCTTGAAGCTCCGGCCCACGACCCCAACTGCGTATTGGCCAATATATTGGCTGCAAATTTCCTCTGCTCCTCCAATCCTTCTCTTGCTCCTTCTTATCTCCATGCTGCAAACACCCGACTAGTAATTCTCTCTCTCTCTCTCTCTCTCTCTCTCTCTCTCTCTCTCTCTCTCTCTCACACACACACACACACATCACTTCTTTTTCCTTCTTTTGCTTTTATTAGAATGTTCCCGTTAGTACGAAAATCATTTTTACGAAGAAACTTGTTGCGGAGCTCAAAACCCATGTAGATGGAGCTACGTTCGGCCAGCTGTCATAATCTAACTGCTTTCATTTTGCCATAGTTAGCCTAAGGGTCTAGTACTTTACTAAAGCTAGATTACTTCAGCAGGCCGTTAACCAGACAAGGATTGTGATTTTTTTCATAAGATGATTTCAAGAAAGAACCCTGCGTCTCTGCAGTATTGTTTTGGACGACAGAAAGTTGTGGTATTCGGCTGATCATCTCGACAGTCAATTATGCAGCAAATTTGGACCACTAAAAACCCTTAGGGGCGGCTGCTATTGCACAGACTGCCCTCTGCAGTCCAAAAGCAGACTGCAGAGAAGCCGGATTCTTCAAGAAAACTGATGCTGAAAACTGCAACCATAAATATTTGTTTTAATTTTGTTTTAGGAGACTTATCATGACGTCCTCTGATTGAGATTGTGCATTTGGGCAGCAACAAGCCACTGGGTACGAGAAAGCAGTGTTTGATGCTCTCAATTGTCTGATTTCACACGACAGGGATATTGATGTCGCTGTTGAGCTGTTCTCTAAGGTGAGGAGTTTTTTCTTCTGAGAATTCACTTTCCATATTTACAGGAACATGATAAGTTCTGTAAGTTACCACTTCTGGTTCCGGACCCGGTCCCAAAAAATTCTTGTTTTCCTTCCTATTCGGTAATGCTTTCCTTTGGCTATACCATCATTTGCTCTGTTATACTCAATGGATGGATTCATTTCTCCTTTCGTTTTCTTCTTGTTCTTTGCCAAGGGATAGGTTCACGATCCCCACCTGGGAAGCACTCACTATACTACGTAGACATGCTCATTCGCAATTACGACCCAATTAATCCCTCATTAGGCTTATGATCATCTTCTAAGGAATTTTGGGTTTTTGTTGGTTTGTTGCAAGTAGAATTTTTTGGTGTCTTCTCTTATTTATGGTTTGGTCAGCTGCTCTGACAAGCTGACCAATAGGCATGTTTATGAGTTATGTTGTTGGTGGAAATTTTGTTTGTCTAGGTTGAATAGTTTCATTTTGATTGGATAATCAGATCAGCTGTGATTAAAACTTAACGAGAATTCCTGTAACTGCTTGATTCGGTAGTGTTTTTTTTTTCTTTTTCTGATTCGGTATTCTTATGTGCAATTTACAAAAGGAGTTTTCAAGGTTTGTGTCAGAGATGGTTTTGTGGGGAACCACTTGAGTCTAGTTCTTCTCCTTCTAGTGACTATGAGACACTAAATACGGGTAGGAATTTCATCGGAGATTAGTTAAATGGTTGAATTGATATGACCTATAAATATTCTATGATCATGTTGGCTGTGTTTGGAACTTGGATTTGTGAAAGGAAAAGAAAACGTATTGGAACAGATGTTAAAGCATATTATAATCTTTCGTATCTTGTTCCATTTGTAAATCACTTTGCCAACCTAAGATACAAACACATCCATATACATAGTCACAAAATTTCACATGCTTAAATGTTATGCTAGCACTTAGAAATCCAGAACTTGTTTTCTCAGCTGTAAAACAGTTGAGTTGATAAGGACTGACTTTGGGTTTGTTTCTTAGTCCTCATTCAATATCATTTTCTATTTTTTGCAGCTATTAAAAGATTTCCCAAGAGATCTAGTATCTCTTAAGATGGCTCAAGTTCTCTGCTTTTATATGGCTCGGCCTGATCTGTCTCTGGATCTTGTTGAACAGGTTCTGTTTTATTGCGAATGTAATTATGGGGATGATTTTGATTGATTGCGAAGATAATCATTCTTAGATCATGCTTCAATGATCGCACATATACACTTATCTACAACATTGATATGCTACAAATATGTGGACCTGTGTTACTGAAGCATATGCCTTTTTTTTTTCCTTGATAGAGTTTTAGTTCATAAAGAAGGTAGTTCTTTATTTTTGATTAAATTTTGTTGTGATTTTCGGATTCTATAGGTTCTTCCCAAAAATGAACATGAAAATTACATACACGGAATGCTTTCCTTTGCTTTGTTAGAAGTTGGGCGGATGGAAGATGCAGAGAAAGCAGCAAAGAAGGGCTTCGAGATCTACAATGAAGATTCTTGGGCACAGCATGGTGTGAGTACAACCTATTAGCATCTACTTTCACTCAAGTGACTCTCAAATTAACCTTCCTTTCACCATCACCTAGGAAATTTTAGTACATTTGTGTTCTATTTCTTTTCTCTTTTGGTTTATTTTATCAAGCGTGGTATTCTTTGGATGGATAAAAATTCCCAAAGTTGGCCATGGTGTGTTTGTTGTCATAATAATCGGAAAGGAATCTCTTGACTTGAATCGCTCTCGGAAGTGTTGGATTGTGGTTTTAGTTTGTAGGTATCCTAGTATTTCTTTCCAAGATTGGTCTTCATGATACCACAATACATATGCAGCTCTGCCATGTTCTTCAGTATGAGTGTCGTTTCAAGGAAGCAGTGGAGTTCATGGAAGAATGCTCAAGATCATGGGGTTCTTTGTCATCTTTCATGTATGTAATTAATTCACTAAAAAAACTTACAATACAGTTTTCGGCAATTCATTTTTTTCCCGTTTAGATGGCTAACAAATGCAAACTTCAGGTTCACACACAATTGGTGGCATGTAGCCCTTTGTTATTTAGAAGGTAATTCGCCAATGAGAAAAGTGCTAGACGTGTATGATCACTGTATCTGGAAGGAGTTGGAAAGAAGCGATGCAACGTCGGCGGAGGTATGTTATTAGGTTAGTTTGGGTCTTGGATTTCTCTAGGAGTTGTGGACGGAAAAGAAAATTAGAGAAAAAGCAGGGAGAACTCAGGTTCACAATCCCCTTTGAGTGTCTCCTCCCTCCGGAAATCCCTTCACAGATCCAATCACAAATTTAGCATCCTCTTGTCTTGACTCATTTTGATGTATTAGCGTTTTCTAGCTTTTCTGTATATAGGTGTACTTAAATGCTGTTGGATTGTTGCTGCGGGTGTATGTACGAGGTGAAATTGATATCTTTGGGGACCGTCTCAAGATCTTAGCAGGTTGTCTGACAGATCAAGTGAGTTAGTATGCACTATGCATATTGCTTTTTTCTTCTATTTTCAATGAGGAGACATTTGATGTTGATAGTCTTGTTCTTAGCTTTATAAGCTTATGAGGACTGGTTTTTGTTAGTAGATTCAGAGGTATTGCCATTCAAATACTTTGTGGTGTTTTTGGCACTTTAGACTGTTTATTTTGGTATCAAAAAGGACACTGTTGGATTTGCTTCTGGCCCTCATGTAGTTGTATTTACCTGCTTTAATCTATTTGGACCAGGGTTAGTCCTCACTAGCCTGATTTTCCCATAACAGTTGGGTTAGGAGCAAAATTTAGTGTGAGATTCATGTTGATTACCATGTATTTGTATGCTATATGCCAGCATGTTCAATGCAACCACCATTCTCTTCCATGTATGTACTTTTTTTGTGGATTAACAATGTGCAACTAGGAAAAGCATGCATCTTCATCATCACTAAGGGCTCGTGTAAAGCTTTTAGGACCATGTTTCCTTTTCTGCGTCTTTCTTTCGAGAAATAAGTAGGAATCAGCTGTAATGAGAAAATATGAAGTTGGAAAGGATTTTGAAGGAACATATTGGAATATGATATGGAGAGCGGAAATGGCATGCCAAGGACTTGATTGGATTTTGATAGCTGAGATGAGCCTTCTGGTGACTTGCCTTTGGGTTACAGTTTATTATGCACATGTCTACCTTGATTATTTCCTCTGTTATTACTAAAACCCCAGAAGTGCGTCTGACATTGTTCTGTGCGCCAGAACACGTGCTCTACTTGTTTTTTCATTTGGTACAGGGCTGAGTTTAGACACCTCTAGTCCTGTATCAATAGATCTTTGAAAGTGCCTATATAATGGCAGAAAAGCAGATTTCACAGAGTCGTGATTGGAACGATACATGTCTTTAATAGTTTTATGAAACATGATGTAACGATGGTTTAATGGATTCACACATGTGGAGGAGAAATTTAAAGGGTCCTTTATTTGTTGTTATAGACGAGCAACATGCGAGCAATATGCCCTATAGCAAATTCTTGTCTATCAGTTTTTAAGGTTTGCATGCACTGCTACGATATAAATGCTCATGATGTCATGTGTCGTTCTTGTTCTTCATGGTTGAAATCTCATGAGAGCATATTGTGCAATGTACTTAACCTAATTGTCCTCCATTGGATCGTGCCATGACAACTTTTAGGCATTTTGGTACATGGAGTGGCATCTTGATGTGTTGATAGTATGGGCCTTAGCTTCTACTGGAGCCTTTGATAAAGGAGAAGATCTACTTAAAGGCTTGAAAGACAGGTTAGGGCAATCTTGCCCAACCTCTTTAGTTTCTTGGATATAGTATATTTCTATATATGTGTACTTTCACTGTGCATTTCCAAAGTTTAGTTTTGTTTGTGTAGAATTTCCAAGATGAGCAAGAAGAAACAGCAAAGAATGCAGAGAGGAATGCTGGTGTGTTTCGCTTGCTTTCTTTCGCCTTCATTATGATAATGTTTTTTGCTGACTTGTTTGATCACCATTTCATGTTTAATCATGGGCTACTCCCTGCATTCATGTTCAAAAACATTAGAATTCTACAAAGTAGCTCAATATTTGGCTGTTTAATTGTGAACTTAGACAAAGTTAGGAAACTATATCATGGTGGAATAGCTTGTTAATATGAGTTATTTGGAATCTTTCATTTTAAAGGATGGCTGTTGTCCAGTCTTCCTAAGTTGATCGCTTCTCCCTCTTAATCAACCTTCCACCCTAGTTTCAGAAGCAACGATATCGGGACCTCTTATGTTTTCATTCAAATTGAATGTTAAATCTCTTCATTTGAAGTCCACGTCTATCCTAACGGAGCTTTTGATTTCCTTAACCCCATGGAAGGTTTTCTCCGATTTCTAACAGCACCTTCTCTGCCAATGCTTTTTCCCCTGAAGAGGCTAGGATGAACGTCCATTGCTGTTTTGGACTACTATCAGGACAACTTTTCACTATGATAATAACCTGCAATCCTAATCTACAACTGTGAAAACCAAAGCCCATTGTAATTTGTTCATTATCGGCTGTTTTTTTCTTTGGTCTCAGCTTGCCGAAGCCTTATATCAGTATGGAAAAGGCAACAACAAAGAGGCATTGGATTTGCTTGGCCCAGATTTTGATGCAAACTACTGTAAGGTACAAATCTGAATGAATCCGACTTTTCACCCTACGTATATTTACTATTTACATTGTCACTCGTATTTTGCCAGATAATCGGAGCATCAGATGAACAACTTGAAGTCTTTAACGAAGTTTGGTACGTTTTGCTGCTGAATACCGGACAAGCTGAGAAAGGTACAATCGCTGTCCTTCCTTTCCTTTGAACTCCATGGAGGGGTATATTTCTGACTAGGATGCTTTTTCGTGCATAGCAACCGAAGTAATCAAGATGCGGGTAAAGAAGAGGGAAGGCGTTCCGTTCTTGTGGCGCCTATTGGTATGGCTCTTGCCTTTGGAAATAACTTAGTAGCCACATTTTTGCAGAATGTTGTACTGAATTGCATAATGGTGAATTGTTGGTTCAGGAGAGAGGTTATTCCATGTTAGGGAGGCCAGAAGCTACAGCTGTAGGAGAGAAAGCCAAGTATTTGGAGACTGCATACTTCAATTAATTGGCACGAGCATGTCTCGACGTGGTATTCCGACCTCTCGCCTTTCTTTATTTTCTTACCATTTTTTGAGAGGTGTAAGGTCAAAAACCAGTTCATATAGTTTGGTTTTGTGTGTAAATCAGTCGTGGATCAACTAATTCCTCCGGTTGTTATTAATGAATTTCTTACTCTTTAAAAAAAAAAAAAAACTAAGCCCTCCCGAGGATCGTGATGTATGTACTCATCCCACGAATATTGGTTGAATAATATTGGGGTATATCCCTAAATGATATGAATGGATACATAATGGTATGATTTTGAACATAATTTTGCTGATACTCATTGGGCAGAAAAACCTCCCTCTCTCCCTCGGACCAATTATTAGATACTCCCGGAGTACCATATGAAGACCGTCAGCAGAACTAGAGACCAATGAATGAAAGTATCCGCCAAAACTTACACAAGCACAATCAATCAAATAAGCACCATTCAGCCCAAAGGGTTAGTTTGATTGGTTGGTTGGTGGGTGGGTGGGTGAGTTTGCTCTTCACAATTGATCAGGGTTTGATTTTTGGAGTGAGATCACAAGAAAGTATTCTTTCCGTCCCAATTTAATTGTTTATCGTTCTATTCTAATTGGGTAAAAAATAAGTTACGTATATCTCTAAATCCGTAATGAATTTCATATCGAATATGAATATTGTTTGATAGATCTCAATCAGTTCTATAATATAAGGTTTTCAAAATCACATAAAACATTATACATTACGAGATATAATCAATTGAAAAGTGACACGAACTCCTAAGGACAATTAAATTTGGACAGAGAGTAATTTTTTGTGAATTTCTTAGTGTCAATACGGATAGTCTGCCTTTGACCGGATCAGAAAAAGAATTAGTTGAGGTAGCACGTAAGCTACCCTCGATAGCTCTGATTGTCGGCCAAAAAAGGAAAAAATTACAGTGTCGGGTGGGTACCACGCGGTGCAAACTTGGTGCATTCGAGTCTTCCATTGCATTTTTGGACAATTCGAATTTGAAGAGAAAACGTAGAGAAAGTGTTGGGGTGAAAGAAGATTAAGAATTTTAATCCAAATCATTCAAGAGTGTATTAGATGACCTCCATGTGCCGAGCAAGTACCACATGCGATGTACCCATTTAGCACCGAAAAATTTCTCGCCAAAAAATAAGCACCATTCTGTAGTGCATAGCACCACTGGTATTAGCAACAGTAAGAAAGTCTTTTCGGCTGACCAAAACAAAGAAAAAAAAAGTAAGAGCTCGTTCCACAACGCAAAAAAAAAAATTTACATTCTAAAAAAGTAATTTCAAGCTCAAAAATTATGAATTTATTGAAATTTAAAAATATGCAATATAGATCTTATTTGAAAGATCTCATCTAGATCTTTTATACAATGCAAAAAAATTAAATTTTTTTTTTTCATTTATATTATTTTTAAATTTAAAAATATAAAATAAATTATTTATTTTTTAATAAAATTTCTGAAACAGGTCTAAGTCTTTTAGAGTTAAAATGATGGCAAACATGGAAAAAAAGGGCGTCGAGGGCCCCCTCCAATGCTGCAGTTTCCAAAACTTTGGAAGCCAGAGTACCAAGATAATTTGAATAGTTGAAAGCAAACAAAAGAATCAATCAATTTTGATTAGAATAGAAGACTATATAACTACTGTTTCCTAAAGTCCAGAGTGTGGGCTAGACTTTCCACAACCTTGGTCTCCTCACTTTCCCACTGGACCGCGTTTTTTTTTTTTGGGACAGTTTTTTAAATACAAATCTGAAACATAGATACGGACATTAATAATCGTTCGATTTACGTGGACTTTATAGCGCTCATATTTCCAACGGTTGCAATAGAACTGTATTTGAGTTTGTGTTTGAACCTTAACATAATCCTTAAAGAGTACTACTATTTGCATCGACGGTTTCCGTAGGAAAATCGTACCACGAAAAAAGAGTGTTTAGATCAAGCATCCTACACGCATCGAATGTCATTGATTCCCTACGTTTGCATTTTCGTTAAGTAAAATAGAATTTTACGCTTGCATTTTCACTCATCGCTCTTACAGAGAAGAAGTTTTTCAGTGTCGTGTGGACACTGACCACGTGGTGCCAAACACGATTTTGGCGTACAAACGTATTTTGGACGGTCCAAATCTGTTTGGATAATTTTTAATGTAAAATTATCAAAACGCTCCCTCAAATCCAAACAAATCTAAACCGTCCTAAAGTACATTTGAATGGCCAAAATTCGTGCTCAGCACTATGTGACATGTTCCCAGCCGGTACTGAAAAAATTTTAGTTTAGGACCTTAGGTTACAAATGTGTATCATTTTCCTTTGTTTCCCACCTCCCTTATCTTCACTTCACGTGACCACTCTTTCTCTCTCTCTCTCTCCTCAAACTAGATCCAGATTCAGATCTCCACCCACTCATTGATGACCAAACCACACTCTTCTACCCACCATGCCTCCCTCTCCGCTAACCCCACCGCCACCACCACATTCCGCCGCCGTGCTCGTCCTAACCCTCCTCCTCACTCTCTCCTCCTCCGCCGTCCCAACAGCCTCTAACCCCTGCTCAAACCTCCAATCCACCACCACCACCACCCCATGTCCACCCTTCACCACCTCCACCCCCTCCTTCCCCTTCTCCGCCACCCCCGGCTGCGGCCACCCCTCCTTCCAAATCCATTGCTCCTCTCCTCACTCCACCCTCACCATCAACAACCTCTCCTTCTCTCTCCTCAAACCTGACTCCAACTCCTCCTCCCTCCTCCTCTCTCCTCTCCCCTCCAACACCTCATCGTCACCTAACAACAACCGTAATTGCACTTCTTCCCATTTTCTCTCCATTCCAAACCAACCCATCAACTTATCCAGCTCCCCGTTTCGGGTCTCCCATTGGTCTTGCTCTCGCCTCGGCGCTCTCAGATCATGCGCATCTCTCAACCTCCCGAACTGCATTCACTGCCCTTACGACTGCAAGCTCATCGAAAACCCACTTCAAATCGTCCCGGGATGTGGTTCCCAACGTCGCTTGGTATCCTCAGGATGTCAAAACGACGTCCTGGGATACCTTGACAAAATACTCTCGATGGGCGTTCTCGTTGAGTGGGATGCTAGAAGAGATCCTTATTTCTCTAGCTGCGATGCCTGCCAGGCCAGCAACGGGTCCTGCGGCTACAACTCGTCCGACCCAGAGAAACCATTCCTGTGTTTCCAAAACCAGTTAGGCAATCAAAATCTGACCCCGTGGGTTCGTCTGGACGGCCCCAACCGGACTGAGATGCTCTGCCTGAGCTTCGGGTTCTTCTGCCTGTTGTTCATTGTCCTCGTGTTCGTTCAATGGAGGCGGAGTAATTCATCGGCGACTAAAGAAGACCCGGCAATGCTCTACCTCAGCCGCCACCGTTCTCCGTCGACCCCGCTCCCTCCTATCTTCACCTACAAAGAGCTCGAGTCTTCGACAAACGGGTTTGACCCGAACCGCAAGATAGGCGATGGCGGGTTCGGGTCGGTCTACCTGGGCAATCTCCCCGACGGCCGGATCGTGGCCGTCAAACACCTCCACAAACCCCACCCCACCCCTGCAAAAGTCTTCTGCAACGAAATACTAATCCTGTCTTCAATCAACCACCCCAACATGGTCAAGATCCACGGGTACTGCCCCGACCCGAGAGCCCTCCTCTTGGTCTACGACTACGTTCCGAACGGGACCTTAGCCCAACACCTTCACTGCGTTAATAATAAACGCAGGAGAGGGTTTTTAAGGTGGAAAACCCGGGTCGACATTGCGCTACAGATAGCTAGCGGGATGGAGTACTTGCATTTCGATTTGGTCCCTCCGATTGTTCACAGGGATATAACATCAAGCAACATTTTCGTGGAAAAGGATATGAGGGTGAAATTGGGTGATTTCGGGATGTCGAGGGTGATGAGGAATTTCAATGGTGGGGCGGCGGCGTTGGCGGGTGGGGCGGGCTCGGGGTGTTGTGTTTGGACGGGTCCGCAGGGAACGCCGGGGTATTTGGACCCGGATTATTACAAGTCGTTCTTGCTGACGGAGAAGAGCGATGTTTATAGCTTTGGGGTGGTGTTGTTGGAGTTGGTGACGGGGATGAGGGCGGTGGACGGGAGGAGAGAGAAGGGGGAGGTGGTGCTGGTGGATTTTGTGGTGGAGAAGATTCAGATGCGGTTGTTGGAGCACGTGGTGGATGAGGGGTTGGTGGAGGAATGCAGTGGGGGAGGAGAGGGGGTGATGGGAGGGGTGGAGGCGGTGGCGGAGCTCGCGTTTCGATGTGTGGCGACAGACAAGGACGACCGGCCAGATGCGAGGGAGGTCGTGGCGGAGTTAAGGAGGATTCGCGGCAGCGGCGGTGCCAGCTTAGTCACGTAATTCTTACTCTCGTGTTCGCACACGCACACACGACATTACGTAACTCGAGTGGTGGCGGTGGTTGGGGGGGGGGCGGTGTTTCCCGGGCTTCTTCGAATTCGTCTAACGTTTGTGGGTCCCTGCTAAGACGGATTGGTGGTCTTTTTCGTGTATACCTTATGTGTTGACTTTTTGACTAACACCTGTCAGATGATGAGTTGTTGATGTCCAAACAGCATTGACCATGTGAATAGATCTGATCTGATTTAAGTAGTTGATGATTTGTTTTTACTACTTACCCCAATTTTACTTTCGCTTGTTACTTTTTCAAAAAAAAAAAATTTACTTTAACTTATTGCACTTTGACCTTCATTTTGTGGGGGAGAACATTTTCTTTATGGAGATTTTCGTAAAGATGCGCATACGGAGGTGAATTTCACTTATCCAAAGAATTTTAGACGGTTCAGATTTTTTAAAAAAAATTTCAAGAAAAAGTTTAACTTTTCTCTAAATTTTTTTATTAAAATCAAGACTATTCAAAACACTTTTGTATGGTCGCGATTGAATACTGCTGGAAAAAAAACTTGTGTAAATAAGTTTATCTCTTTTGTGGGATTATATATCCAATGTACATTAATGCGGTCTGGAAATATTTTTCATAAACAACATTACACACGGCCACCTTGGGCGGGTGTTTGGGAGTCTATTTTATTATATCAGCATTGTGAATTGTAGATTTTTGGATTGATGTCGGAATAGATTATGAATCTTTAGAGGCTAGAGTGTTATGGAGATGTGTATAATATATTTTTCAGCAAAGTCGTGTTTGGAAGTGTAATCTTCAAAATAGATTATGGGTATTTCATAATCTGCAGATTGTCCTTTATCAATTTCCTTTCCATTTCTCTACCATCATCTTCAACTTACATCACCCGAATCGATGGAAACGGATAGATTGAATTTGGGTGAAAAGATTTTCAGTCGGTGCATTTTTCCTTTTTACTCGGCAAAAGAAGATTCATTAATCTTTGAGAAGAAATATAAAAATTAAAAGGACTAAGAGCACAAACTCCAAACGCCACCTGAGACCCAAAAAAAAAAGGAAGGCAAAACACCAACCAAAACAACGAAGGACAAACGCCCAAGACTCAAAATCTAAGCACCTCGAACCCCAGAGACCAACCGATTCGACACTGCAGAAAACAATACAATCAGACCAAACCAAAGAACAAAACCTACACTAGAAAGTTGAAAGACAGACAACCCACTGGCTAGGAGAACCAAAAAAACACGACTTGACAAAAAACACTGCGAACACCCTTGAAATACCACGAACAAACTCCAAAGCAAGGCAAGACGGAGAGAATAAACCAGAAATTAGAACTCCAGGGAAATGGAGGACTCATCCTCCTCCAATTTAGCGAAAGCAAGACCCTCTCTTCTTGCAATATCATCCTCCTCCATTTCAATATATTTCTGTAAGTTAAAGCTCTTTCCTCCATAAAACTTAACGCCCAATCGAGCGCCAGTATCCACTGCCCTTTGATGATAACGACGAAGAAAAAGAAACTCTCTATCTCTATATTTTAATTTGACAGTGTTGACCCCGACTCCGCAAGACATTTTTTCTTTGTAATCTTCCTATTTGATCTTTTCAACCACCTTTCCAATTTTTGGATTGCATGATGGATGAATTGATTTCTCTCCTTGGAAAACTAGAACCTCCAACACCATTAGCCGAAACAAGATCTCTTCCACAATTGTAGGCTATATTTTTATATACTCCAAAAAACCCTAGGGGCCAGGGGGGGCTACGTTTCCCATGTACAAATGGATACTTTTAAGTTGTTTGAGCCCCACGCCCACCGTGGACAGTCTGATAATCCAGGCCTCCGAAGGCTGCCAAGTGCATGTGATATGGGTGGTTAACTGTACATTTTATCTGAAAAATATTAGTAAGAAAATTGATATTCGCATTCCACTTAATTTTACGTTACGTTAAAATTAAAGTGCCATCAGTAAAAGTAGTAAAACTCGAAAATCAGTTCCCTATTAGTAATGAACTTCTCGTAACGAATTGTCATTATGAAATAGGAGCATATTTGTATGTCAATGTGTGTTTGTGTGTCGTGCTGGAATTGAGCTTTACCATACGAAACATGACCTCTTGAGTTCAATTTGTGCTCATATGAAGGATACCACCGTATTACCATCGTACCCTCTAAAGCTGAATTCTTATATTGAGAGGAGAATTAACCGATTAGAGAACAATGGCTTAAAGTTTTTCATTACTGGGAAAATAGAATAGGTCTCACTTCGATTCTCATCACGGAACTCCATTTTCCACCTCCTAGTTAAGTTGGATTAGGTTTCTTCATTTTTTTTTAACTTAAAACAAATGCCCTCCCTATGTTAAGTCCAATTATACATTGAAAACAGAAATGCCCAATTAAATTGGCTATAAAGGTTCTGCCAACGGGTTTGTAGCTAGGCTGTAGTTTCTCGCCTCTTCCACATAGGATGTGAGGGGGTTCAATTCTTGCGGGGAGCTCAAGTGTTTGATGTAATAGTTAATGTCATTTGGGCTTAATCCGCCCATATGCTGCTTAACGGTTCCCTTTTTTCTTAGAAATAGGTTACTCCGTATAACTTAGAAGGTCCTGCTCCCAATTGGGCCTTTCTAAGGGCTTAAGAGGCCGCAGCTCGACCGAGGTTCAACACTTGTCGGTGACCACGGGCCCACGGCCTCTGCTAGCGGACTGACTCGAACACAAACAAGTGGAGCTTGGTTCTATTTGTTCTTGGGGAACTCTCTAGCTACTGGGATAATTATTAGGGAATATTTGTTAATGCTAATAACATGTTAAGAATATTTATTAATGCTAAAAATATTTTTAACGGATATTAATTAACAAAATACGTCATAGGCCGTCATTTTTCCTAATTTTTATTCAATTTGCTTTTATTGCTAAGATAAGAAAAATTCGTAAACCACTTTTGTAGGAGTGGACCAAGCTTTGGTCCAGTCTCCATCCTCCAGTTTGGTCCAATTTTAGGCTAAACCCGGGCCGACGACAATGACCGAAACTGTTCATATTTTAGATCTAGTTCAATGAGTTCAATCACGGCGATAGGTGTGTAATAAATAATTTACATTTATTGAAGGCAAAATAAATGGCTCTGGTCATTATTAGGGACTCAAAGTGGACTTATTAAATTGGATCAAGTTGGAGAATAGGCCGAATCTTGGTCCTTGTAGAGTGGGGTTCAATCTAAAAAATTGTATATTATCACAAAAGTTTGGCTAGTCAAGGAAGATAGAGTTCAATTAAAAGAAGTTTATTAGTAAATAACTAAGCTCAGCTCAGCTCGTAAAATGTTCGGTTCGTTAAGGCTTGAGCGTAACTCGAGTTCACGTTTTTTCTCATTTAGGCTGCGTTCTTTTAAACTTATTTTAAAATAAGTTGGTTTGTCGTTATTTGATTTTTTTTTGTATTTATTTGTTTTGTGACAATTTTTTGTGGATTATTGATTCGTTCTGACGAGAGAAAATGACCCAAGTATAATAACTACTTTTTAGGCAATGTTAATTGGCCAATAGATTCCGAGTGAAACTTACTTGACAGAAGACTGATCAGCTTACTTTGAGAATGGCTTGAGAGAGACGGATAGAGGGTTCCAAATCTTTTCGCATCCCGTTAATAGGTCATTTGGATGGCGTGATTTCAGGGGAGAAGAAAAGAAACGGAGGGATAACCAATTCTCTTCCACGTTTGGATGATCAAAGAGGTGGAGGTGAGAAAGAAAGCAGAACCCTTCCAAGCCCATTTTCGTTTCTCGCCAAAAGTGACGCGATTCCGTGAGAAAGGGAGAACGAACGGATCTCGTCGACTTTCGGCAGCACGTGCGGTCCACCCCCTCGTCGGATCGTCGACGTACCTGCACTATTGTCTTCGTCTTATCTAGGCGAAGCTAATTCTGTGATCAAAATTGAGTTTTAAACCTTTGATCTTGTCGCCGAAGAGTTATCGGAGATGTTTGATTGCCGGAATGGGAGGGAGAGAAGTTGATTTCTCATGGTTATTTGGTTGACAATGTGAGAAATCACACTATTTTCTTTTCTTTTCTCACTAAAATAAGGGAGATCACAACTCTTTCTTTTCTTTTCTTTTCTCGTGTAGCCAAAGGGATTGTAAGAGCTCGGTTTGTTAAAGCTCGAATTCAATTTTTTGGCACTCCTTCATTTTTTTTTCTCGCCTGTGTAGCCAAATGAACTATAAGAGCTCGGTTCATTAAAGCTCGAATTCAAATATGGCTACTGATTGCAGATGAATGGTGTTAACAAACAAAAAAAAAAAAAAAGTAACAAAATCATTACCCTTCAAATATTTGGCTCATTTAAATAAACTGACATCGTCATTTCTATGAACAAAATCTGACCATGCCGCTCTGACGGACAAAAACAGCCACTTAACACACTGAAATCAAGCGGGTCAATTCATGGCGAGAACCATCCGAAACAAGCCGAGTCTGACACGATACCTGAGCTCGCCGATTCCGTTTCTCCGTCGAATCACAACGTCGAGGTCCCTACAAACCCTAGCTTTCGAAGAGGTACGATCATCTTCCACCGACAGACCGCCCGATTTCACTGCTTTTGTGCTTCACGGCCTCTTAGGGTCAGGCCGAAACTGGCGGTCCTTCGCTCGTACCCTCGCTCCTTCTCTCTCCAACTCCTCCCCTTCCTCCGGTATTCCCCCATCTCTCCATGTCATACGGATGTAGTCGTTCATTCATGTATATGTTTGTGTGTACGAAAAACTCGATGGATGATTTTAACGTATGATTTCTGCTTCAGCTGGGTTCATTCCATAGAAAATTAGCAGGGAATTCTTTTATTTTTATCTTATTATCACGAACAACATTTCTCTATATTGTTATAATCTCAACTCAATTCAAAACCAAACCAAACCAAACTGAGTCTTTTTAATACCCAATCGATTGGGGTTTTGTTTATACCCAATTTTGGCCAAAATAAGAAGTGGTGTTTTAATGCCAACGAAGGTGCTTTATAGGCCAATGTTAAAATTAAAAGAGGCGCTAGCTCAAGCCCAAAGTGATTATTTGCTCATTCTTCATATAGAGCATGGCCCAGATTCATGGCCAATATTTGGGGGAAAGTATGATAAGGCCTCAACCCTTGCAATAGAACCCAACAAAAGACAGGGGGCCTAGAGGCAGGGCATTCAGTCACTCTTCTCAGTAGGTCCAAATCAGTTAAAGGCCTCCTTCTGGAAGGCCTGCTTCTGAAAGGCCTGCTTTAGAAAAGGGCAGGGGCGAGTCAGGAGGCCTGGACTCTACATGGATTGGGCTTACAAAAGGTTTAACGACGGACCTTATGCATCTATTGGGCCCGGCGTTTCGGGGCCCCGGGCCCAGTTTCTTTTGTGTAGAATCTTGAATAAGTCTCTAGAAAAGGGGTAGCTTAAGGCTTAAGGAGAAGCTTGATAAGAGAAGGAATGGGTCCCATGCCACAAGTACCAAGGTCGGCCTTCAACTCGCGGCCGGCTAAAGGAAAAGCTGCTCACAAGCAGCTGACCTTGGCCTTGTTCAGCTTGTTGCACGAGGAAAGATGGATCAAGTCCCAAAAATTCCTTTTGTGTCAAAGCTGCTCCCTTAATGGACCAATCCGGAGCCTTTAAAGTGCCTTAGAAGTAGAAAAAATAGTTGAGGGGTCTACTGGTTTGCAGAAAGGTCTTGGTCTTCAATCTTGAGAGCCCCCAATATCTCCATTTTGGCAAGAATTGGGCCTGAAAAGGGATATTGCAGGCCTCAGGCAAAGATACCAACAGAGATCTTGGAGTAAAATGCAAGAAAAAGGGGGGTTGGCGCACATTCATTGGAGGTTTTTGAAGCTGCTCAAAGGTCCAGAAGTGGATGTCTATAAATACCAGGACATAAGGCCTTGTCAAAGGTCCACGACCTCAAGAGCCCACGGCTTATGCAACTACATTTTCATTTCTTTCAAACATTGCTTGTACTCACTTCTTAGTAGTTTATGCTCTTGTCATAATCCTTGTACCCAAACTTCATTGAACTGTTAATGGAGTTTGTTTGATTTAAGTTTTAGATTTGTTTCATCTTTCTTTCCTTTTTTCTAGCAACGGTTAGATAAAATTTTAAGTCCTTATCTCGCAAAGGCAAGCAACGAACCATCTCGAGGCCTTACCCTTTGGGCCAAGCACAGTCACTTGAAAGGAGTCAGATTTTGAGGCATGAAGGCCTTAAAAAAGAATAGTTTGGACTGCAATCCAGTCCTGGCATGCCCGCAACCCTTGCCGACTTGGTTTTGCACTTTTTGTCGAGAACAGGTTTCTCCATTAAGCTTGGTCAAGGGTATCACGTCAAAACCAGTTGGCAAAAATATGGCATCAGGATTCGTATACGTACTTTGGAGGTAATAAAAAGCGAACATTGCCCTGGACTGTAGTTGTGGAGACTGGAGAGGTGAACATGGGTTACTTTTGGTGGGGATCACAATTAAGGCTCTATTTGGAACTTAGGGAAGGTAAAAGAAAAGAAGTGATTAAGAGGGAAATGAGAAGGAAAGTTAAATAGAAATTGAACTTATGTTTGGAATTTTCCCTTCTATTTTTGTAAGAACCAAATAAGGGAAGGAAAAGCTTATGTAAAATTTTCCCTTCTTTCCTCAAGTTCCAAATATAGGCTAAAGATTAAAGAAGGTGCATTTTTGGCAGAACTAAGGGGAAATCAATCACTTAGCCCAGCTCTGATACCGTGATAAAATAGCGAAGAGAAGGGATCGATTCATGCAGCCACCTTATATGTTTTCATCAAGTAGTCAGGTGGAACCTAGGGTTTCTGGGTTTAAATACCCATGCTTATGTTTGCCTGGACTAATATGATCACAAGATCAGGAACATCCATGGGTGGGTCCAAACCCGAAGTGCAACACATGACTTTTATTATGTTTTAAACACATAACTTTTATTATGTATTACTCCTTTATTGTATGGAGAAAAAGAATTGAAGTAATCCAATAGAAAATGGAAAACACGAAGTATCGTATGGAAGCTATGCTATCTTTTCTCCTCATTATCCTTGGTTTTCTAAGTGACCAGACAGAGGATGAAATTTTAGATGTTTTTGTAGAAGTAAAGGTTTTGCTAGTAGAATGTTTCCATACGTATTATGGGACTTTCGATTCCCGCTTCATTTTCTCTTTTTTACAAAAGGGGTCATCTGTTAGTCACTTGGAGGCTGGATATTGATTTTTGTTCATGTGATGTTTGTTTCCTATTAATAAGTAGTCTATGATAAGTAGACCTTCTTCTATAGGTTAAAGTCATTCTGTTTTTAGCTTAATAGGTCTTAAGAGCAATAATGGTTGAATGTTTGTGTTCATGTATCATATTTTGTACGAGTTGTCAGTGTGTTGTATATTTGTATTTAGATTGGAGGATGGTTCTTGTGGATATGAGGAACCACGGAAGATCAGCTGACATAGAGGGTTTATCACCACCCCACGACATGGCGAATGCTGCTAAAGATGTGGCTGACTTGGTAAATGCTCAAGGTTGGGCTTGGCCTGATGTTGTCCTGGGACACTCCATGGGTGGCAAGGTTGCCTTGCAATTTGCTGAGAGCTGTGCTCGAGGTGATTATGGTGAATCTGCTCAATTGCCTAAACAGGTATCGCTTTACCAAAATTGTAGTTGTTAGGTGGTATCATCGCACTATAATTTTCGGTCCATGGGAAGGACTGAAAGTGTTTCCCATTTAATAGTCTTACTTTTCCTTTATGGTTCTAAGCTTTTTTATTACCATGATTTTCTTTAAAATGTTTAAAATGCAGGGAATGATTCGTGCAAGTTCCATTGGAAAGAGTTCATTTTCTTTTTTTAATTTTCTTTTGGGAAATTGGAAATCTGTTTCTATGAACTAGATTGGCTAATTGAGAAAAGGAATGGAAGATAACACAGGTTAGGCAGTTGGGGGCAGTTCGTTCTGTTTTCAAAATGGAGCTGTTTCATTTAAACCTATGGTTTCTACTATTTGGACAATAGGGCAGCTTGAGCACTTTCCAACAATTGCATTATTGCATTTCCTCTTTGGGTTCTTGGTTGACTTGGTCATCTTCCTTGAAAAATGTAGAATTTCTAACACTTTTGAGTCCAAACATCAGTCCTGAGACTCCTGACTCCTAGATTGGTAGTTGTGTCAGTCAACGAGTATCGTTGCGTTCCCTTTGCTTCCAAAGTTAATAAATATGCGCCCTTTTATGTAAGTTCATTCGGTTTCTTTCGTTGAGGATCATTGATGTGTTACCTGGTTTTATTGAATGAAAGACATTTTGATTTGCTCCTCCCATTTGGTGCTGAAATTAAAGCTGAGTTTAATAATTATGTTCTCATCCGAAGTGAATATGTCAAAGAATGTCTTACGCGGCAATATACTAGAGGGTATTTATATGGAACAACTTCCAAGGTATGTTGCTCAGGGGGCGGCTCAAAGGGGATCATATTACCACAAAGTGCACCATATGTTGTGCGTGTCGAATCTAAAGCTAGAAGCCTAGAGCTGGCCATAGAAGTTTAGTGGATTTTATCATTGTTCTGTGACATCTTTTGTCAAGTGAGTTATGGATAGCTCTCATCTATTAAAGTCCGCATTTTCAGTACCAATTTTATGAATAGTTAGCTCACATATGAGAAACCTGGTGCAGGACAGCTCTGGGTACTGGACTCAGTCCCTGGAAAAGTGAACCCTGAAAGAAACAGCGACGGAGAAGTGGAGAAAGTCTTGCAGACCTTGCAGACTCTACCTAAATCAATCCCATCACGTAGGTAACGTCTCAATTCCTAATAAAGTGAATTTAGCGGTCCAAAAATCAATCCCGAAGGTTTTACTCTTTATTTCCTTGAAATTTTTCCAAAAACAATCCCGAAGTGTTTCCTCTTTATTTCCTTGAAATTTTTCCAAATAGAGGAAAATAAATTGTAACGAAGGAAAAATGGAGCTTGATGGTTCAAATGTGAAAGAAAGTTTGTAAAAATGGCTTAGAAATGTGATCTGTTGAATGTTCTCTGTAAAAATAATTATATTCCTATATTGTAATCTATAGCAGTCTACCCCATCGATATCATACCACAGTGGACAGGCATGTAGGCTGTAGCGTGCCGCTTAAGACACAAGAAAAGTGATGAGAGGACCTGGATCTTTTGGAAATATCAGGAAATTCCAAAAGTAGCCCCCTTCAGAGAGCTCTTGGTACGATTATGGTTGCAATTTTCAAACGAGTGGTATCAAGCTGAGTATTGGCTTGTTGCGCTGTGCTCAGTCAGGAATTACAGTCCAAGCTTGTTTGAAGCTGAGAATGAGCTTGGCTAACATTATTCGAGCTCAAGCTTGAGCTCAGCTCATCCTGGCGGTGTTTTTATCATTATACAATATGTAACCTAGTCAAGACCAGCATTGCTCGAGCTTGGGTCAGTTCGCTTGATAATCGTGGTTGAAAGTTGGGTCGCATTCGATATGTAAATGAAATTGAAAAGCTGAAAATGAGTCGAGGTCGATCCATTCATCAACAACTAAATTGTGTCTACTCTAAATGGCAGGTATATAATATTGGTCGTTGATGAGTATGTAAATTGTGAATCCCTACGGTTTGTGTGTGAGAGATGTTGGATGTGTAACTCATTATAAGCATAAGAGTCGACTTCATTACAGTTTGCCTAATTTCTGTATTTTTTAGCCACTTAGAACTTAAAGCACTGGTTATGGCTCGGAAAAAGGATTCAGATCTCATCTTGTAAACTATGCCAACTCAGAAAGCTATGCTAACCTATTTTTTCTGTCCTCTTCAACAATCAGAAAGTCTGAACAGCGGCAGTTTTGATAAAATCTTGCATTGAGGCCTATGAAAATTACATATGCTCCACGACAGTAGGAGCTTCACTTCAAAACATCTTTCTGAGGATATATTTACTTTAGCTGTTTTTCGACACAGAATATTGCAAGTTGTTTATTGTGATTAGTATACCAGTTTTCATAATTATTTATCATCCTGCCTTCAGGTGGCTGGTAAACCACATGATTAAACTTGGCTTCTCCAAGTCATTGTCAGAATGGATAGGCAGCAACCTCAAAAAATCAGGAGAACATGAGACATGGGCTTTTAATCTTGAAGGTGCTGTTGATATGTTCAATTCTTACCGGTAAACTTACCACTTTCCTCTTTGAATTCCGTTTGGGTCAGTTTCTCGATTAATTTCTTTTGCTTTTGTCGTCGTTATTTTTCAGTCATATGCCTATTTAGATGAGTAAGAATATGGAGTATGCTTTTATTTTCTTAGGGAGACGGATTATTGGCCTTTGCTGGAGCACCCGCCTAAAGGGATGGATGTATCTATTGTGCGCGCTGAGAAGAGCGACAGATGGGACACTGATGTGATTCAGAGGCTTGAAAGCCTTGCCAATCGAAGGGTTGATGAATCTGAGGGGAAGTTTTCAGTGCATGTTCTTCCCAACTCCGGCCACTGGGTTCATGTGGACAATCCAAAGGGACTCCTAGAGATTGTGGCCCCCAGAATTGCTTCCCTAGCTTAATTCAGTTCTATTCCGGAGGTTGTGTGACTTTGATGATTTGAACATAAATCTCTTGAGTTATTTTTCTCTTAGAAGGGTTTCTGGTGATTTGTTGTTATTGTTATCGCGGTTATCATTTTTCTTGTCGAGAGACAAATTTAATCGCATTTGATGTTAAGTTTGAGTTTTCATGAACACCTCATAATTATTTTTCGAAACATCTCATAATTATTTTTATAGGACAAATCTATGTTATGGAAAACATAATTTTCTACTAATAATTTTCCGAACCATCAACGTATGACGGTATGAGTTCCATAGAAAAAACGTCCTCCAAATTCATTAAGGAAAAATGTACAACCCAAAAGTTAAGGGTTTGCTCTTTAAAGAGTGTTTTTTTTTTTATTCGTTTTTATTATGGTGCTAGCTTAAAATTTTAGCAATGGCCCTCCTATGATCATGAAATATGCATGGAGGATATTCAGCTGTTAAGGCTTGAAAGAACGTTTGGGTTTTTACTTTTATTTTGTCAAATGTTCGAAGAATATATTCGCCGAGAGCTATCTATCTCTCCTTGACACAAACACGAGGTTCAGAGCTAAGACGCTTCCAAGCAATTATAGGGGCTTCGGGTCTGAGGTAAGCCTTCCTGTATCATTTGTAGGCAAAGGGGTACGCAAACATGGTTGTGCAGCGGCAAGAATCTGAAAAGCTAAGTCACGTTCATTTTTGACTAATTGTTCGATTAATTTGAGAAAAATAGAGCTTGATTTTGATTTCTAAGATTACTAAAAATAAAGTCAAAACAACTGAAAAAACGAGCGAGTAAATGGAGAGGGAATCTTGGATTCGAATCCAATATTTCTCTCGTAACAGTAACTACGTATCAATTAAAAGTGAATTGTTTAGTTTTCCCAAATTCTGTTAGGGTTTGCATTTCCTTCTGAATTAGATTGATTTGCATTTCCTTGAAGGTTTTCATGCATTCTACACTTTCCTTTTTCAATCTTCAACCAAACGAAAAGCCTCTTTTAAGCCTATTTTCACGTCCAATGCTCACCAAAACTAAAAACACTCAAAACATGCTAAGCCAGCACATAAGTTAGGATTTGGTTAAGGAGAGGATGGGAGAAAGGACGTGACGTTCACCTGTGAAGGTGGTCTGCAAAGGTTGTTGTTGACTTGAGGGTAGCGAATTTGAGAATAAGAGAATTTTATTCACGGTTGAGTCAAAAATAAGTTCTTTACAATAGCAACCAATCGCGACCATTCAAAAGTGTTCTGGATGGTCTGTAATGAAACTTTTCTAGAGAGAAGTTTAATGAAACTTTTCTAGAGAGAAGTTTAACCCTTCCTGGAAAAGTTCAAAAAAACATATAGACCGTCCAAAAGTGTTTTGGACGGTTGCGATTGGCTTTGTAACAACTATTCACAGTTTCACTTTAAAAAGATTTTCTCTTTGGGAATGTATGGAAGGCTATTGTGTGAAGGGTGTAGATTCAGTTTTGTTTTCGAGATTAGTTGCGGCAAATTTCCCATGATCGAATTAATGTTGACATCAGTTCTGTTAGGGTTTCAAACGGGAAGATGCCAGAAGAGGGTCTTTTGATAAATAACTTCAAATTAAGGCAGACGGTGATATATCAGATACTTCAGGGTACGATTTTGCATTCATGAGAAAACCTCAGGGAAAGTTACTGAAATTAAAAGGTAAAAGGATGGGGGTAATTTCGGTATTCGACGTAGAATCGATCAGCTCCCAAACCCTAGCCATATAAATAGAAAACATACATCCCTCGAGCTTTATCAACCTTCACTAGGGTTTTCCAGAGCTCCGAAGCTATATAGACTTCTCTCTCTGCTCTCTACGCTTACCACTTTGCAGCCATGGTGAGTCTCTCTCTCTCTCTATAGATCTGAAAACCTGTGTAGCTCGTTATTGTTTTAATCGGATTGATGTGAGTGATACCCTGAATCTCCATTTCTCTTATGGCAATTTCGGAGAACGACTGTATTGGTGATCTGTTTGTGTTCTTGTTCACATTTTCCTCGTTCACTTTAGTAATAGAACAAAGGGAACGTGTAAGTTGTTATATGCTGTTATCAGAATAGGAAAACAAACAGAATCTACCAGTCTATGATTGTTCCCTCAACGTTACAGCTATATACCGAGGGAATTGTGTTACTGTTAGCAGAATACTTTATTCAAAAGCATCTGTTTGTTTCGAATTAAGTGTTCTACCTAGAAATATTTTACCCGTTTTTCAGTGTTCCTTTCAACGAAAGGCAAGGAAACAGTGTGTATTTTTTTCCGCAAAGCACATTTTTCATGACTTGTAATGAAAAATGTCGTAGGGTGAGTTTTGGTGGATTTTTCGATAGTTATGGAGACAAAATCCATGGGCTTTGAGTTCATCTGTGCTGAGCATAGATTGCCCTTGAGCAATACCTTGTGGATCTATTTTGGGCATAATATCAACATTCCTTCAGCCTCATTTAACTGTAAAGTATTTTGAAAACTCTAACCAAATGCCTTAGAGTATATCAACAACTGCCTTTTGTTGTGTGAAAACCTGAAAAATGTCTCGCATAGGAAAATGTATGTCTCGTGGCATAACAAATGTAAGTATTTTTTTTTCTTATTCTTATGAGTATCACATATGCACAATTACAAAAAGCTTTTCTGACAAACATAGCTATGTATGTTGTCTTTCTTTTTCCCTCTTCCAACGTCCAAGGTCTGCTTTGTTTGCGTTTTATTTTATTGATCGGGTGTAACTTTTGGCTGTTCAATACTATGTGGGAGTTTTAACAAGATTCAGTTGTTGTAGTCAAGGAGCAGGAAAGTCAGAGAACCCAAGGAGGAGACTGTTACTCTTGGTCCCAGTGTACGGGATGGGGAGATTGTTTTCGGTGTTGCCCACATCTTTGCCTCTTTTAATGACACATTCATCGTGAGTACAGTACCATTTTTTCCTATGTGTTAAAGTTCGTTGAGGGCCGTTTCCTTATTACTTTTTATGCTTATGTTTATGTTTACTTATTACTGTTATGTTTTAAAGTGTGTCGAGGGCTGTGTACTTATTACTGTTATGTTTATGTTACAGCATGTGACTGATTTGTCTGGAAGAGAAACCCTTGTTCGCATTACTGGTATGATGTAATGACTCTTGTTACAGTCCGTTGTTTTCTAGAGGAGCTGTGCCCTTGTCTGATAACTCTCAGTGCGGAAATCACATTGCTGTTTTGTTAAATTTCAAGCCATAAATTTTTGTGATAAATTCAATGATGAAAATTAAATTTTGTGTGAGAAATAAAATTGTACTTAGATACCTCTTCTACAAACTCCAAAAACCACATGAGGTACACCGTTAATCATTTCAATATACTGCATGGTCTGGAGCACAGACTACCCGATAATTATGATGCCAACCCTCCATTGGCTGTTTTTTTTTTGTTTTTGTTTTGGATGGGGGGGAGGGTTACTGATTTTCTCGAGTTATGGACAGTGGTTCATATTCTGTTTAAGATATTATTGTAAAACAGTAAAGCAAATGTTGTTTTATACAGAAAAATATACAATTCTGTTTGTGTTTTTCCTATTGTATATTATATGCTAGCATGTGATTTTGAGCTGATGTACCTCTTGCGATTCAACTTCAGCTCCAAGTCTTGTATCAAAATTACAATTCAATGGTTTTAGCTAATCCTCTCTTTGGCCATTGACATGTTTTCGTGCTTCTGCAATGCAGGTGGAATGAAAGTGAAGGCTGACAGGGATGAATCTTCACCCTATGCAGCCATGCTTGCAGCCCAAGATGTTACACAACGATGCAAGGTCTTTGCGCTTTCTGTTCATTTTCTGCCAGACAAACATGATTGAGCATGCAACCCTAGAAAGAGCGGTTGAATAATGAAAGTTTCTTCTTGAATGTAATAGCATAAAGAAAGCAGAGTAGTTTCCTCAATTTTTTTTTCCCAACTGGCATCTATAGTGTTTTCCTTTTCATTGATCTCTCTCTCTCTCTCCCCACACTTTAAGTTTGTATGTATGATTGCATGTATAATGTATTGATTATTACTTGAACTGACGTCTGTTGGACTCTCCTATCTATGATGAATGCAGGAGCTTGGCATAAATGCTCTTCATATTAAGCTCCGCGCTACAGGAGGTAACAAAACCAAGACGCCTGGTCCAGGTGCCCAGTCTGCCCTCCGTGCTCTTGCTCGTTCAGGCATGAAAATTGGTCGCATTGGTATGAAGAAACCTCTTCTTTCAGCTTGTTTTTTACTAGGTTTTTGTCGTTTTGTTTGTTGTACTTTTGCAATGGGTAACCAAGTGGTTTCAGGTTGTTTAGCTTTATTGCCTTCATTTTTATAACTTCTGTTTTTACTAGGGGAATATCCCACTGCAAATATGCTTTGCTTGTGTTTTACTTCCCAAATTTCTTCGCCCTTTTGGTAGATAATATATTCTTGCTCTCAAAACCTGATAGGTATTATATATAATGACTTCATTCCAGGTTCACTATGCTTCATGAAATTGTCATTTGTGTATGCAACTCTCTGGATGAATTATGGTTGCTAATTTATCATCTCCCTTGTTGCAGAGGATGTGACTCCTATTCCCACCGACAGTACACGCAGAAAGGGTGGCAGAAGGGGGAGGCGTCTGTGATTTGCGGCATTATCATGTTCAATGTTCTGCATTATGTTCTAGCATGTCTGCAGTTATGTCTTGGGATATTTGGTTCCCTTGCTGCCCTTTATTTCTTGTTGGTTTTTGAAGAATTTCGTAGGTTTGGATATTATGTTTTAAACATGTCATGATTCGGAATGCGAGAATTTGAAAGAGAACTATAGAACTTCTGGCTTGTCTTATTATGCTTTGCTGTCTTATTTTTATCCTGCATCAACAATGTCTTTTCTGGTGATGCATGAATAATATGGTGTTGGAAATTATTGGGGTATCATAGGTTTTGTTGTCTAATCTATTTAGAGTCTTACTATAGTAGTCTCTTTTGAGGTTTCTTGGATGCCTTGCGGTTATTGATACTTGGCTGAATTTACTGGAGCGAAGGGTAGAATGCTAACGTGCTAGGTTTTTTTTTTTGATCAGAGCTAACGTGCTAGGTTGGCACCTACCTTTTTACCAATCATATGCCAATCCTGAGTCATTTTAATCATTGTAACCGCACCCATTTGAATGGGTTGCTTGCGTATCCGATTCAACTAGTCTGAAATGATATTAGGAGTAAGCTAAATATCGAAATCAAGTCAATGTTTTCGGAATTTTTAGCTTCGGCCTGAACACTTGAGTTGCTACGTATCCAAATTCAACTCGGAATCAGGTCGATGTAGTTTCACATATTTGCTCTGAATTTTGTTTAATCAATCGAAGTTGTCGATTCAACCTTTTTGGATCATGTGACTTTAAGTTAGCTTAGCCTTTTTAGTCGACTAGTTGGCCATGACATGGACCTTTTGAACGCTTGAATAATTTGTTTTGAATTGCTCTGATCACTGCTTAAGCTTTCTGACTTTGCAGCAAGTTCAAATGTGTCAAAATATTTTAAGGCAGCTGATAATGCCAAAACCGGTATTGTTTCTGCCAAAATCGAAAGTGTTCCTTCCAAAACTTTAATGGTAGCTCCTCATAGAATTACTTACTTGCCCGTCCTTTCCTACATCACTGACTTTTCAACATCATCCTTTTTAACGAAATAACCCCTGAAACCAGGAGCTCTTCAGGAGTATTCTATCTTTGCTTTAAGGTTTTCAATTGCTCTGGTGATAAATCTTCGAAGCTTCAACGCTTTCCCTCTTGAGGCCGGCTCGCCATTCGGATCTTACTCTATTTTAATCAATCAAGGACATGTGGACTGTTTCTCAAAAAAAAAAAAAAAAAATCACTTTTGTTAGTTTTGAGTTAATTTTTTTTTATTTTTTATAGATTTTTGGTTCGCCCATTCAAGAGGAATGTAAAAGTTAAAACTATTACCATAATCTTAAAAAAGTTCAAGACAAAAATAATCCAAAAGCCTTTTTGGATTATTTTTTTCTCTTTCTTTAAAATAATATATTTTGGTTCATCTTTTTTTTTAATTATTTTTATTTTTAAATGGAGTGTTTTTGGTTGGATGGATGACTTGAGGTAAATTTATTATTTTTTACCAGCATATTTTTTTTGATCGTTTTTGTCATAAATTTTTTTTTCGGTGAAAGTTTTTGTTGTAATTTTGATACCTCTATTTCATCAGGAAATTTTTTTACGTAGTAAAGAAGGTTTCTGTTTAATTTTGGATAGTGATGTGAATTGGGTTGAATCACCATGGTATATTATATAAGACTAAGGAGCAATTGGTATTTCAGTGATATGTAAGGCTGACGCTCCCAAGATTTTTGGCAGAGCAATTGGTCATTTGAGCTTTGAAAATTCCGGCCAAATGACGTATGAAAGGCAGCTTCTCGTAGAAAAAGATGAGGTTTGAAAAGTCAGTGATGTTGGAGGGTAAATAAGTAATTCTATGAGGAGCTATCACTGATATTTTGGCAGGAACAATATTGGTTTTGGCATTATCAATTGCCTATTTGAATTTTTTTGCTGATCTAAATTCAGAGTCACAGAATCAAAAGCGCTTCCAATTTAGAATGAGGAAAATGATTTCCAAGACCACTTTTAGAATTATATAAGACTAAGGAGTACTTTTTTTTTCTTGGCCGTCATTTCCCCAAGAAGATTATGAGAGGGGAATGATCGAGGGGTACGTAAGCAAGGATGGAGACAGAGGGGGGCTAGTAGGGGCAGTTGCCCCCCCCTACCGCCCTACGATTCTAAAAAAATAATACTATTACATTGAAAAAAAAATCTTATTATCAAAATGTATAGTCTCGCCCCTCTTCAGAAATATAGCTCGCCTCTCCTGCACGCCATGTTAGTAGTAATGAATAAATACCCATTGCAAGATTTTTCAATGAGCCAAGTTCCACAATAAACGCTAAAATCGATGGAGACGAATATGAAATCACCAATAAATATCCACTACAAAGAGACGTTACCAAGTCTTAGCTACTTTATGCATGGAGTCTGATTGCAAGATTTTTCCAACGAGTTCTATTCTATGATAATGACACTGAATTGACTTTGACAAGTCTTTGCATGCTAGTTGTTGTACAGAGTGGTAAGAACATGGCCATCAATTTCTAATGATAAAACATGAGGTTCTCAATCAATTGTTACAAGATTTTTTGAATCATGAGGTTCTCAATCAATTGTTGCAAGATTTTTCTAAGACAAAACAAAGATGGAAAAATGAGGAGATGCTATTCTTGTCTATTCTCTAATAATTACATATGTATTTTCCATGTCTTTGTGGCTCTTTGGAATCCAAAGAAATATGCCTTGAGTGATTGTAAGATTTTTTGAACGAGTCAAGCTCACATTGTTATACGGAACCAACACGGAAAGATGAGGAAAGGCTCTTCTCATCAGTTCTATGATATAATGACATGCGACTTTACCAAATTTTTGTTGCTTTATGGAATTTTAGTAACATGACCGTTAGTGATTGAAAGATTTTTATAGCAGAGTCAAGACTCAAGACCCATCTAACAAACATGGACAAAGAAGGAAAGATTTCTATCGAAATTGATAACTCTGGCGTGCTACCTTGCTAAGTTATTGTCACATCGTATTTGGTCCCCCAAAGATATTATTAGTCAAGGTGCATAGTGCCAACAGAGTAGGACAGCGAGGTTGTGTGCTTGATGGTTACCATGGCAAATGAGACAAGGAAAGTGGCGTGTGGCATTCCCCCATACTTATACTAACCCAAAGAAGCAATTCTGGCTCCAATCCCAAAAGGAACTAGGCCACAGGCATGATTTCCAAAATCCTGTTTACCTGCTGCCTTTGATACCGTATAGGCATGCTTTGACACTTGATAGAATTTTCCTGCTTTAAACATTTGATACACAATATGCAATGTTGTATGAATGCACAAATTGAAAATGCAGACACAAGCTAAGGGCGGCTCCTAAGAGGACAACGATACTTAAGGGCTATCACCGAGCCTCAATACTTTATTGTCTTTTGCTTCTGAGATGCGCATCTAGATAGAGAGACACTTGAGCGGGCTGGCGTGCCCAGTTGACATATAGCGGTGTGGCATTGGGCCTGCATGCCCTTTCTTCGATGCTTGGGCGGATAAGCCCCAGAGATATGCTTTGCTTGGCCTTGGGCTGACGTGCCCTTGCCGTCCATAAGATTCCACAGCTTGTGGATTACAAAAGCAAGGGTAGCAATGTAAAAATTGCATTTTTTCAATTTATTGACATATAAACCATGCGCTAATATCTAATTTGCATTGATAAGTGAATTGAGTCAACACACAGACACACATACATGTACAAATGTGCCTAGCTCGAAGAAAAAGGGAGAAAGACCCCAGGATACGATGAGGATCCTTAGACATATGGAAAATAATGAAATTTTGGGTATTAACGTGCCAAAACTCACAATATCCTTTTAAACAGGTGAAACTGACACTTGTAAGGTCAAACATATGTACGGTGACCTGGATGAACAAATAGAACTGAGAAAAGCATATCGACATGACAATGGATTGAAATCTAGAAAAATGCCACAAAAACGGACACAAGACGCAGATAAAGACACATATAGGCCCGGACTGAAACCGACACCCCCGTGCAGTCACATTAGGTCTGCACAACATGACAAAACTTGGTAAAAGCCCCTTGAACAGGACTCGAAGACAGTAGCTGACTGCTATTGATCGCTGCGCAAATTGAAAAAGCGCGCGTAGGGTTGAGACCAACGCACATAACTACGAATAAGTGCGCGTGAACCTCAAACTAGCGCACATGACTGCAAAGCTACTGCAACTGCTCACACCAGACTTCGCTGAACTTAGAATAAACTGTGAGCCGTTAGGCCTCGCAAGCATTTCATTTTGTTTTTGATGCTTAAAATCTTTTAAGGCTTTATGCTCAGCTTTGAAATTGAATTAGTAGTTTGCAATAAAACTGAAAGACAAAAGGTTTTCCCCCTTTCAGACGCCTCCCATGCAGCTTGATCTTCGATCATTTTCGACCTTTGATGTGTATCAAACGTCAACCATGGATCCAATTGATAGATTATGACCGAGTCTCAATGAGAAACTGCCTACGTATCCCAAGCTAGGGAATCAGGTCAAAACGTAGTTCAGGCTAAGGTTCACTCGTGTGTTTTACCTCACCTTTTACGCTCTAACTTTTGCCTAGAACTGCCCATTCGGGTTTTCGGTCTAGCGAGCTTTCAAATATTGCCTTTACTTTTGCCTAAACCGCCTTCATAGGTTCTCAGTCTAGCAGGCTGCTCTAATTTTTGCTTGAAACTGCCCACCCTTGGGGTTTTCAGCCCAACGAGCTTCTCTCAGGGAAAAGGCTTCTGAATTGATCCATGTTGACCAAGGTATTGATTTGTTGCCGAGGTCGATGACGTTTGGCTATAGCCCCAAATAAGATGGCTTTTGATAGCATAGAGTCCAGAGTGTTTCAGTTGACATGCCTCGCTCCAGGCCAATTTTGAACTTTCTAACTTGTGCTTGGCGAAAGGCTGTTCCTACAAACTTGAACATGGTATGTGGCGCTGGACCTTCTGAGCTTTTGCTTTTTGGCTTAGCATCTGGTAGCAGGCGAATTTGATACTTCTTTTATCTCAGGATTAACACCAGACGTGTCTTCTGTGAGACCACGCCAGGATGTTAATGAACTCTTCGAGCTTGTTTGACCAGGCGCAATGCTCCTCTGGGGACTGTGTTGAACCAATTTGAACTATTTGAAGGTCTACTTCACCTTTCAAGTTCATTTGAAAACTACTATTTCAATTAATAGGCTGAGCATGCCTTTCGTCTTCCCTTTCGGCGAGGGAACACATTTTCTTGGGGATGACCCCATCGAAATCTATCCCTTCATCATCTGGGTCGACACAGTTGATTCACAAGCCAGCAAAGTACTTAGAAGCAAGATAATGCATATCATAAAGAAAGCCCCTCGGGGTTGCCAAGTATAGCAGACTCAAAACTTGAAATAAAAGCTACGACGTGGAGAGTCAAGAGGCGCAACCTCCGACTCAGAGGTAGATTTAGATGACTCAAAAGACTATATGTCAGACTCAGACAAAACGCCAATGCAAACTAGACGCGGTTTGAAAATGCAATATTTAAAAAGCTACCCATAGCTTCCACAAAAAGAGGTAGGATCCAGCGGGTGTCAGGCCCAAGCAACAGCACTTCGGCTTCCTCAGTTTCTTCGACCAAACCTACTCGGTGCTCTTTTGATCAATGGACCTCAGCCGGTCAGTCCTCCCCTTTGCAAGCCCCTCATCACTATCAGTCCAGATGTTGGCAGAGAAAGTCCCAATTGCACAAACTGGTGCCAGGAAGCTGTCCTCAGGCTTGGACGGGATGGGTACAGTCGGCTTGGGTTGATTTTCTGGGATGATATTGGGGATAGGTTTGGATGTGGTAACTTTTGATGGAGATGGGGCTAGGATGATGCCACAATCGATGAGATCTTGAATGGCATGTCGAAGCCGAAAACGGGCATTGGTTGAATGGCCAGGCATTTGATGGTAGGAGCAAAAGAGGTTATATTTGAAATTGGCAGAGGGATTCTTGGGCAATGAAGTTGGATTGAGGGGCTTGATGGAACCAGCATCGAGGAGCCTCTCATAAACCGAGGCTAAAGGTGCATCGAAATATGAGAAAACCCTCGGTGGGTTCCGACGAGTGAATTGAGAGTTCAAAGCAGGACCCTTGTTTGCTTTGCAGTTGCAACACATTGCCTCATCAACAGGATGCATTCTTTTGCCCTCGGGGCTGAATTCATCACTAAGCATGTCCTCCCCTTTGGCAATGGCTTCGACAACGGAATCAACATCCTCATTCGAATGAGTCCTAGCCTTATGGAATTCAATCTGGTCATTGAACATGTCTCCCGAGCATAGTTTGATTCCAACCGTTGGAGAGTGATAGGCTTAAAGAGGTTCTTTGACTAGCCCCATATCTAGCTGCGGGGCTATAGAGGTAACGAGGCCAACGAGTCCCTGGACCATAATCATCTGTTTGTCCATCTTGTGACCCAATTCCTCCACAGCTTTCCTGAGCTCAGCCAGCTCCATTTGTACTGCCATTCTGAATTGATGAACGAGGTAGGTGATATAACCTTGGAAGCGAAGGTGTAACAACCCCGACAGACTAACCCAAGTAGGTTTGGCTATTCCCTTCAGTGAGATGGCCTAAAGCTTCGGACAGCAAAGTAAACGAGAACTTAGTGAGGTTCCTGCAGTAATTAAAATGCAATGTACATGTTGACATCGTCGGTGTCCTCTTAGACTCTACAACTACAAACAAGTCCGTCTCATGATGTTCGAACACTACCAAAATCCTCAAATTTCTTTTCGAGATGTATCATTTGAATAAATCGACTAACACTAAGAGATGTCAAAACAGACTAAGCCTTTGTCTATTTCGTTCTTGAAGTTTCAACTTGAAATTCGGAACAACTTGGTATTGATGACATGACACCTTAACTTTGAATGCTGCGGTGTATAGTGACTTCGCACTTCAACCTGGGTAGTGCCAGTGACACGACATCCATGCTTTGTGGTTCTTTATTTTCAGTTGAAACTTCAATCAGGCATGAGGCAAGGGCTTAAAAAGGTTTGATTTCTCAAAGTCTCTATGATCTAAGGACTTTGAAAATTAGCAACGTGTACCATCGAGATGCACGACTCTTTATCGGGTCTAACAGTGTCCTAATAAGTATAAGACAGACTTGAAAGAGAGACAACCTAGAAGCCGCCCTAAACATGCTCCTACGCAAAACGGTATGTATGTACAGTACATGCGATAGGGAAAGCAGTAACACGTAGACAGTATGTGGGGTTAGATGCAAATAATCTTACCCTATGGGTACCTATCCTAGTTTAGAGAGTTCTAGTGCTTTTGTATATGCAAAGGTTGGTTTTGGTTTGTAACGGGTTCCTTGGACTAAAGCCAAGATATACCTCCCGCTGCCCGCGTAACCGCAGAGCAATAGTCGAACGGTAGAATGACTCATCATCGTCGAAGGTTGTCGGTCATTCTGGGTCCCCGGGCTCTGGTAAACCGTGCCGGATTGCCAAAACGATCCAACGCGGCTTTATCCCACATCGATGCATATGAAAAATGCTAAAGAATTTGAATAATGGAACAGAATCGCAAATTCGCAAATACCTTTTCAAATTTGGCTCTCTTTATTTAGTCAATACTTAAAAGAAACTACACAAGAGAACAATCGAAAAAGCCCCAGGCAGGATGGCCGGACACGAGGTCTCACCAATCCTTTCTTTAGCAGCGCGAACCTCTCTATTTTGACAGGCTTTTGTGGGATTGTTCTCAAGTGTTTTAAACTCTAAGTATAGACCAATATTGGTTCAATCCCTAGCAGAGTCGCCACTGTGGGTATGCGTGCCCTTTTCTTCTTTTTGGGAAAAGGATTCCGTTCCCTTCCCAAGGAGAGAAAAATGCCGGTTCGCCGGAGCGCTTTAAGCTAGACGACAAGCGCTCGCGAAAATACAGAGTTGCCACTCGGGTTTGAAGGTCCGACACCCAAGGAACCGTATTTCGAAGCACTTGTCGCGCTGTTTTGATTTTGAAAAAGTTAATGAACCAGTCCGTCATAACCATATCTGGGTTCGAGAGCTAGGTTACAAGAGGGGAAGGGTTTTGTGGTACCCCTCTCGCCCAATCCGGAGATCGGTTTCTACTTAGGCATTTACGAAAGATGTTTGTTTGCGATTCAGTTTGATTAATCAATTTTTAGCCAAATAAGGCAGGGGAACAGTTAATCGGGGATTTAAAACTGTAACATATTTGCAAGATGTGAATGATAGCATGGATGAACAGTTAGCATAGGATGAGAACAGACTGCTGTGGGAGTTTAAACAAACTGGGAGACCCCTGTTTTGGAGTGACGTACATAGGAAGAAACCAGTATGCACTGAACAAGTCAATGCATGCTGTTTATTCCTGCGCGCACAACTCCAAGACATGCGCGCGCCGGTGAGCTCAAACCCACAGCTCTTATTCTCAAACCATCTGGGCTCTGGAAGGACCAGTGCACACACAGGACAAACCACGCAGTTTATAGGCGGCATAATATACAATTTAAAGGTTGTAAAGCCCTACAAATTAATAAAATACCCCATAAACAATATGGGGACAAAATAATGGCATAAAACTAAGCTACCCGTGTAAGGCCACTCACTGGTCAGAGGCATACTATCGCGCGACGGAGCCAGTCTGGTGCGCGAGATGTGATTGGCGCTCTATCGCGTGATAGAGCCAGTCTGGCGCGCGATGGTGCGCCCTGGCGCAACCAGACCAGTGCTTGGTTTACACATTTTTGGATTATAGTACATATCCAGAAAGACCTCAGGGGTATTCCAAAACAACAGATAAGCATATTGAACTACCGTTAACAATTTCTAACAAAAGAAAGCAATAAACTGGTTATTAACATGCTCAACGGAGTGATCTATACACAAAATAAAGCACAAAACAGTAGGACACCAATCCCCACGTGGTCCATCGCATGCAGCACCGGAGTGTCGCGCAAGAGAGTGGGACCATCGCGCGCTGGTTCCTACCATGACAGTTTTTGAAACCTTGCCAGCTTTAGGACTAGGACTGGTATTGATTACCAGCCTTGGCCCTACCAGCCCCTCTCTGGGATCAGAACAGAAAACAAAACAAAGGTAAGCTATATCTTCGGTTTTGAGTTTGAAAGAGTATTTGAGCTTTTGATGTTTGAAGTTGATTGGGGTGTTAGAGGATTGTTGAGTGTGAGAAAATGGGAAAGAACAAGCTATGTTCTTGGATGAGGTGTGAGAATGAAGGATGGTGTGCGTAACCCTTCTTCAATTTTTTTGAACTTGTTAACCCCCTTGAAAGAGAAACAAATGGGGATATTTATAGGGAGAGGGAGGTGAATCTGGTTGGAAACAGAGGAGTTCAATCAGTCCACGAGGCCTGGCTGAAGTTGCATTGGTGGCCAACTGTCCTCCTTCAGAAAGGTTGGTGGTAGGTTGGACCGTCGCGTGACGGAGTCAGTCTGTGGCGCGATGGTGCGCCCTGGCGCTCTGTGGCGCGATGGAGTGAGTCTGGCGCGCGATGGTGCACCTCGGCACGGGATGGTTGCGCCTTGGCGCGCATCAGTAGAGTTTTTGGTTTTTTGAAATGACTTAGGCTAGGTTAGGTTCAAGGGTTTTGCAAACACTCAAAGCTCAAACACGCTATCATTCCAAGGGTGTTCTTGATCCATTTCATCATTGGGGAATTAAAAACCGTAAGTAAACTAATCTGGAAGCCCAGATTGGGATGTCTACAGGGCGGCTCGGATTGTCACGATTGATCGGGAAAAGGGAGTCCCGCACGGTAAGGCCGTGCGGGATCCCTTAGGAGATCCGGACTATATATATATATATATATATATAAAACTTAACTATAACAGCCCTGATTTTGGTCAATAAAAATTTCGTTAAATATTTGAATTTTTTTTGAAATACTTATTTTTACTTTCAGTAATCCGTCGTAATTAGATTCTAGTCCTTCGGAGCTAATCGAATTAGATTCCAACCGACTACTTGGAGGAACCAAGCAACCAAACTCACCCAGTTACTAGTTGAACCTTTTAAACCTTTTGCCTTTACCCATTGGTCAATAGAAGTTAGGGTAATCTTTGTCCATTGGACAATAGGCCTCCCATTTAAATATTTTGGTAAGTACAAGATATAGTATTTTAATGGTGTATATCCACATGTGCAAAGTACATATATGCATTGTTTATTAGGGATTCTCCCACCCCTCCATTGTCCATTGGTTATTAACCGCTAGGGAAACTATTACCCATTGGGTAATAGCACTAATCTTCCAACATGGTACAAAGTTTTATTTTTATAATCAAGATTTGGATTCCCATGTACTTTTATGTATTAAAATATTAGGGTATATCTAAACCCTAGATTTCCAAGTACTTTATTGAATAAAATAGTACTTGTACTTTATTATTATTTTAATGGAGAAATCTTAAATCATATATTTTAATACCTATGTATATATAGGCATGTGTATATATGCATATTATATATAGGCCTAAATCTCCCTAGTGTACTCAATTTATTTGTTTAATGGGGTATGTGCCTAATTAGATTTCTTTAATGGGGTATTTGGATTTGAAAATCTTATACTTTTGTACTTTTATGTTATTATATGTGTATATATATATGTAGTGTACTTGAGAGAGAGAGAGAGAGAGAGAGAGAGAGAGCGAGAGATGCCGAGAGGAGAGAGAGAGAGAGAGTGAGCCGAGAGGGAGAGAGGGATGGAGAGAGAGAGAGAGGAAAGAGGAAAGAGAGAGCAAGATTGGTTGTACCTTCCATGATCTTCCTACATCTTTCAAATCCATGGGTGAATCTTCCTTCCTAGCTAAGAAACTAACCCTCCATTGTCCTCCATTGTACTTCTATGATTTGTTTAAACACCAAATCTTGTACAACTATTTTTCTTTCCATCAAATCTTCCAAAATCTTCCATAATCAAATCTTTGGTACAAATCTTAGCCATGCAAGCCTAGGGTTAGGCCTTGATCTTCCAAGATTGCATGACAAGTGTCAACATTTGAAGTATGATGAGAGAGGGGGGGGGGGGGGGGCGGGGGGGGGGGGACCAGCCTTAGAGAGAGAGAGGGAGCTCAAGTTTTGGCTATAAATAGAGCCATTCCCATGCCATTCAACAAACACCTTTTCAATCTTCAACTTCTCTCTCTAGAATTTCCTTTGTTCTTGCTTTGTTCTTCTTGTTCTTGAGTTCTTCAAGAAACTCATTCAAAGCCGCCACTAAACCGCCACTCGACCACCCTCTCGATCCAAAAGTAGTAGTAGTAATAGTCAAGGTCAAGTCTCGAGAGAAACCTTTCTCTTTCGAAGCTACCATAAGCATTCCGTAGGAAGTTACTCCGCTCGATCACCGATGTACTTTCCGTAGCCGCCCTACCGCCAAGAAGTAAGGTAGAACCCCTTGCCCCCTAACTCTACGTATAGAACCGTATGTTAGAAAGTAAAATACCTCTACTCACTTCCCTAAGTATAAGTAGATTATCCTTAACGGATTTCGAAAGATAGAACTTATCGTTTGTTTAGAAATATTTGTATTTTGATCTTTAAGATGATTATGAGCATGCATATATGAATTGTTTGTATTACTTGTGGTGTGATAAAGCATAAGTGATTTCACTCCAAGGGCGTCCGTACATGTGGCGTTATGCTATAAATGGTGATTGAGTGTGATAAGTAATATAGAATTGGATGATCTTGTTAGAATGATTCATGCTTACTTTTGTTCTACCGCGGAGTCTATGCATGAGAACGAGACACAAAAATCAAGGAAGTAGAAACATGGCACCTAGGGTGTGGATAATGATGAGATGTGTTTTGAAACCGCAATGTGGCCGGACTTAGTAGCCCATTGTGTGTATGGAAACTCACGATGCGGCCGGACGTGGTAGCCCATCGTGTAGATTGTGAAAACCGCAACGTGGCCGGACTTGGTAGCCCGTTGTGTGTATGAAAACTCGTAATGTGGCCGGACTTGGTAGCCCATTGTGAAGATTGCCAATGCGGCCGGACGTGGTAGCTTCATTGGTAATGTGGCTTGGTTATCCGCGGAGAGGAGCCAATGCAAGTTTTGTGTGCCAATGGGAACCCGATGCGGCGGAACCATTGTGAGGATACTCGGGAACCCGGCGCGGCGGAACCGAGGTTGGGTGTGTTAAACAAACGGATTTTGGGAAATGTTGATTTGTATATGAAAATGGAGATACGGTCTACGATGAGTTGCGTAGGAGAAACTCGAAAAATCTTGGACACCAACGATAGTTATATAGCGTTTGCGGATACGTTTTTGATATTGTCTTTTGTAGCTGTGTATACACGTATCATGTGGAAATCGATGTCTTATTGTTTGTAAGTTAAGATAGGTGGGTAAGGATTTTTCTATTGAGCTTTCGTAGCTCACGGTGTTGCCTTTTTGGTGACCCTGACATATTATATCGGTGGCGACTCTGGTATAATGTGTCAGACCTTGTAGATGTTCAAGACGAACAGTTCACCGTAGAAGCTTTTGGAGCAGAGGAGCTTGCCAGAATGGAGGAGCAAGCGGAGCAGTAGTTAGGAACCTTAGCTATCTCCCTTGTTGAGTAAATGTACCCTTTACTTATGATGTATTTATGATGTAATAATGAGCTAGACTCTCTTTATTATGTAATAAATGCCTCATTAACGCACCCAAAATTCGAGGCGTTACATTAACAGTTTTTGATCCCACTGTAGAATCAGGCCAATCCCAAAAATTGCTCCTCCAATCCTTCCCCATAAATTCTACATTCCAATATATCCTAAATTCTTCACTTTAAAATTTCCTTCACTCTCAACCCATCACAGGAAGAATGCAGTTATAATCGATCAATACTCTGTTCATGGCTCAACCTCCATGCATGCCGGAAAAGGAAGAACGCTGCCGCCGCTGTCTCCACCTCACGCAGACATCCACCGAAAAAGGAAGAACGCCGCTGTCACTCGATACAATTTTTTCACCTGGATCTGGGTAATTGAACAACTCATTTCATTTTGTTGTCATCCACTTTTTTCCCCTTGAACAGCCCTTTGTTGCCCCTTCAATATGATTTCAATAGTCTCGCTAACGCCGACCGCACCTTTGTCGGTGTTGGAATTGAAAAAGATGTTAATAAGTTGAGGGAGGATTATTTGCCAGAAGTGAGGAACACGGTGGACCTAGGCCCTAGGGTGGATGGTGGCAACGAGGTTGCACATCAGGTTGCAACGGGGAGAGAGAGAGAGAGAGAGAGAGAGAGAGAGAGAGAGAGAGAGAGAGAGAGAGAGAGAGAGAGAGAGAGAGAGAGACAGAGAGAGAGAGAGAGAGTGAGTCTGGGTTGTGAGCAGTTTTATTTCTTTTGTTGGGATTTGGGGGAAAAACATCCATTACGCAACATAACCAAGCCATCTAGGTTTGGATAAAAAATTCAGGGTTGGGACCTAACCTAACGTGAAAATGTGGACCGACCTCTAATTTTCTATATTTAGTTTTATTCGATTTCATGGAAAGATCGGAAACGGTTCATTATGAAAAGGCCTTTGGCCATCAGCTTTGTGAATTTTAGGAATTGGCCAACCAGACATGATAAAGTGATCATGTTTTATGAAATTAACATGATAAGTTGACAACATTTGTACATGTATTGATCATGTTAAAATGCTTACGTATTATCCAAAAAGGTCATATTTTTAATTGATCATATTCCATGAAATACGATTAAATTACCATCAAAACAAGTGTCATCATAATTAGCGTTTCATGGTTAAATTATCATTCGATTTCAATGTTTCATGACCATTCGTAATCTAGCTTGAAACCGATTTAATAAACATGACGTACTCCAAAAAATATTATCATTGAAATAAAAAAAGTAATCATTCAAATTAAAAAATTACCAAAAAATCATGAATTATGATTGTTTTGATGCGATTCAATTTGAAATATAAAAGTGATAGGATAAAAAAATAAAAGTAATCAATCATATTTAAATTTACCAAATTCCACTGAATTAGGAAAACAATTCAATCCAATCCCACTAAATTTGGAAAACAATCCAATCAAATCCCACTAAATTAGAAAAGCAATATAACATAATATATGTATATCATAGTGAAAATGGTAGGAAATGTAATTCATACACTAAGAGGATGAAAACATAAGCATGAAAAAAAGAACGGAATGAATTTTTATATGACATGGATAAAGATGATGGATATTTAAATATTCCAAAAAAGAAAGGGTACGTAGGTGTTGGAGATGATCCAATTGTGTGCTTATTTGTATCATGAGCAAATCTGTGATGACGTACCCGAGGGGGAGGGTCTCCTGGCAAATTTCACAATGGCGTTCTTGTTCTCGCTGATTCTTGAAAGAACATATCAAGGATAATGGAAAATGAGGAACAATTTATATATAAGCATATAACAAAAAGACATACAAAAAAATAAAGATTGTATTGTGCTTTTAGCTTGAATTACATCAATTTTTTTTTTTTAAAATGCAACCCCGGTTATAGTATTTTATGATTAGCATGATCCGTAATCAAAGAAAATAATTTTTCCTTGCATTTTTTTGAAGCAAATTATTGAATTAAATCATCGTACTTTAATTTATCTAAGTACTCATTTTTAATTGAGCTCATAGCTATCCAATTCACTTAATCTCTTTTGTGACATAGCAGTCCAAATGTAAATTTTTATCAACTTCACCTTCAAAATGCTCCTTTTTTGCCAAAGCGGTGACCAGTATAATCAATAAAATCAATACAAAACTCATACTATTTGAAAACCACCATCTTTCTGATAAGATCTTGTAAATTCAAGGTTGCCAATCTATTTGTTGACTCTCTTGGCAATATTGTTTTCAAATGTCTAAATTCTTAGAACTCTTCCCCATAAGTACCGGCTTAACGAGTCTACTAGAATAGCCCAGTAGATCGTCGAGCAGGTTGATGACAACCCAAAAACCATCGGGAGCGTCCATGGCGGCTACCTCGCGGCTTCAAGCACGTCGTTCCTCCTCGGCTTCATGGGCAACACTCCAGACCCAACCCGACCACCCTCGGAACCTTTCGATCGAGTGGGCACCCGTTCGAGACGAGTTTCAGGGGAACAGGGGCGCCGGGATACTCGAACCCTGCACAACTCTAAAGGAGTATTATTTTTGCTGTTAGTAAACTTTGTAAAGATTTTGATCATAATTTTCTATTTTTTAGTTTTCTCCTCGAGACAAACTAACAATCTATAAAAAATAAAAAAAATTGACGCAAAGCTCACCAATATGAACTTTTTTTGAATGGAGACAAGAAATAATCTAGTTTTTTTTTTTTAACCCCAAACAGGCCCTTGGATGTTGGCTTGCTACAAAAGATTAAAAGAGGAATAGTCGAATATGTAAGCTGATTCGAAGACTCTGGCGGTCAAGAAAAAAAAAGTTCTAGAAGAGGAATAGTAATACACGGAACTCATGGCTAAACCTTGGTTAGGAATAGTAAAACCCATATACATTGACCAATACTCAAACCATTAGCTATTTAGGGCCCAATTGGATGCCGTACCCGATTGGACAGTTACTCCACCGTTTGGTATCATTTTTTGCTCCTGTATTCGTTTCTCCCCTTCTTCGTTAAGACAGGCCTCATGGTACTAATTTATAGCCACCTCTGGAGGTAGCCATAACTAATCCAGGGCAATACAGGTGAAATCTTGCCATTTTTGCCCTCCCTAATCCCCCTCTTCATCACCTCTTTGCACATGCACACAGAATGGAAAAAATGGAAAATAGAGAGAGGAAAAATAATGGCCGGAGTTGTCATTTACAGTAGAGAGAGAGAGAAGTACCGAATGTCACCGTTGCCGTTCGAAATTCGGCCGTCGCCGGTGTGGATTTGACCATCCACCGTCTTCAAGTTGCCATCGTCGACTGGATCGTGGGTGGGTTTTGTAGAGAGAGAGGGGTCTGGAACAGAGGTGGAGGGTTTTGTCTGGAACAGAAGAGAGAGAGAGAGAGAAAGGTGGGTGGGTTTTTGTAAAACCGTGTAATTGAGAGGTCGAAAACCGTGGATGGGTTTTTTAAATTATTAAAATAATTAAATTGTTAGTAAGGAGTAAATTATTATTGATTAATTGTGGTAAAGTAATTAATTTTATTAGATTTTGTAATAATATATTTTAATACTGCGTAAGGGCAAAATAGTCATTTGTTAGATTTTTACATCATACACTCTTCCTTATACACCCATTTTATCATCCATCCAAACCAGGTCATTTATTTTTTAATACACCTTCTATAAATATCACATCAATGTGGGTCCTCCCTTCTTAACTAATATCCCTTACTATCTTATCACCTCTTCATAAATAATACACCAAAAACACATACATCATCCAATCGGGCCCCTAGACTTTGATCAAGAAACATTATCGCCTCACGCGGTTAGGCTATCCTGTTGCCTTCCGGTTACAAGCAACAATATATATTCTTCCCCAAACATTTCTTTGGGAAACTGAGAGAGAGAGAGAGAGAGAGAGAGAGAGAGAGAGAGAGAGAGAGAGAGAGAGAGAGAGAGAGATTTGGCATCTGATCGTCGCAGCGCCACAAGCAGCTCCTGTTGTCCTCTCGGATCAAGAGCCAGCGGTAAACATGAAACTGCTACTACTATCTTCGTTGCTTTCTTTGACTACATTTTTGTTTTTAGGCTTTGTTTGGAATATATGGAAAAGAAAATAAAGAAAAGGAAAAGAAAAAAAAGAGAAAATAGAGGGAAAAAATTATTATTTATTGAACTTAAAATTATTATTTTATTTTATCTTTCTCTTCCAATGAAACAATGAAAGGAAATTTTTTTTAATTTTCCTCTCCTTTCATTTCTTTTCCATAAGGTCCAAATAGAGCCTAGTATTTGAGTTCCGGAATAGTCTTTCCCCATTCATTTATGGAGTATGAACTTAACGCTCAAAGCCTCAGAGGCGGGCACGGGGTTAGGCCCTTAAGGCCATGATCTATATTGGGTTTTGTAGGAATTGGGTTTCGTTCTGTTCGCATTTGATATCTCATGCCTCTGTTTTCTACAGATGCCAAGCGTAATGAAGGATCTGTACCCCAACGGAATGGTCGTGCGCCTCCGCAGCAAAAACAACAAGTACCTCTTCGCCGGAGAAGACAAAATATCCGTAACCCTAGTCGAGAGCGACTCTTCCGAAAACGTCCGGTGGACCGTCGAATTCTCTTACGAATCAGATGACATATTCCGTCTCAAGAGCTGCTACGGCAGGTACCTCACCCCCTCCAACCAGCCCTTCCTCCTCGGCTTGACCGGACGCAAAGTCCTCCAGATGGCCAGCCGCCTCGACTCGTCGGTGGAGTGGGAGTTGGTAGAGGAAGGGTACTAACTTAACTCAACACTCCTAATTATCATACAGTATTACATCGAATCACCTATGATCTCCACTCACACAATTCTTAGGGTCACATAACGCCAAAACCCAATTTGTTTGCTGCCAAAATTCAAAATGAAATTTTTATCATAAAATGACTTATTTGGCCTCCTAATCCATCGTATGGCAAGAACCCGGCCTTCTTTCAATTCTCTACAGTCTTCTTCCTCCTCTAGCTAGTTCTGTCACCCCAATTTCATTTCTTTACTTGCAAAACCCAATTTGTAACTTTTCTAGTGTTTGTGGAGTTCGAATCTGAATAAACCCACGCCTTTGTTGGACCTAAACAACTCAGCAATGGAGAAAGCTGACTTGTTCTCCTTACCGAAAATAAAACAAGCTGACTTGTTCTGTTACCTATTTCGAGTTCTTCGAATTACAGAGAACCGATTCCAGTGAGTTTTGGCAAATAAGTCATTTAATACTAAGAATTTCACCTGAGTTTTGGAAGGAACAAATAGGATTTTGGCATTATCATTGATGGTTTGATTTTATTAGATAATTTTTCTTTTGACTTTGTTAATTTCACGTCAAAATTTTGTGAATCATTGGTTTGTCTCAACAACCGTAATATAAAAAAAAAAGAAAAAAACTGCAATCAAAATTTTCAAAAGTTGGCAAAAGACAAAAATAATTGAAAAGCGACTTACTTTTTAAACCATTTTTATCTTTACTGAATACTTTTAAATTTTGGGTCATGTTTTTTTACTTTTCTGACTTCTTTCGCCGAGATAAATTTCTAACAAAGAAAGAAAGGCACTCTTCCATGAAATTGACAAGGGGGAGGCCCCAATATAATCAAATATATAGTTTTTAATTTCCGTTTGACTGAAAAAAAAATATAAAGTTTCACTAGCTTAACTGCTCTCCAAATGAACTCGCCGGTGCTTGTGTCTCCTACTAGCAAATATGAAAAGACAATGTCGAAATATGACTCTCAAAATGGTAAATAATTCACGTTTATTATTTGCAGTAAGGATTGGGTGAAGCTCATAACGCGGGACGGGAGCTTTTTGCGGGCCAATGGCGGCCTTCCACCATGGAAGGATACAGTCACCCATGATGTTCCTTGGGCATTCCAGGATTTGGTCCTTTGGGATGTTCAACCGGTTGAGATTGGTGATATTTGCGTGATATTATAGATATAAGCGCCTAAGTAGGATGAATTAGCGCGTTAGAGGCGCGTTTTATCTCATGTTCCATTTGATACCGTGTTTTGTCTTGTTTTGAAATTTTTGTTAAGTTTCGCATGAATAAGGTGGATTTCACGCCAAGATTGGATTGCGAGGCCTTGAAGCCGGTAGTTGGAGAGTTCGATACAAAAAGCGCAAAGTCGAAATATTAAACGGTGTTCGAAGTTGTTTCGTTTGGATTCAATCAAGTAGAGTGTCAGAATTGCAAGTCGAAAGTTCGGCATAGAACTTAATTAATCTACAATTGGAGATCTTTGTCTTCAATGGGCCTCATAAGTATTTGTTATTGTGAGACCAAGGAGGGCCCATGTTTCAACAATTGGCTTACACGGCTGGAAATTTAAAAGAAGGAAAATAAGGGTTTTCATGAGGTCGGTCGGCTACGGGTGATATAGATATATGTAATCCCCACGAATGCATAGTGAGGGGAGGGAACGTTGGCTGCCGTGGGAAATAAAGGAAGAACGGGGCTTCTTTTCTTTCCCTTTCAAGTATTTTTATGCTTTGTTCAATTACTCACACTTCAGTAATTCGTTTTTAATTTTTGTTCTTTATCAAAGTTATTCGTTGGTTCTTATTTAATTTAGATATTTTGTTTATTTTTCATCTCCCGTAATAGAAGCATGTTTCAAACTAGGGTTTCTTCTTTTTTATGCATAATGATTAGTAAGTAGTTTTTCTGAGGTATGGTCGCTGGGTAAAGACGCGATGCGACCTAATTAGGATTCGTCTCTCAATTTTCTGCACATTAATTTAATTTAATAATTTAGTTGATGAAAACTACGTCCGTTGGACGAATCCGAGGCATTGCTAGGGCTCATGTGAGCGGGAACGGAGGACCAAAACCTGTTCGCCGCTGTGTACGGGACCGGCAACCTTAGGATTCTCATTCTTCGGGGTTTTCAATTCTCCCTAAATTTAACCGTTTTTAGAACTTTGAAAAGCGAGCTGATTCTGATTGGGTAGCAAGCGCCGGATTTCCTACGATCGCGCCTCTCTTTTTAATCTTTCGAGCAAGTTATCTGTTAGTTTTAGTTAATTTCAATCAAATTACAAGGGGTGGCTACCTAAGAGCCCGTTTAAATTATAACAACCCGAGTTTTTAGTCATCACACATCACCGTCTTTGTGGATTCGACTATGGACTTACCGGATATTATGCTACGTCGGTCTCCGCCCTACGCTTGGGACAACCCATTATTTTAGGTCTAGGAAATCGTCAAGCAATTAGGTCGGATTAGTTGCCGCAACCAAAACCGGGTTTTCAATTGGAATCGTCGGAGTTTGGGTCGAGCTTTGGGTCGAATCATTGGCACAACTCCCCCAATTTTGTAAGACAGTCAGTATGTCAGTAATAAATTCTGTGATGAATTAGTAGGGTTTTATTTGGGAAAAAAATAAGACATCAAATTTGTGAATTTCTTCGGATCAAATTTTTTTTTTTTTTGTGAATTTCTTAATTAATTAACTCACTATGTTGTTATCTTAACTCCATACCTCACCATAAAATTTTCCTAGATCCGAGACATTATGAAAATACTCCATACCTCTCCTTTAACTAACTCCGTACCTCTCCATAAAACTAACTTTTTGAGCCGAGATGTTACAAAAAACTAGTGGATGTCCGTGCTTGAAGGCACGACGCAACGTATTTTTAACCCAAAAGTGAATGGAATTAGAGAAAATAGAAAAGTAATAGATGACAATAGGTACTCCATTTTGTTAAATTTCAAGTGAGTCCGTCTACGTTAGAGCACAATCAAAGTCCAAGAAAAATCAAACTCAGTGTAATAATTTATTAACTCCAACACGTGTAATAAGACCACATGCGCGCCCTTGCACGTTTTATAGGCACAACACAAACAATGATGCCAAAAGCCCTAAATTACCTTGGTAGAGAGGAGAGGAGAGTCGGGTAACCCATCGCAGCTATATCAACTACAACTTCACGGCAATCATCAATAAAGTAACATATTCATATCATCATATTGTTGGAGCTAACTTTGAGGTATTGTCAGTGTTGAGTACTCTCTTCAACTCCCTGCAAGTGGGCGGTGGAGCCCCCAGGATTCGTTGAGGTGTGCAAAAATTGACATAAACATCTGAGTTATCAAAAAGGAAGTACATGAAAGGAAAATAAAAATGTTCTTTTTTTTTTCCTCCCATTAACAAATAACATCTTAGACTACAAAAAAAACTTCAGGTCCTTACCCTTGAATCCTTAAGGGTTGACCGAAACCAACAATGGGTCAGAATTATAATCAGAATCTCAACTATATTTGTAACGTCCCAATTTGGGTCGTTACAACATTGATCATAATTTAGCGAATCAAAATCTGACCGACAACCTGTCTCACAAATTTTTTATCCCACAATTGACTCATAATAAGTAGTAAAGCCTTCAATGTAGATAAGCAAGATTTGTATTAACAAAAAACTGGAAGACATGTACAATTACGCAGGTCATACACCAATCCATACACATTTAGGAATATAAAAATCAATATCATCGCAAACCAGACCACTGATTCAATTAACACTAATTCTGTCATGACCATAGAAAAGCTCCAAAAACAGTATCGTGGATTTCGTGATTGCCTATGCCTAAAGGCATGACACAATACGTCGATAAAAAAAAATGGCGCGACACAACATTTTTTATTACAACTTAAAAAAAATTATCCATGGAGAGAAACAGTGTACTACTCTAGACAACATGACATGAAATTGCCTCAAAACATCTAACCTAGAGAGAGGGAGAGAACGTGTAGAAACATTAGAATACCCGAAAAATAAAAAGATTTGATTACCTCTTGTTCTGACAAAGTAAAGGTAATGACCCTCTCTCTTTCTCCAATCAAGGTAGGAAGGAAGCTGATTTCTTCTCTTCTTGGAGAAGCTTACGAATTAGATTATTAAGAAAAAACGTAGATTCATTGTTGAAGGAAAACGTATGTACATGCTACTCCGTTTTGAGGAAACAACGTAATTATCAACTTTAAAAAATAAAGAATGTTTCCTTTTAGCGTATGAATCAAAAAATGTTTGTTTCGTTTTTTAAAGTAAAAAAATCAACCTAAAAGGAAATTATTGAGTTAGATGTAGGAAAATTAAATAGGAAAACCTTTTTAAGGAAACAATGTAAAAGCAATCAATTGAAAAGATTTACCGGTCATAAGGTTAGGGGAGTTTATATTAGGAAGTATATTAGAAAGTATTCTCTCGATTAGATGGCTACAACTAACATGAATATTGATCGGACGGTTGTAAAAGGTGCTGGGTTTATATGTATAGACAAAAACCGTTATGTTTTATAATATAGATTTCCAAGATCCGAGTTACGGAACGACAAGTGCCAAGTGGTCACATCTGCTCTACCGAACAAAACAAGATCGTCTGCAAAAAATAAGTGGAAGAGAGGAGTACGCCCTACATTCCGCCGAAATCACATGGGATCGATATATAGGTATTCCATACACAAGATAAAAATGCAAGTAGAAAGCGGGTCGTCCTGTCTAATGCCCTGATCGAGATGGGTAGAAAAAATGCCCAAGGAAGACTTGGATTTTGCTCTCCTCAATATCGTCACCCCCATTTTATACTTGAAAACTTGTCATCCAAAGAGTCCGGCCGTGACTTTACAACTCTCCCCGACAGTTGACTAACTTAAGTTCATGCGTTTAATTCACAGCACGGGTGCATATGTAAATACTTGAAAACTTGTCATCCATAGAGTATTGAATTTCAAGAGACTGACTGGTCGAACAAAGACGAAAATTGGCCATTGTGATCAAGGAGTCTTGTGTTGAAATTCCCAATGTCTCTTCGTAACTTGAGCCCCTTTTAATTCAGGTTAAATACTCTAAAAGTTATTTTTCGTGGGATGCCTCTTTTACTTTCCACATTATTATGGGATTTTACGTGTTTATAGGGCTCATTTTAGATGTGTATACGCTACGCTACGACTATTACCTGTTTCACGATGTGATTAAAATACTCTTAAGGCACTTGAATATTGAGGCATGGTGCTTCGTTTCCATAATTAATATTCTTCACTTCACTTATTTTCTCGGTTGTGTATATCTAAATCTATAAATAAAATTGTATGGCTTCCATCTATTCTCATGAATAAGGGGTGACTAAGGACAGGAAAGGGCACTCCCCTTGTTTTTTCTTGTTGTGTCACTTTGTACAAAGGGCTAGTCCCTTGAGAACTTTTGTTGCGTGGTGCTTTAATAAGACTATAATATACGTACATGCATTCACTAATAGTTTCGTACTGTTCGCTGATTATAGTTGGGTTTGACTGTTTGAGTTAATTACTAGTAGATTTTGCTCTATCTATTTTACAGACAGCGGATGAGGCAGTTTTGCCCACGTTGAGGCAGCTAATGGAATGTTCATTTTCCTTGAAGTAAGGAATCTAAAAGATAGATAAACGAGTGGTCAATGGAATAATTGATTATTTAGGTGTTGAAAGAGATTTATATTATCGTATTGATAATGAGATAATTATGAGTACATATTTGTTTATGACTTTTAAACGAAGTTAAAAAAAAAAGAAGGTATTATATTGAGTACCCTTATTATGAATATTTCTGGAACTACAATGATGTGATTTTTATGGATGGTGGATAAAAATAAGTTGGTTTGGATGAGCTATTTAAAAAAATAGAGGATAAAATAGTACTTGATTTGAATGAGAGATAAAATAAGAAAATAATGTTGTTTTGTAGTTGAAATGTTGGAGGAGGGGGGTAAGGAGGGCCTCATCCGCCCGGATTGGGTGTGATTTTTGCTTGCCAAAACCAAGGCAAAAATATCACATCATGTCCTCATCCGGGCTGATTACTTCATCCCCTTCCATTAGCTGCATCCAATTAGGCCTCTAAGGTTTGGTGATGTCTGAGACTAACCCTACGTAGGGGTTAAGGTGTTTTAATTTTTCTCTGTCACAGAGTAAAATCATGAAAGAAGTTGCCGAGAAAAAAAAAAAAAATCATGAAAGAAGTTACAGTTGGACAGCCCGTCTCTCATGAGGGTGTTCTCATTTTAGTTAAAATACGGATTCCATTTTCCAATCGAATTTCGATAATTCTAACCGTTCAATATAATCAGAACGTGATTTTAAGGATACCTTCCGAAATCGGCAAAAAAAATTCCAACATGATTGGCACCCTCGGCAATAATATTCATGATGTTCTACTATGGTGTAAAAGTTGTCCGGTTTATATACAACTTGTTGTAGTCTAATACGAATAATTAACTGCTTTGTTAAATTAAAATTGCCTAGCTTGAAGTACAAGCATTGAAGCTAAATATGGTTTCAATCTTTTAATTTGCTAATGTTACGAATTTTCATTGAAATGTTAATTGGAGTACTATTTTTGATGAAAAATATTGTTTCATAGTTTATATCACTGCAACACGAAAGGGCCATAGGGAGGATTTAATTTCCTTGCCAAAACACTTGATTTCCTTGCAAAATGCATTACCTCGCAAGTTTTCCTCGCATAAACTTCGTCGCGAAAGGTATTCGCGAGGAAAATTTATATTTCCTCGCCTATTCTACCACAATTGGCGAGGAATTTTTTCCTTGCAAATACCATTCGTTGTCAAAAAAAAATTCTGCCATTTTGTCGCAAAAGGCTACGAATTTACTACTACCAACAATAATACGAGGAAACTTTTTGGCCCCATGTATCGAACAACACAACGCTAGTTGATAAAAAAAATACTTCATATTTTTTATAATCTTGTATTCGATTAACGCTAGCATTGATCTCATTCTATGAATTAAAAAATATATGTGTAGTAGAAAATGAATTTGAAGTATCATGTGATGTTACCCCAGAAGCATAGAATGATTTTTTTCTCCTCATATTTTTTTCTCCTCCGTCAATTTGGTAAAGAGGGATTCATAGAAAAGAAAATTCTAAAAAATTACGATTGAGGATTTGGATGTTTTTTCTCCACATCCAAAACCCAATTCCTTCGAATCCCATTTTCTTAATTCCTCTAAATCCCAAGCCTCAAAGTCTACTTACTCTCCTTTTCATTCAACTCCTCTATTTAGTATACCATTTATCTCATGCCTCTGTTTTCTACAGAATCAAAGCCTAAAGAAACTATTCCCCAATGCAAAACCGTGCGCCTCCGCGGCAACCACAACAAGTACCTCTCCGCCAAAGAAGACGAAATATCCGTAACCCAAGATGAGAGCGGCTCTTCCAAAAACGTCTATTGGATCGTCGAATTCTCTTCCGAATCAGAAAACAAAATCTGTCTCAAGAGCTGCTATGGCAAGTACCTCACTGCATGCCTCCAACAGGCGCTTCATCCTCGTCTTGACCGGCTACAAAGTCCTCCAGATGGCCGGCTTCCCCGACTCGTCGGAGGAATGGGAGCCGATACAAGAAGGGTAACTTAACTCTCAACACTCCTACTTATATGTATCTAATCACCAATGATCTCCACTTACACAATAGGTGGTTTGGCTTAAATAGATAATTTTTTTTTTTGACTTTGTTAGTTTCACGGCAAAGTTTTGTGAATTATTGTTTGTCTCAACAACACAAATATAGAAAGAAAAAAAATTACGATCAAAACTTTCAAAAAGTTGACGAAAGACAAATATAATACACCATTGTGGGAAGTGCTAGAATACACATCACTTATTTGAGTGTGCATCATATGCATCCTCATTGAAATACACTAAAATGTTATGATTCCCAAAATGTTATGAATCTATTGCTAAAAAGTTACGAATCATATTGATGAAAAATTACGAATTTTTAGTATAAAAGTTACAATACAAAATAAAATGTTATGAATGACCAGTCCTACAAGTAATTTTTTATAACCACATAATAGATACATATGGTATACATCTTAAAGGGGTGTATATTGAAGACTTTTCATGTTTTTTTTAATGAACCGGAACCACGCAGTGTGTGCAAAGTGTATAATCAAACATGAGACAAAATGTCTCAACAATTTTAAATTTTGGATCATGTTTTTTTAGTTTTCTAATTTCTCTTATCGAGATAAATTTCTAGCAGAGAAAGAAAGGCACCCTTCTATGAAAGGGACAAGGGGAGGCCCATATAATCAAATATAAAGTTCTACTAGCTTAATTACTCTCCAAATAAACTCACCCTCCACACCCAAATACACACATCTACACTCACAATAGGGGTGGAGCTCGCACACATTACACACCCAGAATGTGTGTGGAACCCACTCCTATTGTGAATGTAGGTGTATGATTGAGTGTGTATTTGGGTGTGAAGTTAGAATTTCCGAATATGAAAAGACAAAGTGGAAATATAACTCTCAAAATGCTAAATAATTCAAATTTATTATTTGCAGTAGGAATCAGGTGAAGCTTAGGATGCGGGACGGAAACTTTCTGCGGGCCAATGGCGGCTTTCCACCATGGCTGGATTCGGTCACCCATGATGTTCCTTGGGTATTACAGGATTTGGTCCTTTGGGATGTTGAAGCGGTTGATATTGTGTCGGATCAATCGCCGCAACTAAAACCGGGTGTTCAGTTGGAATCATCGGGGCCTGGGTCGAGCTCGGAGTCGAATCATCGGCATAAGTCCCCCAGTTGTGTAAGACAAGAGGTCAGTATGTTTGTATTAAATTCTGCGATGAATTAGAAGGGTTTTATTTGGAAAAGAAACGAGACATGAAATTTGTGAATTTCTTAATTATTAATTAATTCACTAAGGGCCCGATTGGATGCGGAAAAAGAATTGAGGGTATTAGTTAAGAAAATAGATAAGATTTTAGGGGATATTGATTAATAAGAGATAATCCACATTGAGTAATGTTTATAGAGGGGTTGATTAAACAGTGCTTGGATAAAAATGTGAAGTGAATGATTAAGCTAGCCGGGTGGTTAAGACCTTGGGATTTACGGGTCTTTTCTCTCTTAAGTTTCAGGTTTGAAAGCCTGTGACGCTTAGTCCCAAGTGTTATCAACTAAGATGATGAGATTAGTCTCTTAGAGATTAGTTGAGATAATTGGAAGAACATAAAATCTTACGAAACCCATTTTCTTAATTCCTTTAATCCCAAGCCTAATTACTCTCCTTTTCAACTCCTCTGTTTTACCTTTTATGTCATGCCTCTGTTTTCTACAGAATCAAAGCGTAATGGAGCGATTCCACAACGCAAAAGCCGTGCGCCTCCGCAGCAACCACAACAAGTTCCTCTCCGCCAAAGAAGACGAAATATCTGTAGCCCAAGACGAGAGCGGCTCTTTAAAAAACGCCTGCTGGACGGTCGAATTCTCCTCCGAATCCAAAAACAAAATCTATCTCAAGAGCTGCTACGGCAAGTACCTCACCGCCTCCAACAAACGCTTCCTCCTCGGAATGACTGGCCGCAAAATCCTGCAGATGGACGGCTTCCTCGACTCGTCAATGGAGTGGCAGCCGATGTGGGAAGGGTAACTTAACTCAACACTCCCAAGTATCATACAATATTACACTTAGAATCACCTATATGACCTCCACTCATACAATTATATATTAGGGGTGGTTTGGCTTTATTAAATAAATTTTCTTGACTTTGTTGGTTTTGCGTTAATATTTTGTGTATTATTGATTTGTCTAAACAACAGAAATATAGAAAAAGAAAAAATGCCATCAAAATTTGTAAAAAGTGGACTAAAGTCAAAAATAACATAAACCAAACTGACTTTTTGAACTATTTTTATCTATACTGAATATTTTTAAATTTTAGTTCATGTTTAATTTTCAAACTTCTCTCATCGAGATAAATCATAATCTAATAATTTCATGAGAAATTAATTTTTTTGAATGAAGACGCATAAATAATCAAATAATAAAGTTCCACTAGCTTAACTGTTCTCCAAATAAACTCACCGGTACTTGTGACTTCTACTAGCAAATGTGAAAAGACAATAACAAAATATAACTCTCAAAATACTGAATAATTCAAGTTTATTATTTCCAAAAGGAATCAAGTGAAGCTCAGGACGCCAAACAGGAAATATTTATGTGCCAATGACAACGTTTGGCCATGGCGGGATTCAGTTACCCATGATATTCCGTATCGGACAGCTAAAAAGGATTGGATCCTTTGGGATGTTGATGTGGTTGAGATTGTGTCAAAACAGTCCCCACAACCAAAACCGGGTGTTCAGTTTGAATTGTCGGAGTCCAGGTCGAGCTCGGAGTCAGAATCATCGGCATAAGCCCCCCAATTTTGTAAGACAAGAGGTTAGTGCAAAATTCTGTGATGAATTAGAAGCGTTTTATTTGGAAAAGAAATAAGACATCAAATATGTGAATTTCTTAATTAATTCACTATGTTGTTATCTTTCCTTTAACTCTATACCTGTAGAGACCTGGGTAATTTTAATTATTGAAATATTTATTAAATGCCTAATGGGAAAAATAGGATTTAAATGGTGGTTATTAGAATTAAGGATTGAAGTGAGAGAATAGAAGATTGAGGGAGTGTGTGTGATTAAAAGATATATGAGTATATAAAGTGGGTATGTGGTGTGTAGGAGATCATTTTCTCCCATTCCTCTCTCTCTCTCTCTCTCTCTCTCTCTCTCTCTCTCTCTCTCTCACGAAACCTTGCTCAATCTCTCAAGAAACTCTAGAATCAACCTCCCCTCAACCTTCTTGAGCTCGAAGTTCTTTGGGTAAAGCTTGGAGAATGGTTTTCTTTGATTTCGAAGTTTAAGGAGGCTAGGGTTTGCTCAAATCTCGTAGATCTTGGTTTTCGTCGCGAGGTAGGGATTTCTTTACCTCTTTTATGTGTTTATATGTTGATTAGATGTGAAAATCGAACCTTGATCTTCCCTAGTTGTACTCTAGAAAGCTGTCAAAAAAGTGCAGAAATCGCCCAGGGATCGATCCCCAAGCATGAGGGATTGATCCCTCAATTCAAATATGGATTTTTCACCTAGGGGATCGATCCCCAAGAGAGGAGGGATCGATCCCTCCCATCTCTGAAAATTCTGCTCGTCTTCTGGGTTTCAGTCTAACTTCAAACGACCATAACTTCTTTGTCCGATGTCTGATTCATGCAAACTTTATATCGATTCGAAGGTCTTGAAGTTAGCTTTCCATTGCTATCAAAATCGCCTTAAGACTCTGATTACACAGAAAGTTATGACCATTAGAGTGAGGGTGTGTCAGTTTGCCAACATCCGTTGGCTACTCCTAAGATCCTCGTTCTATCATTTTGACTTCCTATGATTAGTGGACGTTAATCTTAACTTGTTGGCCTCTCGTTAGTGAGGAACGTATAAGGAATTACTTAGTTAGAACTTCGTTTAAATACTTTCTATTGATTGTTGGTACTTGTGAATGTTTGTTTCATATTTATGATAATGTTGGCATGTTGTATGAAGTCTCATCTATGAATGTGAACATGAGGGAGTCTTAACTTGCATATCGTGTGAGAAAGTAGTTGTTTGAGTTGGAAGTTGGTTTAGAGAGTCTCGTAATGCAAGGGGTGGTAATACGGAGATTTAGATGGGTCTCGTAACGCAAAGGGTGGTAATACGGTGACTCAAGTCGTTAGGGATCACTGTGACGCAAGGGGTGGTAACACGGTAATTCTTGTGGTGTTATACGGTAATGCAATGGGTGAAAATACCGATGGTGGAAATTTGGGATAGCGAGTCGTGTTGAGGTAGTAGAGTGCATGAGTCTTGTGAATTGTGTGGCTATTTATGATAATGGCATATCCTTGAATGATCGTAATGAATGTTGATACACCTATGAGTTCATTGTTATCACTTGATTGAACTATATCTCCTTGTTATCTCATTTGCACTTGGCTTTATATTTATACATAGAATTGATAAAGATTTTTCTACTGGGCTAGTATAGCTCAACCTAATATTTCTTTTCAGGTTCAAACGCTGAACAATAGTTTGCATGCATTCATGTGCTTGGATGTGGAAGACTCTTAGAAGCTAATTTTATTGAGTTACTTAATCAGCTTTGTAATGACTTCCTTTTGATCAAAATGAGTTTGTAACTAATCATCAAAAATTTCTTTTGACTAAATCATTTTGTAACTTAGTAATTGGTTGTACTTGTATTTGGACTCATTTGGGCCCGGAGTGCCAAAGTTGTATATTTTTAAACTTGGGAACTTGTTTGTAAAGTTAACAGCTAGGAACTCTTTTGGGTATTATTTATCTTATGCGAGAATCTTTTATTGAAATGGATTATTTATTTATGTTGAAAATCGAGTCGTGACAATACCTTTCCATACGAACATGTGTGCGTAGCATTTTTCAAATGAGAGAAAATTATATACACCAGTAGTATAAACATTTGTTTCTTCCAAATCAATTACAGTGTCGTCAAACAGTGGTTTCAATTAATAAAATATGACGATATGGTGCAATGTATTTAATTTGAAGAAAACAAATGTTTACAGTGGCGGTTGTAGACACCCCAATATGGACTTTTCAGATTAGTTTACTTTCGGTTTTTAATTCCTCGAAGATGAAATGGATCAAGAACACCCTGAAAATGATAGCATGTTTCAGTATTGAGTGTTTGCAAAACCCTTAAACCTAGTCAAAACCCTACTGGCACGTGCTGGTGTGGAACCCTCGCGCGCGGGTCAAATGGACATGTGTTGGTTTGGCTCGCGCACCAGTCTGAGACGCGCATGAGCTGGTCAAACCCTATCCCATCACTTTTATTCAACCATAATCAAGAGGACTTTTGGGGCCAAAGGAAGGCCCTGTTTGGCCCAAATTGCAGTCTTTGACGGGAACAACCTTTACACCCCATAAACACCTTTTTCCCTTCCATCCAATGAGAGGGAAGGCTTACGGGCTAAGACACCAGCATTTCTTTGGCTGGTATCTCTCCCCTATTCCCTATATATACCCCTCCTCACTCTTTCTTCAAAAGGATTAGAAAAAAAAGGTTACCAAGTTACAAAACTTTAAGCACAAAATTCTAACTCTAGCTTCTTGTTCATCACTTCTTCGCCAAAGAAAGACATTGGCAAATAACACACCTGGTTTCCTACCTAGCAACACACATCCATCCATTCCTTAAAGCTCAAACACAATTCAAACCCTAGAATCAAATGTATTACACCTTTTGTACTGCTCTCTATTCTAATCCTTGAGGGAGGCTGGCAGGGTCAAGACTGATAATCAATACCAGTTCTGACCTTAAAATTTGCAATGTTTGATAAAAAACTGTAGTGGTAAGGACCAGTGCGTGCCGGTCCATAGCACGCGCGCGCCACTCCGTGGCTGCGCACGCAGATCTTGCGTGAGACTTGGGGTTTTGTTGTTTTATGCTCTCCTTTGTATATAGATCACTGCAAGCATGCTAACAAAAAGTTTACTACTTTACTTAGTTAAAACTGCTGGTTTTATTTCAACATGCATACCTGCTATTATGGAATACCCTTGGGATCTTTCTGGATATGTTCCAGAACCCATAAACATGTAGAACCAAACACTGGATTGCAAGCTCAAACCCGCGCGCGATTGTGAACTACCTGCGCACGCAGGTTCACCTCTGACCAGTGAGTGGTCTTTGCATGGGTAATTTGGCTCTAGCCATTGTTTTATCCCCACACTATTTATGGGGTGTTTTAATCATTTTGTGACTTTGTACCCCTTTCAAACTGTCTATAACTGCGTAGTTTGTCCTGAGTGTGCATTGGTCATTTTCAAAATCCAGAGGATTGAAAATAAGAGCTGTGAGTTTGAACATACTGGCGCGCGCAGGTATTTACGTAGCGCACGCAGGTTTAATCAACACGCAATGACTTGATAGTGCATGCTGGTTTCTTTCTGTGCACAACACTCCAAAATAGTGACCTTCCAATCTGTTTAAAACTTCCACAGGAGTCTGTTTTCATCATATACTAACTGTTCGAGTATGCTATCTATCACATCCTGCAAATCTGTTACAGTTTTAATCCTTTTAAATTGTTTTTCCGCCCTAATTGGCTAAAAATTGATTAATAAAGAAGAATCTCAAACATTTTCGTAAAATGCTTAAGTAAATACCGATCTCCGGATTGGGCCAGAGGGGTGCCTTAAAACCATTTCCCTCTCGTAACCTGGCTCCCGAACCCAGATATGGTTATGACGGACTTGTACCTTCACCTTTTCAAATTAAACAGAGTGGCAAGAGTTTTAAGTTCGGTTCATTGGGTATCAGATCTTCAAATCCAAGTGGCGACTCTAAATTAAGCGCTCATCTGCCAGCGCTCTTCAATCTGCCTTTGTTCTTAAGGACATGTTGCCCACATCGGTGTAAATAATTTAATCTCATTTTGTAATACATAGGCTTAGATTTTCTATTTGTCAAAGAAAAATGTTTGAAAGCAGTTGTTGTAACGAACGCTATGAATGTAAGGTAAGAATAAGAAAAAGAAAACTAAACAAGAAAGCACAAGATATATGTGATTCTCCAAGATGAGTACATCTACGGACGAGGAGAGAGAGAGAGGATTCACTAACTACCGCGAAGAATAGATACAAAGAGCCGACTGTAATCCATAACTGTAGAGATGCTACAATGTGAGAGAGAGAAGCCACAAAAGGATTAATCCCTGAAGTCCCCCAAATCCCCTATTTATAATAAGGTGCAAATACAGGAACAACATAATTAACCAATGTGGGACAAAGGAATTCTAGGTGTTCCCAGCAACAGTTGCCATCACTTGCCAAAGCTTTTCTACTAATTAGATATTTTTACTTTTCTGGAATATGTAGGTAAGTAGAAAAGATACCAAACAGTTAGTCCCCGCTTCGTTTTTCTTCCCTTCCCATTTTTGCTTGTACAAATTCAAGATCCAAAGAAGCAAACAGAGTCTGAATTGAAGGAATTATTCATCTGTTTACTTAATTTCACCTGTTATATTTCGATTTCGATATTGATTTTATTTTCTGTTTTTGATTTGCAGTTGAATGACTCTAAGTGTAGTTCAGCGTCTGAGGCCGCGGATGGATATTCGAATGTGAATGAGGGTTTGAAGGAGCTTTCTTTCATGTTCTTGGGGAATGGTCTTGATGAAATGGCTAATAGACTAGAGGAGGAGACGAGGCTTGAATAAATAATAGTGTGCTCCCGCGGTTCAGAACTTTCACTTTAATGGAACCTACAATATTATCATGTCTTGGTAGCACGTTTGCACGGGGTCAGATTCTGTCCAGTCACCCCGACCAATTTCGTCCAGTTTTTTGCTTTTTTCTAAGGTGTTTTGGATATTTTGTAATAAAATTTTACCCGAACAAATCTGCGTCGTTCAAAACATTTTTGGACGGCTCCAATTCAAAAACTTGACGAAGCTGGTCGGGGGTGATTACATGCTCTTTTTTTCTAGTTTCTTGAGCAGAAAATTGCGTGTATGTCTAGTTTTGCACGCATTAACTGAAAACCTAATTCCCGCTAAGTTTGAGGTATAAAAGCAGGGGTAATCCTTGTGTGTGCATTTTTCGAGCTCGTGGGAATGAGATAAAAAAAAAAAAACCTGGACCGGCCCGTACTAGCGTTCACATCTCTACCTTTGCTGCAGTTACCTGAACAAGTTCACTGCTCCAAACAATAAAACAACTTTGAAAATTTACACAGAAAATGATCTTGTTTCTTATTATTTCAACCAAATCAGGAGTTAAAAAAAAACATAAAAAGGAAAAGGAAAATTAGTAATACAAGAAAAAAGATTACAATAAATGCAGCAAATACCACTTCCACATTATGCATCTTAATTATGTATTTCTTTGCAAAGTACGAGTATTAAGAAAAGTTTATCTATCAGATACTTTTTCCCATTACATGTTAATTTGTCTATAATTTTATAAAACTAAAATCATGTACCGAGAACATAATGAGAAAATTTTCACGTCAAAGTTAATTTCACAAGCACCCAATGAAACCACAAAACCATTGCCGATAAGATCTTGTAACAGCTTGTTTGGTTTGGAATTTGGATTTTGAGTGAAAAGATATAGGAAGAAAAATGAAAGTAATGATTGAGAAAAAAATTATTGAAAACTGTGCGCAGAAAAAAAATCCAAAATTCCTAACAAAACAAGCTCTAAGAGCATCCGCATTGTAATAAGCAAATGGATGTGAATAAGCAAATTTAACAACAATGCTCAAAAAACACCCCACATTGTAATAACCAAAGTTACAAGTCTTTTAGTAAATAACCAAATTCCACTCATTCCATAACCAAACTTAACAACTTTTACCAATAACCAAAACTCAATAACCAAACTCAACAATTAAACTCAAAACTCAATAACTCAAAAACACCTCATATTGGAATCGTCTCATCGAGACGAATAATTTGGTATGGTCCGATTGGATGCGTGATTAAAACTCGTTTGCGATTGGACAAATGTGCATTGTGTATTGTGGGGTTTTTTTTTTGTTAGGGATACAAAAATAACCAATGTGGAGGTAGAGGTTGTTAAGTTTGATTATGAACTAAATGGATAATCAAATGCTGACGTGGCACATTTTGATTATTGATTTTGATTAGTACCATTGCGGATGCTCTAAGTGATCACACATCTAGTAACATATGCAATGCGCTAACTGTCTCTCTTTTTTGGGAGTACATTTTCTTCACAAAAATGTTGTAGAAAAGTCCTAGTGTTTGTTTTTCTCTTAGGAAAAAAAAAGATGATGAAATTTGGCAGGCGAAATCAATCAATTCGATTACCGTACACTGCACATCTATTGGGGCTCAATCTGGACTCCAAAAAAATACAAAAAGATATTCATAAATTTTAAAATAATATTTTATGAGGCCATGTGAAAAATCAACTCCAACGAATATCAGTAGATATGTTTTTTGAATTTGTAGGTACGAAACTGCAAAACTAAACTGTTCATTCTTACGAATTCTGAGAAACATACCTACTGATATTCGTTGAAATTGATTTTTTATAGAGTCCCATAAAATATTATTTTGAAATTTATAAATATTTTTTTGGGGCCCGATGTGGGCTCCAATAGACACGAGGTGGACACTCACAGCGGTGTACCTAGACTTTCCGTGCAAGAAAAGGTATGTCCTCAAGGGGGCCCCTTTCACAAAGAATTGAAACATTTTTTTTCTGACTTTACACCTAATCAGCCAAGTTGCCAGTCAATGTCAACCACTGGGCTCTCGTTGCTTCTGCGTAATTCTGGGTTTCCCACTTGTTCGGACATGGCCCGCCTTTCTTTGGCCCTTTTCCTTTGCGGTCACCTTCTCTCCGGGCAAATTCATCATTAACTATAAGTTGACTTGGACTTCGTGTTAAAAAAAATAAATACTTCTCTTCAGTTTCATTTGGGACCGGAACTTGTAGTTTGCCCGAATCCTTTCGATTAGGCATGCGATTGGATCGGATTTGATCCAAATCCGATCTAATTAAATTTCAACGCGCTCCAACTCTAAGTACATCACTTTGAAAGCCTAACCTTCATGTACTCACAATGAAATTTCCTCCTCCCATAGAAATTTCAATTCATACCTCCCTCTCTCTCTTCTCTCTCTAGAAGGTAACAAATACCTTCTAACAGACACCACTTCTGTGCTTTTGATTCTACATCCATTTACTTGTGATCACTAGCTATGGAGTTTTTCAACGACACAAAGGCAGTAAAGCTCCGGTCCCACCACAATAAATATCTAGTTGAAGCCGCCAACAAAAAAAAACCGTCCATCAAAACCTTAACGAGTCTACCAGAATAGCTTTGTAGATAATGGCAGATCAAAAAATTTAATACAAAAGAGTCACCTCTCGAGTATATATAGAGTTGATAAAAATTTCGCTAATTTTATCTCTTGACAATAAAAAAATGAACTAATAAAAACATGCATAGACACAACATATTTGTCTTGCTTATTTTATCTAATTTTATCTTGTGAAAATACATAAACAAAGGATAATGAAAAACATTTTAAAAAATGAATGGATTAGTGTTTCAGTATTTGTACTTTATTTGCTTTGACCTAAGCGCCAGCTGGGCTGGGTTTGAGCCTCTCTAGCTTTAACTTAGAAGAAGCTTCTTTTTTCTTTCACCGTTTAAAAATCAAAATTAGAAAAGTCAGAGAACGTGGAGCAGCAAGGCTTTAGCACTTGGTTCAACAAGCCAATCTATATTTACCGTGGGTAATTTTATTCTTAATACATACTGAAATGGTTCAAAAAAAAAAACCCCGATAATTTCAAGAGGGTCACGCGACCCTCTTATACCTTAGCTCAATTCGCCCCTGCCAGTAGATCGTCGAGCCGGTCGATGACACCCAAAAACCATCCGTCTCAAGAGCGCCCAAAGCGGTTACCTCACGGCTTCAAGCACGCCCTTCCTCCTCGGCTTCACGGGCAACAAGGTGCTTCAGAACCAACCCGACCACCCATGGGACCTTTCAATCGAGTAAGCACCCGTTCTAAACCATGGTCAGTTTTGCTTGGTCACATGAAGTAAATTGCCTCGCTGTTTACAAGATGTGTACTAGTATTAATTAGCTGATGGATGTGTTAGCATTTCTCTGGGTGGCCGTCTAACCTCTATTACGCGGAGGGTCTCAAAACTTTTCAATTATTTGAAAATCACCATCTTTTCAATAAGATCTTGTAAATTCAAGGTTGTCAATCTATTTGTCGACTCTCTTGACAATAGTGTTTTCAAATGTCTAAATTCTTAGAACAACTCTTCCCCATAAGTATCACCATGTTATTTGTATTCCAAAAACTTTTCAATTATTTGGGATGAAAATTATACGACATACTCCTAATTTTTCTTTGTTGGGCCTATTTAAGCCCTATTTACACAAAGGTAGTAACACTACGGTCTGACCACAACCAAAAAAAAGGGGGAATTACAGGACAGTGGTAAGAGGGGCAAATAATGCCCAATTCATGGACCACTTTTTCCTAAATTCATCTAGATATGCAAAAGCAAAAAAGAAAGAGAACTGATTTTCGCGCTCCAAGATTTACTGCAGACGCTCCACTTTTTTGTTTTTATATTGTGATGTTGCTGGTAACATCAGTGTATATTTTGTTTTTACACTGTGATGTTGCCAGCAACATCACAGTGTAAAAACAAAAAGGTAGAGCGCCTGCAGTAAATCTTGGAGCGCGAATATCAATTCTCAATTGCCAAAACATGGAAAGAGCCACCTAAAATGACTATTACGCCCTCAAGTTTTTGTAGAATTGCCCATACATGAAACGGAAAAAATGAAATTTCCCATACATGAAACGGAGAAAAAGAAATTCCTCATATATGGAGTCAATTTGTTGTTGATTCTGGATTTGGACCTAAGTTGCCCTTTCTATGAACCTAAGTTGCCCCTTCTATAAACTTATATTGCCCCTTTTATGGATCTAAGTTGCACCTTATATGAGATCATGAGTCGATTTATAGTTGAATCTGAGTTTGGACCTACGTTGCACCTTGTATGAGATCATGAGTCGATTTGTAGTTGAATATGGGTTTAGACCTAAGTTTGCCCTTTCTATGAATCTAAATTGCCCCTTTTATGGACCTAAATTGAATCTGGGTTTGGATTTTTTTTTGTTGAAACATTTAGTTTTATTCTTCTTTTAGGGCTCTTCAACAATAGCCCTAAAGTTAAAAATTAATTATGATCCTTTTTGATAAAATGATTAGAAAAATAAGATCTTTGCACCGGTTCAAACGGATTGAAAATTGGAACACTTAATTTTTTCATTTGGTTTTATGGTTCTCTTAGGGCTTTTCAACGAGAGCCCTAGAGATAAAATTAATTACGATCATTTAAGAAAAAATTGGATTTATTTTTCTAATTATTTTATCTTAAAGGATTATATTAATTTTTAACTCTAGGCTCTCGTTGAAGAGTCCTAAGAGAACCATAAAACTAAATGAAAAAAATTAAGTTTTCCAAATTTTCAGTCATTTTGAACCGGTGCAAAGATCTTATTTTTCTTATCATTTTATCTTAAAAAATCATAATTAATTTTTAGCACTAGGGCTCTCATTGAAGAGCCCTAAGAGAACCATAAAACCAAATAAAAAAAATTATGTGTTCCAATTTTTCAATCATTTTGAACCGATGCAAAGATCTTATTTTTTTTATTTTTTTATCTTAAAGGATTATAATTAATTTTTAACTCTGGGGCTCTTGTTGAAAAGCCTTAAGAGAATTATAAAACTAAATGAAAAAATTAAGTGTTCTGATTTTCAATCCGTTTGAACTGGTGCAAAGATTTTATTTTTTTGACATTTTATTCTAAAGGATTATAATTAATTTTTAGCTCTAGTGCTCTCGTTGAATAGTCCTAAGAGAAGGATAAAACCAAATGTTTCAACACCAACAAAAATAATCCAAAACGGCGTCTTGTATAAGGTATCGGTGGAAGTTCACTGCTCTTTTAATCACATAATATTGCACCTTCAATTAAATTATATTGCTCTTTCAATCATATAATATTGCTCCCTGAATGTGTGTACATTGCTCCCTGAGTATATGTTATAATAGAGAGGGGTATTTTTGTAAGCAACACCATGTATTGAGACTTATTCTTTTCATTCCCATGTCTGGACAATTCCAAAAAAGTGTCTCATGAATTGGGAATAAATTGCCCCAACCTCCACTGAACAACAATTCCCCCAAAAAAATCGTCCGTCAAAGGCTTGACGAGTCAACCAAAATAGCCCGGTAGATCATCAAGCCAGTTGATGGCAACCCGAAAACCATCCAGAGCGTCCACTGCGGCTACCTCGCGGATTCAAGCGCGCCGTTCCTCCTCGGCTTCACTGGCATCAAGGTGCTTCAGACCCAACCCGACCACCCACGGGACCTTTCGATCGAGTGGGCACCCGTTCGAGACGGGTTTCAGGTGAACAAGGGTGCGGGGTACTCGGACCCCGCACAACTCTGAAGGAGTATTATTTTTACTATAAGTAAACTTTTTTAAGATTTTAATCATAATTTTCTACTTTTTAGATTTAACATCGAAACAAACTAACAATTTATAAAAATAAAAAAAAATTGACGCAAAACTAACAAATGAACATTTTTTGAATGGAGACAAGAAATAATCATTTTTTTTTACCCCAAACAGGCCCTTGGATGCTGACTTGCTAGAGAAGATTAAAAGATGAATATGTAAGCTGGTCAAAGACTCTGGTCGAGAGAGAAAAAAGTTCTAAAAGAGGAATAGTAATACACGAACTCATGGCAAAACCTTGGTTAGGAATAGTAAAACCCATATACATTGACCAATACTCAAACCATGTGGTCAAGAAACAATATCACCTCACGCGGTTTGGCTATCCTGTTGCCTTCCGGTTACAAGGATCAATATTCTTCCCCAACATTTCTTTGGGAAACTGAGAGAGATGGAGATTTGGCATCTGGTCATCGTAGCGGTGACTGTGATTGTCGACGGCCTTAAGCAACTCATTTTTGATGCTTTATGGGGTTTTGTATCGCCGAAATTGGGGAGATTGTGGCGACGGCTTGTCCATCAAAACAAGCCACAGGCAGCTCCTGTTCTCCTCTTGGATCAAGGGCCAGCGGTAAACATGAAACTGCTACTACTATCTTTCTTGCTTTCTTTGACTACGTTTTTGTTTTTAGTTTTTGAGTTCCGAAACAGTCTTTCCCCATTCATTTATGGAGTATGAACTTACGCTCAGAGCCTCAGAGGCGGGCACAGGTTAGGCCCTTGAGGCCATGGTGTCTATATTGGGTTTTGTTCTGTTTATATTTGATATCTCATGCCTCTGTTTTCTACAGATTCCAAGCGTGATGAAACTATTCCACAACGCAAAAGCCGTGCGCCTCCGCGGCAACCACAACAAGTACCTCTCCGCCGAGCAAGACGAAATATCGGTAACCCAAGACGAGAGCAGCTTTTCCAGAAACGTCCGCTGGACCGTCGAGTTCTCTTCCGAATCCGAAAACAAAATCCGTCTCAAGAGCTGCTGCTACGGCAAGTACCTCACCGCCTCCAACAAGCGCTTCCTCCTCGGCTTGACTGGCCGCAAAGTCCTCCAGATGGCCGGCTGCCTCGACTCGTCGGTGGAGTGGGAGCCGATACAGGATTCAGGAAGGGTACTAACTTAACTCAACACTCCTAATTATCATACAGTATTACATCGAATCACCTATGATCTCCACTCACACAATTCTTAGGGTCACATAACGCCAAAACCCAATTTGTTTGCTGCCAAAATTCAAAATGAAATTTATCATGAAATGACTTATTTGGCCTCCTAATCCATCATACAATGGCAAGAACCCGGCCTTCTTTCAATTTTCTTCAGTCTTCTTCCTCCTTTAGCTCTGTCACCCCATCACCAATTCCAAACATCCCCAATTTCATTTCTTTACATGCAAAACCCAATTTGTAACATTTCACGTGTTTGTGGAGTTCGAATCTGAGTAAACCCACGCCTTTGTTGGACCTAAACAACTCAGCAATGGAGAAAGCTCAGCAATGGAGAAAGCATCTTGTTCTGTCACCTACTTCGAGTTCTTTGAATTACAGAGAACCGATTCTAGTGAGTTTTGGCAAATAAGTCTTTTAAAACTAAGAATTTCACGTGAGTTTTGGTAGGAACAAATAGGATTTTAGCATTATCATTAATGGTTTGGTTTTAGTAGATAATTTTTCTTTTGACTTTGTTAATTTCACGTCAAAGTTTTGTGAATCATTGGTTTATCTCAACATCAGTAATATTGGAAAAAAAGCGGCAATCAAAATTTTCAAAAAGTCGACAATAGACAAAAATAATACAAAAGAGTTACTTGTTGAACTATTTTTATCTTTACTCAATATTTTTAAATTTTGGGTCATGTTTTTTTACTTTTCTGACTTCTTTCATATATTGAGATAAATTTCTAGGAGTAACAGAGAAAGAAAGGCACTCTTCCATGAAATTGACAAGGGGAGGCCCCATATAATCAAATATAAAAACTAGCTTAACTGTTCTCCAAATAAACTCACCGGTGCTTCTGTCTCCTACTGGCAAATATGAAAAGACAATATCGAAATATAACTCTCAAAATGGTAAATAATTCAAGTTTATTATTTGCAATAGGATCGGGTGAAGCTCAGGACGCAGGACGGGAACTTTTTGCGGGCCAATGGCGGCGTTCCGCCATGGCTTGATTCGGTAACCCATGATGTTCCTTGGGTATTACAGGATTTGGTCCTTTGGGATGTTGATGTGGTTGAGATTGTGTCGGATCAGTCGCCGCAACCAAAACCGGATTTTCAGTTGGAATCGTTGGAGTTCGGGCCGAGCTCTGGGTCGAATCATCGGCATAAGTCCCCCATTTCACTAAGAGAAGAGGTTAGTATGTCAGTAATAAATTCTGTGATGAAAGTAGGATTTTATTTGGGAAAAAAATAAGACATCAAATTTGTGAATTTCTTAATTAATTAACTCACTATGTTGTTATCTTTCCTTTAAAATTTTCTAAGATCTGAGACATTACAAAAATACTTCATACCTCTCCTTTAACTCCATACCTTTCCATAAAACGAACTTTTTGAGCTGAGATGTTACAAAAATTTCCAAGATCCGAGTTACGGAACGACAAGTGTCAAGTGGTCACATCTGCTCTACCGAACAAAACAAGATCGTCTGTGAAAAATAAGCGGGAGAGAGGAGTACGCCCTACATTCAGCCGAAATCACATGGGATAGTTATTCCATACACAAGATAAAAATGCAAGTGGAAAGGTCTAATGCCGCGAGATGGGTAGAAAAAATGCCCAAGGAAGACTTGGATTTTGCTCTCCTCAATTTCACTTTCTGTATTTCTTTTCTCTAACTAAAGTTGTCCTTGGTATTTTTTTCCTTCCTCCGCCAAATTCCCCTTGAAACTGACCACGTTGAGGCAGCGGATGAGGCAGTTTTCCTCAACCACTACCACTGCTTTCTGCTTACACCATGAAGACAGCCACAACTGCAAGCACGTTAGCCACGGCAGTAAGCACTGCCGCAATCCCAACGACAGCCATAACTGGCAATTCGACAATTGCGAACAATCCGCCAGACATTATGCCCTCGTTGTGAAATGCGTAGGAAAAATATCTCGGTTTATTATTAGTTAGCTAGTAATTGGTGCTCTAAGCTAAACATCGTCAACCCCATTTTATACTTGAAAAACTTGTCATCCAAAGAGTCCGGCCGTGACTTTACAACTCTCCCCGACTGATGAGTAACTTAAGTTCATGCGTTTAATTCACAGCACGGGTGATTATGTAAATTTCAAGAGACTGACTGGTTGAACAGAGATGAAAATCGGCCATTGTGATCAGGGAGTCTTGTGTTGAAATTCCAAATGTCTCTCCGTAACTTGAGGCCCTTTTAATTCAGGTTAAATACTCTAAAAGTTATTTTTCGTGGAATGCCTCTTTTACTTTCCACATTTTTATGGGGTTTTACATGTTTATAGGGCTCATTTTAGATGTGTATATGCTACGCTACGATACGAATATTACCTGTTCCACAATGTGATTAAAATACTCTTATGGCACTTGAATATTGAGGCATGGTGCTTCATTTCCATAATAAAATTGTATGGCTTTCATCTATATATTCTCATGAATGAGGAGTGAATAAGGACACGAAAGGGAGTGTGAAAATCACTCCCCTTGTTTTTTCTTGTTGTGTCACTTTGTACAAAGGGCTAGTACCTTGAGAACTTTTGTTGCATGGTGATTTAATTATAAGTTACCAAAAAATGTACGCATGTTCTTTTATGTTTATGTACAGTTAAAGATAATTTCCTTTGTTTCTCTTTTATGTTTACGTACGTGTCTTCTATACATAAATATACGTATACATGTATTCACTAATAGTTTCGTACTGTTCGCTGATTATAATTGGGTTTGAGTTAATTAGTAGATTTTGCTCTATCTATCTATTTTTCAGACGTCGGATGAGGCAGTTTTGCCCACGTTGAGCACGGCTAGAAATACTGACCACGTTGAGGCAGCTAATGGATTGTTCATTTTTCTCGAAGAAAGGACTCTAAAAGACAGATAAACGAGTGGTCAATGGAATAATTGATTGTTTAGGTGTGTTGAAAGAGATTTTTATATTATCGTATCGATAATGAGATAATTATGAGTACATATTTGTTTATGACTTTTAAACAAAGTTAAAAAAAAAAAAGTGTTATATTGAATACCCTTATTATGAATATTTCTGGAATTACAATGATGCAATTTTTATGGATGGTGGATAAAAATAAGTTGGTTTGAACGAGCTATTAAAACAAAGGATAAAATAGTATTTGGTTTGAATGAGAGATAAAATGGGGGGATAAGATTGTTTTGTAGTTGAAATGTTGGGGAAGGGGGGTGAGGAGGGCCTCATCCGCCCGGATCGGATTAGTGCATAGTCCATTGAAATTAAAGATTGCTAGTAGAAATCAGGGGTTAATTGTTGGGATTCGTTTTATTATTCTAGATGAGATAGCTCTGGCCTATGAGCCACAGAGATGACTGCTCAAGCGGAAATATTTGTAAACTTTCAATTGGGGTTACCTAGCTAACCTTTTTTCTTTTTGGTAAACATCAATTTTTTTTTTTTTTTTGATAATCATTGGTAAACATCAATGGAATTAGCATTAACTAGAATAAATTCCTAGATCTTAAATTTTACTTCAAGTAACCTTGCGTTGGTTTTTTTTTTTTCCCAGAATAGTGCAGAGAATTCTCTCCACAGCTCCAACTCACAAAACATCATAGTTACATCAAACAAGGTATGCATCTGATATTGATAATGATTAAGCTAGCCGGGTGGTTAAGAGTCGTAAGACCTTGGGATTTACGGGTCTTTTCTCTCTTAAGTTTCATGTTCGAAAGCTTGTGAGGGTTCTAAGTGCTATCAACTAAGACGATGAGATTAGTCTCAGAGATTAGTTGAGATAATCCCAAGCCTAATTACTCTCCTTTTCAACTCCTCTGTTTTACCTTTATCTCATGCCTCTGTTTTCTACAGAATCAAACCGTAATGGAACGATTCCACAACGCAAAAGCCGTGCGCCTCCGCAGCAACCACAAGAAGTTCCTCTCCGCCAAAGAAGACAAAATATCCGTAACCCAAGACAAGAGCGGCTCTTTAAAAAATGCCTGCTGGACGGTCGAATTCTCTTCTGAATCCAAAAATGAAATCCGACTCAAGAGCTGCTACAGCAAGTACCTCACCGCCTCCAACAAGCGCTTCCTCCTTGGCATGACCGGCCGCAAAGTCCTGCAGATGGCCGGCTTCCTCGACTCGTCAGTGGAGTGGCAGCCGATATGTGGGAAGGGTAACTTAACACTCCCAAGTATTATACAATATTACACTTAATCACCTATATGACCTCCACTCATACAATTATTAGGGGTGGTTTGGCTTTATTAAATAAATTTTCTTGACTTTGTTAGTTTCGCGACAATATTTTGTGGACTATTGGTTTGTCTAAACAACACTAATATAGAAAAAGAAAAACTGCAATCAAAATTTTCCAAAACTTAGACTAAAGACAAAAATAATAAGACAAACTGACTTTTTGAACTATTTTTATCTTTACTGAAATTTTTTTAAATTTTGGTTCATGTTTAATTTTCTGACTTCTCTCTTCGAGATAAATCATAATCTAATAATTTCATGTGAAATTTCATGTGAAATTATTATTTTTGAATGAAAGATGCATAAATAATCAAATAATAAAGTTCCACTAGCTTTCTCTCCAAATAAACTCACTGGTACTTGTGACTCATACTAGCAAATGTGAAAAGACAATATCAAAATATAACCCTCAAAATACTGAATAATTCAAGTTTATTATTTCCCATAGGAATCAGGTGAAGCTCAGGACGCGGAACGGGAAATATTTACGGGCCAATGACAATGTTTGGCCATGGCGGGATTCAGTTACCCACGATGTTCCGTATCGGACAGCTAAACAGGATTGGATCCTTTGGGATGTTGATGTGGTTGAGATTGTGTCGGACCAATCCCCACAACCACAACCGTGTGTTTAGTTTGAATCGTCAGAGTCCAAGTCGAGCTCGGAGTCAGAATCATCGGCATAAGTACCCCAATTTTGTAAGACAAGAGGTCAGTATGTTAGTACTAAAATCTGTGATGAATTAAAAGGGTTTTATTTGGAAAAGAAATAAGACATTGAATTTCTTAATTAATTCACTATGTTGTTATCTTTTCTTTAACTCCCTAACTCTCCCGCTTCGTTTTTCCCCCCTTCCCTTTTTTGCTTGTACAAATTCAAGATCCAAAGACGCAAAACAGGGTCTGAAGGAATTATTCCTCTGTTTACTTAATTTCACCTATTAGATTTTGATTTTATTTTCTATTATTGATTTGCAGTCGAATGACTCTGAGGGTAGTTCAGTGTCTGAGGCCGCGAATGGGCGGGTCATCTAGTACTGTATAGAGGATGAATATTCGAACGTGGATGAGGGTTTGAAAGAGCTTTCTTTCATGTTCAAGGGGAATGGTGTTCAGGAGTTGACTAAGAGGCTACAGGAGGAGACAGGGCTTGAAGACATAATACTGTGCTCCCGCAGTTCAATGAATACGCTATACACGCTTCGGTCGCAGCTTCCTCTAAAATGTGGATATGCACGTCGTCGTAGTTCCATCCTCATCAAGAGATCAGTAAGAGTTGGTTTTCTTTAAGCGAGTCTGTGTCTTGTCACTTGTGTTTTAGTACATAACTAGTGGTTGTCCGTGCCTACGGCATGTGCTAGCTAGTGACTTTATTAGTGTGTAGTATGTGATATTCTTCTTAGTGGCACGAAAGAAAATTACCTGTGCCTATGGCACTGTCCCAACTAAACTTTTAAGCTAGCTACAAAGAAATATCACTTTGCTTATGTAATCCAAATAAATACCACGTAAAAAGTTTAAACCAAGCAGCAGCAGCAGCAGCACATCCAAAGCAGCAACAAACATAAGCATATTTTCAATAGAGAGATAAAATTCCATCTTATATGGGTAGAGACACCATCATATCACATAGAAGCAAATTAGCAATAGAAATACACTCAACATAGAGCAAAAATGTACACCATTAACTAGCATCAAAGATTTTCACAGCACCCTGATGGACTCATATGTAATGAGGACTCAAGAAAGAGGAAAAAAAAGAAGACAAAAAGCCAAAGACCTTTTTTTTTTTTTTTTTATCCGCAAAAGCCAAAGACCTCACTATCTCAGTTCTCTCTCTCTCTCTCTCTCTCTCTCTCTCTCTCTCTCTCTCTCAGTTTTCCCTAATAAATTAGTTTCGCCCCAAAACTTCCACTCTTTCTTTGTTTTAGGGCGAGACTTTGTATTATGAAGTTGTAAAGCCTAATTCTTAATGTTTCCTTTGTATTATGAAGTTGTAAAGCCTAATTCTTAATGTTTCCATGCAAATATCCTTTGTGTTATCTCTCTTTGTGCTATTGTATCTGTATTTGCTTCAAGGTGTTTGTTTTTTTTTTTGCTTTCCTGTTTTTGCAATAGAATTGGCAGTAGTTATGCATGACATCATCAATTTTCAATTTTTCTACCTGCTGTCTACCAGCTAGAAAAAGCAAAAAAGAAGGAAGCTGCATTCATTGTAACGTTTGCAAAACGGGAGCAGGAGATAAAAGAATTGAAGGTGAGAACTCAAGAGCAGCAGTTTTTTTGTATTGTGTTGTAAATGAAAGAATTTACTGGAAAATTGAGAGAGAGAGATCGAGCAGGAGGAAAACGATGGTTTATTGTATTTGTAAAAGAGAGTGACTTACAATCACACCTAGATTCATCACGGTAGCAGGAGCGTGATGGAAAACTTGCAATCACAATCAATAGTTGTGCTCTTTATGGTTTATTGTACTAGTAGATGGCTCATGACTAGAAACGCCACACTATAATTTTATGACAGTTAAATTGTCGAAGTCTAATGAAGGTTTGGAGAAAAAATTTATTGAGAACCGTGCGCTGAGAAAAGGGTTGGAGTCTCTAGACCCAAGGCGAATTGTAAGTAAAATCCTCACCGATCAAATAGTTACAAATGTTGTTCGACTTGAATTTTTACGTAAACAATGTAGTCGATGAGACTACCAAAATGAACGGTTCTGATCAACTTTTAGGATAATATAAATTCTTCTTAAGTATGACCAAGAATAGGACGGCAAACGAACCAAGCCACTCACGAGCAGCTCGAGGCTCAGCTCGTTTCGTGATGTAAACGGACAATCTTGAGCTCAGACTGTTGGCTCGTTCAATCATTCGAGCCAATTACACCCAAAAAAAAAAAAAAAACTCCTAACCTTCATCTACTCTAGCTCTGTGAAATTTCCTCTCCCCATAGAAATTTCAATTCACACGCCCAAAAACCCAACCACCCCCCCCCCCTTAATTCTCTAAAGGTAACAAATATCCTTCTAACAAACACTTCTGTGGTTGTGATTTCTACGTACATTTACTTTTGAACATTAGCTATGGAGTTTTCCAACAACACAAAGGCAGTAAAGCTCCGGTCCCCACCACAACAAATATCTAGTCACTGCTGCCGAAAAAAAAAACCGTCCTTCAAAGCCTTAACGAGTCTACCAGAATAGCTCGATAGACAGTGTCGGATTCAAAAATTTCATACAGATGGGTCACTTCTCGAGTATAGAGTCAATAAAAACTCGATACTTTTATCTCTTCACAATAAAAAATGAACAAATGAAAACATGCATAGACACAACATATTTGTCATGCTTATTTTAGCTAATTTTATCTTGTGAAAATACATAAACAAAGGATAATGAAAAGCATTTTAAAAAATGAATGAACTAGTGTTTCAGTATTGTACTTGATTATTTAGCTTATTTATTCGCAAACAAATAATAAGTAGAAACGAATGCGTTTGCTTTTGTGGGCTGGGGCCTGGGTTTGAGCTTCTCAACTCTCTAACTCTAACTTTAACTTGGAAGAAGCTTCTTTTTTTCTTTCACCGTTTAAAAATAAAAAATAGAACAGTCAGAGATCGTGGAGTAGCAAGGCTTAGAGCATCCGTATTAATCTCTTTAAATTTTAGATCAAATTACATTTTAAAAATTCATTTTATTATTTTAGCTACTCATTTTTAAAATGTATACTGCATTAGACTCTTTACTCTTATTTTCTACTCAATTAAATATTCATATTTTTTTTATTTCTTTCATTTATTCCCACATTTCTCTACTCAATTAATAGTTAAAAGTGTGAATAGTGACTCTTTAAAACAAAAGAGTCACCGTAGCAAAGTTATTTATTTTGCAAAGTAAAGAGGAAGGAAGAGAGGCAGGTGCAAGGCATTGTTTTGTCAATTTTGTCATTTTTGCTCTTTAGTTTAGAGAGTTGTTTAAAGAGTCACGTGCGGATGCCCACTTGGTTCAACACGCCAATCTATATTTACCGTGGGTAATTTTATACTTAATACATATTGAATTGTTAAAAAAAAAATCCGATAATTTTAGGAGGGTCATGTGTCGTAGCTGAATTCGCCCCTGCCCAGGGACGGATTTAGGTGGGGGCACGTGCCCCCACTCCCCTGCGTGTCCACGTGCCCCCACTCCCCTGCGTGTCCACTCAAGATTAAAATAATTTTGTTATATTTTTGTATATTTTGGCATAATTATGAAAATGTCTTACTGTAATATATAAACACACATACTTGCATATATCTCAAAAATACACATATATAATTAGTTTTATGCTTGATTTTATCATATGATGCATTTATACTTGTTGCTTTATGAGCTATTTGTTTATTTGGAGCTATTCTTTTTTGATTTTCTTTATTTTTAACCGTCTAAGAGAAATATATTAAAACAAAATTATTAATAAAACTAGCTCAATAATTCTAAAACTTGTCGATGTTTATTTAAAACTAATATGAAATTTTTTGTCTGAGATTTTTGAGCTCATATTTACCTAATTTAACTAAAAGTACGTGTTATAAACTTTTGTAACTAGTAATGCATTGCTTTAATTTTGTATGATTTTACCGTGGTTGAAAAAAAAGTATATTTTCGTCATTTTGATTAGCAAGGTGTCCCCACTAATCTACATTTCTGAATCCGTTACTGCCCCTGTCAGTAGATCGTCGAGCCAGTCGATGACAACCCAAAAACCATCCAGCTCAAGTAGACTAGTGGGGACACCTCACGGCGGCTACCTCACGGCTTCGAGCGCGCCATTCCTCCTCGGCTTCACAGGCGACAAGGTCCTCCAGACCCAATCCGACCACCCGACCACCCACGGGACCTTTTGATCGAATGCATGGGCACCCGTTCTAGACGGGTTTCAAGTGAACACGGCGGACTTAAAGGGGCGTCAGGGTGCTCGCACCCTGCACAACTCTAAAGGAGTATTATTTTTGCTTTAAGTATACTTTTTAAAGATTTTGATCATAATTTTCTACTTTTTTTAAATTTTTTCTGAGACGAACCAACAATCTAAAAAAAATATTAATGTAAAACTAACTGTAGCAGGCCGAGCAAAATGGCTCGAGCCATTTCCGAACGTGATCCAATATTCCTTTCAGCTCCAAATCATCTTTTTCTCAACGTTCGGAATACCAACCGTAGCCGAGGGTCCCCGTAGCCAAAGGTCCCGTTAATTACTACTTCCATAAACGCTCCAGTCCGAGCACCCGCATGGGCGGGGAATACGTTCGTTTGGACGGCTGCCGAGGTCGCACGACATGCTCGGTTCTAAGCGTGGCGTGGCCGACGATCCAGCCCGTCTGCGTTAGAACAGTAGCCGTGGCAATGATGATGGTCGTGACGTCATCCAAACGGTTATGAGGATAATGATGGGGGCACGTGAAGCTGCCAGCTCATCTTGGAAACGGTTGCAAAACCCTAAACGTGATGTAAGAGTGACATTAGCCGACGCGTGTTGAGCGTTGGTGCGACCTTGGAGACCAAGCTAAGGGTTCTCTATAAATATCCCATTATGCCTACTTGGAGCAGGTATGCACAAAACAAACCCTAGCTCCTAATCCCTAATTCTTCCTTGCAAGTAAACTGACTCTTGCACCGAAGGGCCATCTCGGAGAACCTCCAGTGTGGTCTTTTAGTCGTGCTTCGTTTTGCAGGACAGAGCAGGGAGCCGGGAGCTAACCTCGAGCCCACATTTAGAAAGTATAAACTATTCGGAACAGAGCCCCCACAATTTGGTGAACCCGACGTGAAACATTTTTTCTGAGATCCACGGCGGCTCCTCCACCTCGACCACCTATTCTGTCGCTAAAAACTTCACTCCACCAGATCTCCACCAGTCTCCTCCAAAAAAAAAATGGGCGGAGCACCTCCACCTCCTCTTTTTCAACCCCTCAGTTCCTCTTTGCACATCACCTCTGAAACCGGTATCAACGCTGCCTCCCCATCTCACCCTCCTGGATTTACTCCACCAAGCGTGAGCTCCTCCATCCAACGTCCAGTAGGCTTAAGTGAAGACGCTCTAGCATACGTACAAATACTAGAACAGTAGCAAGAACAGACCAACGCTGACGTTGCAATTCTAAAAATGGAGATCGCAAAGATTAAGGCCAAGGAATTTCCGACGGCATCCCATTCTGGATCTCAGGGACAGCGCCGGAGAGGAAACGTTCCACCACCTCCTCCTCTGGGTGGTGATGCACGGCCACATAGAATCTCAGTCCACGACCGCCTGGACCCACCATTGACAAAGCACCGAGCTGGGGATAGCGCTCGCCTTACGCAGCACCTCTCCTCAGTTCATCAACGCCTCGGCAATGGTGCGGGACTTAAAGGAAGAGAAGGGCGACGAGAAGGGAGCCCACATACTGTTTTCTCAAGTTCATCAGCTGGAGACGAATACTCCCAAGGCTCCCAAAGCTACGATACCGTGGAATTTCAAGATAACGATCAGGCTCTCATCCCATACAAATCCGAACGGCGAAGAAGCCGAACGCCTAGAAGAAACGGGAAAGAGCCCCAGAGCCATCGTATTGAACATGACGAAGTCCCTCGGGAAAAAGCCTACTAAGGACGAGCAACAAATTCGGTAAGCGCTCGGAAACTTAACCGTGAAAAGAGCGTAAGTGTGGTCATTCGACAAGACGATCGTCCCAGCCGACGAAGGGTCTACCATACTGAAAATCTTCCAGAAAAGGACTATAGAAGGGTCCCCATAGAGAAGAGAGAAAGGGGATCTCAACGTCAGCAAGATGAGGAAGAAGGAAAACAAGGAGAACAAGAATACCGAGTATCGAAGAAATCTTAGAGCACTCGGGAAGGTCTCCCTCCCCGGCCGACCCACGAGTATCAATTGAAAAAGCTGACAGAATCGCCCTTCTCGGCAAAGATCCAAGCCACGTTGCCGAAGCCAGGTCTCCACCTCCCGAAGTTCCAGAAGTTTGACCCCAGCACAACCGAGGCATACACCCATCTCATCAGCTACAGAAGCACCATCTCATGCATCACCGATGACGATGCTATCATGTGCAAAGCATTCCCCTCGAGTCTTGGGCGCCTCGGCCTGCTTTGGTTCAACCAGCTAGAGGCAGGATCGATCCATAGTTTCAAAGAGCTTGAAAGGGCTTTTAACTATCGGTTCATCACAAGCAACAAACAAGCCAAGGAAGAAGATGCCCTGGCACAAATGAGGAAGAGGCCCGGCGAAACGCTTCGGAAGTATGCCGAACGTTACTGGCAATTGTTTAACGAAATACCCGGTGTTGATCAATACTGGGCAGCAAGGAACTTCAAAAATGGGTTGGAAACTGGAAGCAAGATTTTAGATGAGCTGGCAATACGGGCACCTCATGGAATGAACGAGCTAATGAGGACGGTTGAACAGTTTTGTTCCTACGAAGAGTTCCTCGCCGAGCGAGAACTCCAAGGAGGACAAAATTCAATCGCACCTCAAAGCCTTCATATCCCCACGCCCCAAATTGCACCCCCAAAGCCTGTGGTCGCGGTCCAGCCAAAGAAGCAGGTCAACACAATCAAGACGGTAGACAAAAAGGGTCCAAAAGCTCACGACTATATAGCGAAAACCACCGTTTTTAAATAGCCAATTTATTTCCTCCTCCGTATGTTAGAGAGGGAACCGTTCTTTGTCTGGCCGAACCCTCTCAAGTTGAACACAGAAGAAGGCAATAACAACGGTCGGAAAAGATGCTCGTACCACAATGAGCTCGGGCATTACACCACCGCTTGTGCTCCCTATAAAGCACTTTTGGAAAATCTAGCAGCACAGGGACTTCTTGATGATCATATTGACTGGACGAAAACACCGAGGAGACAGCCGAACGCTGGTGGACTGAATTCTATTCCACGTCCGGTCGGAGTAATCAACGTTATCCATGGGTCAACAACAAAGGAGGCAGCAAAACAGCTTCGTCTAGAGCTTGTCAAAGCTGAGAAAGTTACCCAAATTTTTTCCATCGATCGTGCTCCTAAAAGAATCAAAATGCTTGAGCGTCCCTGGTCAATCACTTTCACCGAGCAAGATCTTCAACGCGTCCAAACACCCCATAGCGACGCTCTGGTGGTCACAATCCAAATCTCAACTCACTCCGTCAAAAGAGTGCTGATAGGCGCGTGGAATTCATGAATTTAAGCGCCTAAGTAGGGAAATTAGCGCGTTAGACGTGCATTTAATTCTCATTTTTCCATTTAATGCGTGCACGAGGTTGGATTTTGTGTTTGTGCCTAATTTGCAGGAAATTGAGATGTTTTGGCGCTAATGAGAAGTACCCGGTAGGCCGTGATAGAGCTTGTGAGCGTGAAAGGCTGTGGAGACTAAGTGTTGGAGTGAAATTGACGAGGAAATCACCGTAGTCATTCGCGAGCGCTACAAGAAAGTGGTATAGCGCTCAGAAGTGGATAGCAAAGTCCACAAAGTGATCAGAGAGTTGGCTAGCGCTACACCCTTTTTGGTGTAGCGCTACCTAAAGGTTAAGAGAGAACATTGGCCAAAGCTAGGTCAACGGACGTCAGCATTTTAAGGGGTTCGGTAGCGCTACAAGGAAAGTGATGTAGCGCTACCGAGGGGCTTAAAAAGGGCCTCGAACGTTGACGTTTTGGGTTAAGCCGGTTCCAATTCCGATTAATTTTAGGATTTTTATTGTTTTTAACGGGGATTAATATAAATACCTCGTTTTAAGTTAGTTTTAGGGTAGATTTTTCATTCCAGACTTTTACGTAGCAGCTTTTTCACTAACGTTGTTTTGTTTTCTCTCAGTTCTTAAGTTTTCTGCACTATTTCTTTCAATCGCTTGGATTCTGGTAACGTTTGTCGAATTTCTTCGTTAATTAAAGTTGTTCGTTATTATCTATTCTACGTGGATCTTTCTTTTATTTTTTTTTCCGTCTCTTCTGCAATAGATGATCATGTTTCGATCTAGGGTTTTATTTTCTGTTATTTCAAGCATGCGTGAGTAGTTCCCCAGGGTGCAGCCACGGGACGAAGGCGTCCTGTGACTAGTTTAATCAATGTTTTACCTCTGGTACGAATTAATTCGTTTTTCCAACAGTTTTGGGATATGAAAGAAAATCCCTTTCTAATAAACAAAACCCAGGCATCATCAGATTTTAAATACGCATGAGAGCTGGTGACAAGTGGTGGGCATTTATTAGGAACCCCTTTTTTTCTTATTCTGAGATCAGTGAATTGAATAATTGTGTCCCGAGTAAATATTGGTTAGGCTAGTTGCAGACGCTGGGTTCCCACGGCTGTACTCTCCTTTAAATTTATAGTTAATTAAATCAATTCAGTGATTTAGATAGTAAATCAATCAATCAAACAAAGGGTGGCTACCTAAGAGCCAGATTAAACTAAAGTTCATCACAATTGAGTCAACACCGTCCGTCCGTCTCTGTGGTTCGACTCCGGTACTTCCGGAATTATTGTGCTACATTGGTCGAGAGTCCTACGCTTGGGACGCGTTTTTAGTCTTTATTTATTAACACCCAGTCGGTCAAGCATTTTTGGCGCCGTTGCCGGGGACGGCGACGTGTGTTCTAGAGTGTGAGTTTTCGTAATTTTTGTCTTTTAGTTGAGTCACCATAGGTAGAGAGAGGAAGGTGTCCTTTAAACAGGACCCTCTTTATTATCGCGACCCGACTCATCGTTTAGCTCGGAAAGAACTGGAGTCGAGTCAGCCTGTGCTTTCTAGTTTTTCCTCTTCTAGTTTAGAGTCAGACTCAGCTGATTGCCAGTCAGAGTCTATCCCCATTAGTGGTCTTCATATAGAGTTACCTTTTGAGTCAGTTAGTGTCAGCAATCCGCTTTACCAGTCGGAGATAGAGTCAGAATCAGAATCAGTAGAGATGGGGGATCGGCAGGTAGTTGTTCAACCGTCTCTGAGGCAGCACCTACATCCTGAGAGGACTACTCCTCCCGGACCCATTGTGTTTCCACAAGAGACACAGGAGGCACGTAATGCCTTCCTCGTCAAACCCGGTGTCCTTAATAGCCTCCCTAATTTCCACGGGAGGGAGTGCGATGATCCGTACGAACATGTGCGGACATTTGAGGGATTGGTGCGCAACCTAGCGTCTAATACCCAATATGAGAACGCATGCCTCAAGCTGTTTGAGGCAACGTTGAAAGATGGCGCGCTTCTGTGGTTCCGAATGCAAAAGTCTCAATCCTTCACCACATGGGCACAAGTGCGTGACGCGTTTTATAGGAAGTACTTTTCTGAGGCTAAGACTAAAACTTTTAGGCGTCAAATCCAAAGTTTTAGGCGGGAGAGGGATGAGTCATTTCTCAAGGCATGGGAGCGTTTCAAGGAATTGCTCCTAAGGCTGCCACACCATGGCTTTGAGAGAATTCAGTTAATCGGTTTCTTTCATCTGGGTCTCAACGCTGGATCAGTCCAGCACATAGAATATTCTTGCAAAGGGGATGATTTCTTGTCCAAAACAGCAGATGAGGCTTGGGATTTCTTAGATGACCTAGCTGATAGGCAGAGGGCTTTAGAACCATCCGATTTTGAGCGATCCGGACTTTCTGGGTCCAACGTTGTCCCGGTTACCATTCGTGACCAGCGACTTCAGGCTCAGGTTGAGAAAATGGCTCAGAGATTAGAGGAGCTAGAGGTGAGGCAGGTTCGTCCAGTTCATGAGGTATCAATTGAGGAAGTATGCGTGTGGTGTGAATGTAAAGGGCACACCGTGACGGTTTGTCCTGGGTTTATTGCCGCCAAGGGGGCGAGTCAGTTTAATCAGGAAGAAGTCAATGCAGTTAGGACTTGGGATCCTTATTCTACCACGTATAATGCGGGATGGAGGGATCACCCCAATTTAGGGTGGCCAGACTCCAGACCCGTAGGTGGAGGCCAAGCTCAACCCCTTGCGCTACCTCCGCCACAACAGTTTCAACAGGCCCAATCGTCCAGGCCCCCTCAGGGGCAAGTCATCCCATTTCACTTCCAGCCACAAGCTGGCAGAGGGGTAGGACCATCCACTCGTGGTCCTCCCCCAGGTTATTCGCAAATAACCGCGCGTGATCATAAGTTAGAGGATACTGTCAATTCCCTGATGCAGTCACAAATGACATTTCAGACGGAAACGAGACAGCAAATTGGGGCCCTTACAACCCAAATGTCACAACTCACTGCGGTTATCGGTCATCTGCAGCAGGAGAAGGGTAAGTTTCCAGCCCAGGGTAGTGCAGCGGGCGCCCATTATTTGGGAAATTCTTCAGGTCCTAATGTTCAAAACCAGAATTAGGAGGAGGCTAAGTCAGTCACCATTCTCAGGAGCGGGAAGGAGATCGATAAGTCCATCCCGCTAAAGCAAAAACCAGCTCCACCCCCGGAGCCGGTTGATGCACCAAGAGCAACTCCTGATATTGTTGATGTCCCTAGGAAGGAGGTAAAGGATGATGAGGAGTCACCTGAGGTGGTAGTGCCTGCAACTGCGGCCCCCATGACTCCAACGCCACCCGTTGCTCCATACCCAAATTGCTTGGTGGCGAAACCTAAGGTCAATGTGAACTTTCAAATGCTTGAATTATTCAAGAAAGTTCAATTTCCTATCTCTTTGATGGAAGCCATTGACGCAATTCCCCAGTTTGCTAAGGTCTTGAAGGATCTGTGCACGTCAAAGCGGAGAACCAAGAGTCAGGATAAAGTGCTTCTGACGGAGCAAGTGAGCTCCATTCTCCAGGCTGAGATCCCTACTAAGTGCAAGGACCCTGGTTGTCCCACCATCCCTATAGCTATCGCGGGCCAAAAATTCGATAAGGCTTTGTTGGATTTAGGAGCAAGTGTCAACTTGCTCCCTTATTCGGTATACTTAAAGCTTGGCCTAGGCGATTTGAGAGCCACACCGGTCACGTTACAATTGGCCGACCGGAGTGTGAGAGTTCCAAAGGGGGTGGTGGAAGATGTTTTAATGCAAGTGGGCGAGTTTCTTTTTCCTGTCGACTTTATTGTCCTAGATACTTGCCCAATACCGGAGGTCTTTGAGAAGACTCCTATCATCCTTGGCCGTCCTTTTCTAGCCACTTCCAGTGCTGTCATGAATTGTAAAACTGGACAAGTCCAATTGTCGTTTGGGGACTTGAAAATGGAGGTGAAAGTGTTTAATGCAGAGAGCCGAGTCAAGATTGATGAGGTGAGTTTGATCGACACGCTGGTGCAGGAGCATGTCGATAATATTTTATATAAGGATCTTCTAGAGATAGCCAAGGAGGCGTCATTCTTAAATTCTCCAGAATTAGGGAGTTTTATGGAGGTGTTGGTCGATCCTGGGTGAAGTAGGTGAACTGGTTGAGGCGTTGGTCAATCCTGTTTATTCGGATGACCCTATTGTGTAGCCGTTGTGGCTACGTTCCGACGGGTAGCTTTTGCGTACCACTCTCTTCATTGAGAAGTGGACCCGGCCCCTAGTAACAGGGGTACCCATCATTGACTTGGGTCTTATAGCTTTCGCACGCCGCTATTAAAATAAGGATCGTGTGCCCAGCTCCGGTTAGTAAGGGCAATTTTGTGTTGGTAACATTGGATTCTACTAATTAAGTTATGTTGTTTTTGGGCAATCTATTTATATTTGTCTTTTATTTCTTAGTTCTTTATTTCTTGTCTTTTGTTTAGTTATTTTTCTTCTCTCATTTCAAAAAGAAAAAAAAATTTGAAAAGCGAAAAAAATTGCATCATGGTCTTGTATAGCCACCCGTTTCTTGCCCACCGGCGAGGGATGGGGAGAAAAGTATGACACGTTAATCGCGTGAAGATTTGGTGGAGTATTTCTCTTTTTATTTTTGTTTTGGGAGCTCGGATACCACGAACCGGGCGGTACTAATGTCTTTTGCAGGGTACGGTGATGGCCCTGAGGCTGGGTGACAGGAAATTCCTCGAACATCGGCCGAGGTCATGGTGGTTGGCTGCCACCCGTAGGTCTATTTCTTCTCCCTTGTGCTTTCTTTTGATGTGTCTCCATGCTCTGGGGACATAGCATGTTTCTAGTTGGGGGGAGGGTGTACCTTGTACATGTTTTGTTGCGTTGCTAGGGTAATTTTAGGGTAAATTTTTATTTTATATTATTATTATTTTTTTTCCAGGGGATACATTTGTTATGCTTGATTGTATTGTTAGGCGAGCATGTTAGAATTAGCCAAATTATTGTGCCTGTTTTAATTCAAGTTCATGCATATATTTGGCGCCTTTGTGAACATGTTAGTGCTGTCGTTACGTTGAGTAAGTGTCCCCACGTAGTTAATAGTGCATCCTGATAAACATTCCCATATTCTTTGTTTTCTTTTTCTCGCATTTGCGGAAAATAGTAGGCTTTTGTTTCACAATTGAGTAGCTAGATGTTTTGCATGCATTTGTGAGAGTTGGTAACGTGCATAGGGGATGAGACAAGGCATTTTTGCATGATTAGACCACATATGTGTCCCTTTGTCCAATCTTAAACCAGTCCGAGTCAGTTCTTGAGTCTAACCTAGGAAACCGGTGTGTGGGTTGGACTATAGTTTGGGGGGTCTAGCATTGTGCATCATGGGTGTCTTATTGCATTGGATTTGGAGCATCGTTGTCGTCGGAAGTGAAAGTGAAGAAATCTTGATGGGTGTCATGTTTTGTAACCAAACCCAACCTTCAGGCCATAAAGCTAAGTCGAAAAAAAAAGAAAAAGAAAAAGAAAAGAAAAGAAAATGTGGAGTTGAGGCAAGTTGGGAGAAATCAGCACCTACTGGCACATCAGAATAAGTGATTGTTTGATTATGTTATAGGGCAGTCCTCGACTCTGTATCAACCGCCTCAGTTTCCAGATTTAGAGGTCAGCGACAACTTTGCCGAGAGCAGTTTGGATTGATTTTGGATTTCCATGATGCATGAAGCTAGGGTGGTGGTGTCATTTTATGTGTTTATTTCATGTTTTTCAGTGTCGGTGGATTATATTTGTTTTTCTAGTATTTGGGTCCGTAAAAATTTAGTTACGGATGTTTAAATCTCTTGTTGGACTTTGTTTGGTTGGCACCAATGGAAGCATGTTGGTAGCTAAGGGTAAGGTGGCGGCTAGTCTGGGTAGATGACCTTGCGCTACTATAGGCCGCCGCCTAATTTGTAGTTTCCCTTTCGTTCGGAACCATGGTCATTATAAGCCTAATTAAGTCCTTAGTGGACCTTGTGCACGTTGTTAAACTCTCGTTCATGCATGTTTTATGTTAATGTTGCTAATTTTGTGGAATCGTGACTGTATATATATTGTGCTTTGTAGGGAGGTATTCCCGAGCAGGTACATTTAGTTATCAAACACGTGATGTCTAGGAACACGTGGTAAATACGACTAGACTTACCGCCGAGTAGTTCGGTGAACAGCGATATGGACCAGTGATATGAGAAGTCATGGCTATAAATAGACTGTTCGGTTATGATACAGCCGAACAGATGATGTAAAGAACCTAGCATGTGATACGAGTAATCACGGGTTGAAAGCAATGCAATCGATATCTGAATAAATGGTACGTGGGACCATAGTTTGAATATAGACAGGACAGTCATCATGCTAAACAAGTGTTTGGCAATATGGACCAGTGACATGAGAAGTCAATAGTCCAGGGAGGTTGTACGGGCTCAAGGACCAGTTACATGTGAGTTAACTGGTCCAAGCCGTCTGTTCGGCTATGAGACGGCCGAACAAAGATGGAACTCCAATCGAGAGTAGGAGCAGAGAGAATACTCTGGAAGATTCCAGAATAGTCATGTCTCATATAGGGATAAAGATCCCAAGAATATAGGATCTGAGAAAGATACCCAACGAGTATGGGATGTTCGGCTCTTAAAGGAAAAGAATCCTAAAAGGACTCTTTTCCATAAACTGATAAAGGAAACGAGACTCCTTGATATCCTGGGTTTCCTATACGAGTTAGGAATCCTATGGCAATAAGGATGCTTGGACAGCAAGCATCCATAAATCTATAAATATGAGGAAAACCTAGAGGTAAAAGGTACGCAATACGTTGCATTATTATTGCTTTCCTACTGATAATTAGGGTTTAATTGCTAGTACGTGATACTAACAAAGGCATCGGAGGGCCTTTGCCACGAGAGGCAAAGGTGCACTCACCCCCTGTCTATTTTGCAGATTAGGGTTCAGACGTCGAGCTAGGGTTCCGGTGAAGAGGCACGAATAAGCCGTAGCAATCCAGTTGATAAGAAGCATCAATTGTTTTCATCCCCCTACAATTGGCGCCGTCTGTGGGAAACGAAAGAATTCCCTTTTGAAATACGACCATGGTGGAAGTAACTCCAGCAACGCCGCATGAACTAAAAGATGTGTTAGATGAGGGAAGGGACAAATCACCACCTGGGGCTCCGAGAAAGCCCCAGGGTGGGCACAGAAGGAACACGAGTAAGGACCGCCCCCTTACCGTGCATCATAACTCCAAAAATAGAGGAGATGGAGAGACGGCTTCGAGATCCACGAGAAGGAGTAAATCCCATCAAAGGGATGAATCGATCGCGCACTCCAGGAGTGTGCACCATAGTGACGACGTTCTTGATAGGAAGAGGCAAGAAGTCGAGGAGTATGCTCGTCTGATTAAAAAACGAGAGCATGAGATCAGAGAATTGGAAAGAATTAGGGAGCATCCGGAGGATTCTGGCCTGTCTCGAGGAAAATCTAGAGGCAGTAGGTATGCTATGGTACAATACAGAAAAGATCCTTCACGAGGAAGAAGGAGCAGAAGTCCTGTCATAGGGCGTCATGAAGCTTCTCCACGAAAAAGGGGAAGAAAGAGTAGAAGCCGAACACCAGAGAGAAGGACTTCTTCACGAAAAAGGAGGAGCAGAGACCGGAGTTCTACCCCCGAGGAAGAAGACACGAGAAAGCATCATCGAGACAGGTACGAGAGACCTGATGCTGATTGGGTCAAGACTTCGGCCCACAAGTCAAAGGAGCAAGAGGATGGGACAGTGACCGCACGAGAAGCAGCACGCAAGGCCCTGAGTAATATTGCAGCCTCTCCCTTTACGAAGAGGCTACAAGAAGCAAGGTTGCCGAGCAGAGTGAAGCACGGTGCATTCGTACTTTACGAGACAAATACGGATCCCGTAGCTCACATACAGCATTACCAACAGGCCATGTTTATGCATGAGGGGGATGATTCCATCTTGTGCAAGATGTTTCCCTCCAGTCTTGGCAAGGTGGCTTTATCCTGGTTTCATAAGTTGGCCCCACGATCCATACGAGGATGGAGGCAGTTGGCAGAGGAATTCACTGCTCGGTTCTTAACGAGCAGAAAGGCCCCAAAGACTTTTGAGAGTCTTTCCACCATGAAGCAGGAGGAGAACGAGCAGATCAGGGATTATGCAAAAAAGTACTGGGAAACTTTCAACGAGATTGAAAGTTGCAGTGAAGAGTATGCAATTGCTACGTTCAAAACTGGTTTGCCTGTTCGGGGGGAGCTGCGCCGTTCATTGAATAAACATCCAGTAGCCACCTTGGCTAAATTGATGGAACGGATAGAGCAACACGCCAGAATGGAGGATGACATACTCCGTGAGGATGGCAGGACGGTTGCCGAACAGCAAAAGGCACCTGCCAAAAAGGTGGATAAGCCAGAACCCAAGTCTTACAAAGACAGAAGGGAGTACGGGCAGGCTAAGAAGGAGGCATACAAGGACAAGCAAGCTCCTGACCCCAAGTCCTTCTTTTCTATCACTACGGTTTGGAAAGAGCCAATATACAGGATTCTTTATCGAATAAAGAATCAGCCATATTTTAAATGGCCCCCAAGTCTAGGTGGAGACAAAGATGCGAAACGTGCTACGAATCAGCACTGCAGTTATCACAAAGATTGGGGCCATATGACCGAGGATTGTGAGGTATACAAGAGGCACCTTGATGATTTGGTCTCTCGGGGCTATCTCAAAGAGTTTATCCAGGAGGACCCTAAAGAGAAAGGGAAGGCCATGGAACTGGGTTACGAGCAACACCCTAAAGGCGTGATCCATATGATACATGGGTTGGCTGCACCTTATACGAGGAGTGAGGTGAGGCTGTTGCAAAGACAGGTCAAGCATGATCAGCACGTGATGCGGTTGGGAAACAAGAGAGGGCGAGAGACTAATGCATGCAACGAGAGCATGGCATTCAGTGACGATGATTTAGCGGAGGTCCAAATACCCCACAATGATGCATTGGTCGTAACCCTACGAGTTGGGGAATACGACATCGAAAGAATTCTAGTGGACTCGGGGAGCTGTACAGAGGTGTTGTACTATGATGCATTCAAGAAGCTGGGCCTGGCCCAATCAGACTTAGAACAATCAACAACACCTCTAATTGGGTTCGGTGCAGGAGCAGTCTGGCCCCTAGGAAAGGTGACTTTACCTGTTCGGGCTGGATCTGTGGTGTTAAGAACAGACTTTTTGGTAGTCGATGTCCCATCTTCCTATAACGTGATTATAGGGAGGAAATGGTTGCACAAAATGAGAGCAGTCTCCTCGACATATCACCAGATGGTGAAATTTCCAGGATCAAATGGGATTGAAGTCCTTAAAGGAAACCAGAAGGTAGCACAGCAATGCTTGATTTCTATCATCAAAACAACCCCAAAGGTCCACCATGTTCTCACACTAGAAGTACCAGATCAACCAACCATCGAGGATGTTGGGAGAAGCCCGGCTGAAAAAGTGGTTGAGGGCCTGGAGAAGATTCAGATCGACGAGATTGATCCTGAAAGATATTTTTTGATTGGGAAATCATTATCAGCAAACGAAAAGGCTGAGTCAATAAGATTTCTAAAGGAATATATTGATGTTTTTGCATGGGTGCCAGAGGAAATGCCCGGGGTGGATGCAGACGTGATCTGTCATCATTTAAACATTGACCCTCAACACAAGCCGATCATTCAGAAAAAACGAAGGGCTGCCGCGCAGCATGTAGATGCAGTGATTGAAGAGGTCGATCGTTTATTAGAGGCCAAGGCAATACGTGAAGTCTATTACCCAGAGTGGTTATCCAACACTGTTGTGGTAAAGAAGAAGAACGGAAAGTGGCGTGTCTGCGTGGACTTCACAGACTTGAACAAAGCATGTCCTAAGGACAGTTTTCCTTTGCCTAGGATTGACCAATTGGTTGATGCAACCTCTGGCTACGAGCGAATGAGTTTTCTCGATGCATATCGAGGATATCATCAGATTGCTATGTTTGAACCTGATCAAGAGAAGACTTCGTTCATCACACCACGAGGGTTATACTGTTACAGTGTCATGCCGTTTGGGCTGAGGAATGCTGGGGCTACATACCAAAGACTTGCAACCATTATGTTCAAAAAGCTCATCGGGAAGACTTTGGAAGTTTACATAGATGATATGGTGGTAAAGAGTCGAGAAAAGGGAGGGCATATTTCTGATCTAAAGGAAGTGTTCGAAATCCTGAGGAAGTATAAATTAAAGCTCAACGCCTCGAAGTGTGCGTTTGGAGTTGGTTCAGGAAAATTCCTGGGTCATTTGGTAACTTTGAGAGGGATAGAGGCAAATCCCGATCAGATTGATGCCTTACAAAGACTACAGAGTCCCAAAACTACCAAGGAAGTCCAGACTGACTGGAATGGCAGCAGCACTTAACAGATTCATCAGCAGGTCAAGTGACAAATGCAGACCCTTCTTTCAGTTATTAAAAAAAAGGGAGGGATTTGAATGGGGAGCAGAATGTGAACAAGCTTTCCAGGACCTGAAGAAGTACCTGGCCGAGCCCCCACTGTTGTCAACTCCACAGCCTGGTGAGTTTTTAATTCTGTACTTAGCTGTTTCCGAGCATGCAGTAAGTGCAGTCTTGTTGAGGGATTTGGGGATCGAACAAATCCCCATTTATTATGTTAGCAAGACATTGTTGGATGCAGAGACGAGATATCTGCCTTTAGAAAAACTTGTCCTGGCACTTAGGACAGCAACCAGGAAATTGCCACACTACTTCCAAAGCCATAAGGTTGTGGTTTATACTGAGTATCCATTAAAATCACTGCTTCGAAAGGCAGATTTCTCGGGACGGATCTCGACATGGTCCGTAGAGTTAAGTCAGTATGATCTCGAGTATCAGCCACGTACAGCAATTAAAGGCCAGGTATTGGCTGATTTTGTGGCAGAGTTTTCCCCCACTGTTGCTCCCTTGCCTCCTACGAGAAAGGAACAGGCAGCTAAGACATCATCCTTGAAGGATCAACCCGTAGCCGAACAGGATCCCAAAGAATGGAAGTTATTCGTTGACGGATCAGCGTGTAATACTGGTTCCGGAATTGGAGTTGTCCTCTTTCCTCCTCAAGGAGTTCTGATTGAACTCTCTGTTCGGCTTGGATTCAGTGCATCGAATAATGTGGCTGAATATGAAGCACTCTTGGCAGGATTAAGAAGTGCAAAAACCCTTAAGGCAGAACGGGTCAGGGTGTATTGTGATTCCCAGCTCGTTGTGAATCAACTGTCCGGCGAGTACGAGACTCGGAATGAAAAGATGATGGCCTACGTGCAGGCAGCAAAAGACTTGCTCGATACCTTCGAGAGGGTATATATTGAGCAAATAAGTTCTGGACAGAATGCTCATGCAGATTCTTTAGCTTGGTTGGCTGCAGCAGTACCAACAGAATTCAAAAGAAGGGTGGCGGTAGAATACCTAAATGAGCCGAGCATAGGAAGTAATGTAGACTTGGTCTTGGACGTGAACCAAGGACCAAGTTGGATGGACCCAATAATGGAGTTCTTACGAGACGAGATACTCCCTTCTGATAAAAAGGAGGCCCACAAGATAAGGGTCAAATCTGCTAGGTTTTGGCTGTCCCCAGAGGGAAAGTTGTATAGGAAATCCTTTACAGGTCCCTATTTGCTATGCATACATCCTGAGATGGTACAGAAGTTCCTTCATGAAATCCACGAGGGAACATGTGGGAGCCATGCTGGAGGCAGATCTATTGCCCACCGAGCAATTACTCAAGGCTACTGGTGGCCACACATGCAAGAAGATGCAAAGGTGTATGTAAAGATTTGTGAGAAATGTCAAAAGTTCTCACCAATGATTCGAACACCCGCCGAAGATCTGGTGCCATTAACAAGTCCCTGGCCTTTTGCTCAATGGGGGATGGATATCGTGGGTCCATTGCACAAAGCAACTGGGAATCGAAAATTCCTGCTTGTTGCAACTGACTATTTTACAAAGTGGATTGAGGCAGAACCACTGGCCAAAATCACTGAGCCTATGATAGAAAGGTTCGTGTGGAAAAGCATCATCACTCGTTTTGGGGTTCCTTATTCATTGATTATAGACAATGGATCCCAATTTCAGAAGAAATTCAAGACTTTTTGTGCCCAATATGGAATAAGAAATTTTTATTCCACCCCAGCCTACCCTCAGAGTAATGGGCAAGCAGAGGCATCCAATAAAACTATCCTAGATGGGATAAAGAAGAGGTTGGACAAAGCAAAGGGAAAATGGCCTGATGAGTTACCGTTAGTTTTGTGGGCTCACCGAACAACGCCTAGGAGGTCTACGGGAGAGACCCCCTATTCGTTGGCATTTGGAACAGAGGCTGTTATACCTCTGGAAGTGGGTCTGCCGACCAACAGGACAGCTTTGGTTGAGAGTGGAGGCAATGACAGGGCCCTTCAAATCGAGCTTGACCTTGCCGAGGAGAGGAGAGAAAAAGCCTTGGTACATCTTGCTTCTTACCAAGAACAGCTGATGAAAAGCTACAACAAGCATGTTCACCCTCGAGAATTTGGTGTTGGGGACCTTGTGCTACGAAAAGTGCTCGGCAACACCAAGGTGGCTAACGAAGGCAAGCTGGGGGCCAACTGGGAGGGCCCATATAGAGTAACTGAGATTATAGGCATAGGAGCCTATCGATTGGCAGATTTGGATGGTGATCCAATTCCAAGGCCTTGGAATGTTCATAATTTACGAAAGTTCTTTGTTTAGAAGTATTAAATCCTATTTTGGATTTACACTACGTGATTGTGTGGGAATTACGAATATAATTCCTTTGTTCTAGTTTTGATTATTTTTTAAAACAAGGGTACGAGTAACGCCCTCTTGCGTTTTACAGATTATGAATAAAATCACTTCTTTCGAATAACTGTTGTGGTATTTAAATACGAACTACGAGTTTGGTTCTCCTTATTCGTATTGGGGAGCAGGGTATACCTTTTGAGTATGTGAAACTTAAAAGTTTTATTCATTTTTAAGTACGTGGCACTTAACAAATACAAGTACGAAACACTTGTATAGAATCCCAAGTATGTGAAACCTGGGTATACATTTGAATGCAAGTATGAACACACTTGTATGTATTTTCTTAAAGTACGTGATACTTAGCAAGTATGAAAATACTTGTGTGTTTTCTTTTAACAAATACAAGTACGAAATACTTGTATGGACGTTCAAAGTACGAGATACTTATATGGTGTTTTAAGTACGTGATACTTGAGAACCTATATTGGCTTGACTTAAATGTAAGCCACATTTAGTTCAGTACGTGAAACTGAGACACAAGTATACTTGCAAAATTTTCAAGTATGAAACACTTGTAAGATTTTCAAAACATTAAGTACGTGAAACTTAAACACAAGTACGAAACACTTGTGTGATGTTCTAAATACGTGATACTTAGGCGATTTTGTGTGAGTACGTGATACTTAACAAGTATGAATACACTTGTAAAGTACTAAACTTAAAACAGTACGAGACACTGGGAAACAAATGTTTTTAAGTACGTGAAACTTAGACTCAATACAAAATAAGCATGTTTGTAGGATTTGCTTAAAGTACGAATACTTATGCACATAAACGATGCTTAAACAGTACGAAATACTTAGATTGAAATTGCATACGAACAGATGCAGCAAACATGGAAGCCGAGCAAAAAAAGTTATGCCACGAAGGGCCGAATACCTGTTTTAAAATAAAGTATTGATAGTACTGGTACCACGCAGGGTAAAGAAGGCTATGGTCATGCAAGACCAGCCGGATGATTTATCTTAATCTAGGTTCTGAACCTCAGGAGGGACGGCAGCCTCAGCAACAGCAGCAGCAGTTTGTACCTTTGGGATAACTATCTCAGTGGTCATTTCCTGAACAGATGGTTGCACGTCATTTTGTGATTCAACTTGTATATCTTCATCAACATCTGCAAAATTGTCAATCTGTTGATCAACATCATCTGCTTGAGCTGCAACTTGGCGACTTGGTAGATCATTCTCAACCCATAGGGGAGAGTCCTCAGCAACTCCTGCCTTTGTAAGGCATGCCTCCCAGCAGGCAACCCAGATTTGATCTTGAATATCAGGCATCTGCTCGACGTAACTTGATGTTGTGGCGTCGAAACCCTTCTGATAACCATCTTCAAAGGATGCCTTTTTGGTGCTGTCCATCTCGGCCAAAACATGATGAAGGCTCTCCTCTGTGGTCTCAAGCTTGCCCTTTGTTTCAGACAAATCAGCTTTAGCTTTATCTCTCTCCCTCTCTAATCTCGTAACTGTTCGGATTAGCCTGGTGTTGTCATTTAAAAGCCTGATCCTCTCGGCTTCAGCTTCCTGGAATTTTTGGCCCAGTACGACCATTTTTTGGATAAACTAAAGCAAATAACAAAACGTAAGTAACTTTTCTCTTAAATATTACAACATTGGAGCTTTTAAAAAGAGAAGTTTATGTTACCTTGATTCCACTGACGAGACCAGTGGACACAAGCCGATCAGGGGGAGACGAAGACTCTTTCTGTAAGTCAACAGGGAGTAACAATCCTTGGGCCAGAGCAAGTGCTGTTTCCGACGAACTAGCACTGTCCCCGACGTGAACGGGACGGTCTCCTCTAGTGAATAGAGGAGTCCATGTTTGAGGAAGTACTTGGGTAGTTGGTGAAACGGGGTGATGTGTTTCGGTATCTGCTTGAGACGCAGTACCAGTTGGGTCTTCTGATCTAGGCCGTTTGTCTCTGTGAGCATCACTGGCCTCTATGGTAGTCTCCACTTCACGAGATGAAGTGGAGCGGTTCGAACCTCCTCTGTTGCGACGGGGTGCAGGGGGGGCGTTCCCTGTGGAAGCTACCCGACCAGATCCCCGTCCCCGAGAAGAGACGGTGAGGAGGGAGCTGAGGTTTAAAGGCTGACGTGTCATGGTGCTTGAGTTAGGAGAAAATTGAGAATAACCTGAAGAGGATGATTGACTGGTGTCAAGATTCAATACTGGCTGTTCGGGTTGAAGAGGAATGACCTGTCTGGATCTTCGAACTCTAACTCGAGGTAATGGAACACCTTCGGAAATAGGGATTTCACCCAATTGACCAGCTACAGTTACTCCTGCGTTAGCTCTTGTGCTCCTAGGCTGAGGAGCAGTCGATGTAGAGGCAGCGCTGGTGCTAGGATGAGCGAGCCTCCTGTCGATGACACCTCTGTACGCAGGATCGTATCCCAGAAGCACGTCAGCGTCACGACCCCGACCAGCTGTTCGGGTACCAGGCACGCCTTTATATTTCAGAACTTTGTTAATGTCCTCTGTTCGGATGTTGCTTGGTGTACGTCTGGGACGATGATTAACGTTTTCAGCTGCAAAATTCAAATTGAAAAACCAAATTTAGTCCATGAGAAAAGCTACGAGAAAGCAGTAAATGAAGAATTGTAAAAGAGGAAAATCAAGAGCATACGTGGATAGCCCCATATGTGGGGGCAATGGAGCCCCAGCACTTGGCCATCTTCCCCTAAAGGCTCGAATGCTCCAGTTACATAGAGGAAGTCGATCTCATGGTCACGAGCAGAATCTGGCAGATTGAGCACGAAGCGCTTCTCTGCCCTCCTAACTTTGAAGTAGTAAGTATTGTACTCAGGGTTTAGTACTATACTATACCACCACTGGATGTCCCAGATTCCTAAATTGGTTTCTAGAATCCCATTTAGGGCTATAGTCCCCATTATCAGTCTAAAAACGTTCGTAGAAACTTGCATGGGTGTAAGACGGTACCAGCTTAAAATCTGGCGGAGGAGTGGATGAAGGGGGAAACGGACCCCGCCTTCGACAATGGACACGATTGGGATACACATTCTATCCCACGATCCAGCATCCCTATCCGCTCCTAATGGAGCGAGTTCAAGCCCTACGTTTTCAGGGATATTGTATTTTTCTCTAAATGCCGCCATGGCAGCAGGGGTATCACAAAGCTTCCTAAACTTACTGGGTCTAGGAGGGTTGTCATCCGCCATGAGTATATTCAGAAAAGAAGAAAAGATGGAAATGGGTACGAATTGAAACCCTAGAAACGACCCACCAAATCTGAGAATGAGATCTCAGAAAGAAACCTAAGAAGAAGAAGGGGAATGAGAGCAAGAATCTTACGAGAATATTGTGACGATTCCCTGGAATCCAATCGAGTTTGCAGGCGGCGGCAATGGCGGAAAGCTTTACGGAGAAAAACTGAAAGTTTGAATGTTTTGGATGAAAAACCAAAGAGAGCCCTTTCAGGGGTTTTAGGGTAAGAGACGGAGACGAAACGTCTCCTCTCACGCCGTTACAGGAAAAAGTAACGGAAAGCAGAAACCGTTCTGACGCCGTTTCATAGAACGTCGGTTCGAAGTTAATGCTAGGCATATGAAACGTGCCACGAGGAGTCGTTTACCCCGAAATGGTATAATGACATAGACGCCAAAAGGCATCAATAAGATATCGAAATTATTACTGCACGGGATCAAAAGAGTTTGGTCTAGATAGAATTCTGTTTCTAAGCATCATATATTGCCCCCGAACAGTGGTAAATATATGAAGCTGTGGAGCAATTGTAGGGAGGTATTCCCGAGCAGGTACATTTAGTTATCAAACACGTGATGTCTAGGAACACGTGGTAAATACGACTAGACTTACCGCCGAGTAGTTCGGTGAACAGCGATATGGACCAGTGATATGAGAAGTCATGGCTATAAATAGACTGTTCGGTTATGATACAGCCGAACAGATGATGTAAAGAACCTAGCATGTGATACGAGTAATCACGGGTTGAAAGCAATGCAATCGATATCTGAATAAATGGTACGTGGGACCATAGTTTGAATATAGACAGGACAGTCATCATGCTAAACAAGTGTTCGGCAATATGGACCAGTGACATGAGAAGTCAATAGTCCAGGGAGGTTGTACGGGCTCAAGGACCAGTTACATGTGAGTTAACTGGTCCAAGCCGTCTGTTCGGCTATGAGACGGCCGAACAAAGATGGAACTCCAATCGAGAGTAGGAGCAGAGAGAATACTCTGGAAGATTCCAGAATAGTCATGTCTCATATAGGGATAAAGATCCCAAGAATATAGGATCTGAGAAAGATACCCAACGAGTATGGGATGTTCGGCTCTTAAAGGAAAAGAATCCTAAAAGGACTCTTTTCCATAAACTGATAAAGGAAACGAGACTCCTTGATCTCCTGGGTTTCCTATACGAGTTAGGAATCCTATGGCAATAAGGATGCTTGGACAGCAAGCATCCATAAATCTATAAATATGAGGAAAACCTAGAGGTAAAAGGTACGCAATACGTTGCATTATTATTGCTTTCCTACTGATAATTAGGGTTTAATTGCTAGTACGTGATACTAACAAAGGCATCGGAGGGCCTTTGCCACGAGAGGCAAAGGTGCACTCACCCCCTGTCTATTTTGCAGATTAGGGTTCAGACGTCGAGCTAGGGTTCCGGTGAAGAGGCACGAATAAGCCGTAGCAATCCAGTTGATAAGAAGCATCAATTGTTTTCATCCCCCTACATGCTTTTATTCTTTGTCAGCGTTGTCTTTGATTGGCGCGTGGTGGCCTTTGTTTCGGTCCCACGTAGTTCGCCAAGCGCTTTTTGCATGGAATGTTTGAGTGTTCTGGTGAGCGAGTGTAGCATCGTTGCCTTCGTGGGGGCATTTATATCTGCATGTGTTTCGGCACTAATTTTGTTCATCTTTTTGCCAAGGCATGCATGCTTTTGAGTTGCAGGTGAGTGAGGAGGCGAAAATTTTTCGACCCACCTATTTCTTGTACAACATACATAACCTTTGTATTCCCATTCGTGTCTTGTTAGTCTTTGTTTTGTTATTTTTCTTTTCGTTCGTTACTAGGGACTAGCAACGCTCAAGTTGGGGGATGTGATAGGCGCGTGGAATTCATGAATTTAAGCGCCTAAGTAGGGAAATTAGCGCGTTAGACGTGCATTTAATTCTCATTTTTCCATTTAATGCGTGCACGAGGTTGGATTTTGTGTTTGTGCCTAATTTGCAGGAAATTGAGATGTTTTGGCGCTAATGAGAAGTACCCGGTAGGCCGTGATAGAGCTTGTGAGCGTGAAAGGCTGTGGAGACTAAGTGTTGGAGTGAAATTGACGAGGAAATCACCGTAGTCATTCGCGAGCGCTACAAGAAAGTGGTATAGCGCTCAGAAGTGGATAGCAAAGTCCACAAAGTGATCAGAGAGTTGGCTAGCGCTACACCCTTTTTGGTGTAGCGCTACCTAAAGGTTAAGAGAGAACATTGGCCAAAGCTAGGTCAACGGACGTCAGCATTTTAAGGGGTTCGGTAGCGCTACAAGGAAAGTGATGTAGCGCTACCGAGGGGCTTAAAAAGGGCCTCGAACGTTGACGTTTTGGGTTAAGCCGGTTCCAATTCCGATTAATTTTAGGATTTTTATTGTTTTTAACGGGGATTAATATAAATACCTCGTTTTAAGTTAGTTTTAGGGTAGATTTTTCATTCCAGACTTTTACGTAGCAGCTTTTTCACTAACGTTGTTTTGTTTTCTCTCAGTTCTTAAGTTTTCTGCACTATTTCTTTCAATCGCTTGGATTCTGGTAACGTTTGTCGAATTTCTTCGTTAATTAAAGTTGTTCGTTATTATCTATTCTACGTGGATCTTTCTTTTATTTTTTTTTCCGTCTCTTCTGCAATAGATGATCATGTTTCGATCTAGGGTTTTATTTTCTGTTATTTCAAGCATGCGTGAGTAGTTCCCCAAGGTGCAGCCACGGGACGAAGGCGTCCTGTGACTAGTTTAATCAATGTTTTACCTCGGGTACGAATTAATTCGTTTTTCCAACAGTTTTGGGATATGAAAGAAAATCCCTTTCTAATAAACAAAACCCAGGCATCATCAGATTTTAAATACGCATGAGAGCTGGTGACAAGTGGTGGGCATTTATTAGGAACCCCTTTTTTTCTTATTCTGAGATCAGTGAATTGAATAATTGTGTCCCGAGTAAATATTGGTTAGGCTAGTTGCAGACGCTGGGTTCCCACGGCTGTACTCTCCTTTAAATTTATAGTTAATTAAATCAATTCAGTGATTTAGGTAGTAAATCAATCAATCAAACAAAGGGTGGCTACCTAAGAGCCAGATTAAACTAAAGTTCATCACAATTGAGTCAACACCGTCCGTCCGTCTCTGTGGTTCGACTCCGGTACTTCCGGAATTATTGTGCTACATTGGTTGAGAGTCCTACGCTTGGGACGCGTTTTTAGTCTTTATTTATTAACACCCGGTCGGTCAAGCAAGTGCTTATTGATCAAGGAAGCTCGGCAGAAGTAATGTACTTATCTCTCTTCAAGGAGCTCAAAATCCCAGAGTCGTGCCTTCTCCCAGCAGAAGTTCCTCTGATTGGATTCAGTGGCACTCCCGTTTGGCCTCTCGGAAGGATTACCCTCCCTGTTGTTACAGGCTCGGTTGCTTCTAATCTAGAGTTCGTCGTTGTGGACGCCCCGAGCCCATACAACACAATCCTTGGTCGAAATTGGCTCCATTCAATTAAAGCCGTCGCCTCAACCTACCACCAAGTGGTCAGGTACATCGGCGCTAACGGCAAGCAAGAAGATCTGTTCGGAGACCAGTTACAGGCCAGACAATGTTATGTCTCGGCCATCGGAAAGACATCAAGCTCCAAACGAGTACATTGGGTTGAAGTCCCTGACAAACCAGTTCTCGAAGACGTCGGATCTCTTCCTGAAGAAAAATCCATTGAAGACCTTGTCAAATTCCCACTCAATGGGGATGCATCTCGTTATTTTCTGCTCGGCTCCGGTTTACCCAAAGCCGAGAGTGATGAAACGTTTCAGTTCCTGAAGAGCAACATTGAAGTCTTTGCATGGACGCCGTACGATATGCCAGGCATCGATCCAGAGGTCATCCATCACTCATTCAACGTTTCAAAATCAGCAAAGCCAGTAACTCAAAAGCCTCGTCGTTCGGCAACTATTCATGCCGAGGCAGTCTATGAAGAAGTGGACAAGCTCCTCGAGGCTGGTGCCATCAAAGAAGTGCAATACCCCACTTGGCTCGCGAACCCTGTGGTGGTAAAGAAGAAGAATGAAAAATGGAGAGTCTGCGTGGACTACACCAACTTGAATGATGCTTGCCCTAAGGACTGCCTCCCCCTTCCAAAGATTGATCAATTGGTAGATGCAACAGCGGGTCACGCTCGGCTGAGTTTCTTGGATGCTTATAGAGGTTACCACCAGATAGCCATGGATCCAGACGATATGGAAAAGACGGCATTCATCACTCCCAGGGGCCTCTTCTGCTACCTGGTTATGCCGTTCGGCCTTAAAAATGCGGGGGCCACATTTCAAAGAATGGTATACCTATTGTTCGGAATTCTCATCGGCGAGATCATGGAAGCTTATATTGACGATATGGTCGTCAAGAGTCTCAAAGCCGAGAACCACCTCTCTTAACTTGCCGAGGTCTTTGCAATATTGAAGAAGTACAAGCTACGCTTAACGCCGACAAATGCGCCTTTAGAGTTAATTCCGAGAAGTTCCTCGATTATTTGGTCACTCGGCGTGGTATCGAAGCAGATCCGAACCAGATCTCAGCTATCCAGCAATTAAAACCACCATCCACTCCTCGGGAAATTCAGAAGCTAACAGGGATGGCAGCGGCTCTCAACAGGTTTATTAGCCGCTCATCAGATAAATGCCATGTCTTCTTCCAAACTCTTAAAAAGCAAAGCCGACGAAGTTTCAAGTGGACGAAAAATTGCGACGCAACCCTAACCGAGCTGAAATCTTATCTTTGTTCGGCCCTTCTTCCTTTCAAACCAAAAGCTTTTGAAAATCTCCATCTCTATTTAGCTGTTTCTCCACATGCCGTAAGCTCGGCACTTGTCCGACGGGAAGGCCTTGAAGACCAACCAATTTACTTTACTAGTCGAACCTTACTCCCAGCACAGACTAGATATCTGCCACTGGAGAAGCTTCTTCTAGCATTGGTTACAGCAGCTCGGAAATTGCTCCCTTATTTCCAAGAGCACCCCATCATTGTCCTCACTGAGTTTCCACTTAAAAATCTCTTGAGGAAGGCCGACCTATCAAGCAGAGTATCTCAGTGGGCGGTTGAATTAGCAAATTTTGACATTCACTTTGAGCCTCGAACAGCAATCAAGGCCCAAGTATTAGCAGATTTCATTGCAGAATTCACCCCTGGAAGCCCGGACGAAGAAGCATTGGTGAAGCCTAATTATGGAATGCTAGAACAACAAGAGGCTCGGAAAACGTGGAACTTATTTAGTGGAGACGTTTGGAAGTTACACGTTGATGGGGCATCAAACAGCAACGGGGCGGGTGCAGGGGTTGTCCTTGTAAACCCTTGTGGAATCCTTCATGAAAGTGCTATCACGATCAACTTTCCAGCCACAAACAACGAAGCTGAATATGAAGCACTGTTAGCTGGACTCCGAGCCGCGACAAGTTTACAAGTTTTCTGTGACTCTCAGCTGATCGTCAACCAAGTAACAGGGGATTATGAAGCTCGGGACCCTAGGATGATAAAGTATCAGGCTACGGCTCTTGAATAATCCGTGGGTTCAAGGGATTCCACATTGAACAGATCAACAGAGAGAACAATGCCCATGCCGACGCTCTTGCAAGTTTGGCCTCGGCAAGCAAAGCATCCGAATACAGACACATCAGCCTCGGCGAGATCCACCAGCCAAGCTTCGAAATCTCGGATGAAGTTCTCAGCATATCCCTCGGCCCTAGTTGGATGGATGAGATCGTCTCGTTTCTCAAGAATGATACGCTACCCTCGGACAAAAAGGAGGCCCACCGTGTACGCAGCAAAGCAGCCTACTATTGGATCTCTAAGCACGGCCAACTCTACAGAAAAAGCTTCACAGGGCCATATCTTCGAGTTGTTCATCCAACTGAGGTCCCTATCATTTTGACCGAACTCCACTCTGGAAGCTGCGGTTGTCACTCCGGCGGACGTTCTCTCTGTCAAAGAGCTCTCAGTCAAGGATACTTCTGGAAAGGAATGAAGAAGGATTGTGAAGAAGTAGTCAAAAAATGCAAACCTTGCCAACTTTTTTCTCTTATACCAAGGTAGCCCGCTCAATCTCTCAAACCTATCACTAGCCCTTGGCCCTTTGCCCAGTGGGGCTTGGATATAGTTGGCAAACTCCTAACTGCCCTTGGGGGCTTCAAGTTTTTGATAACTGCAACGGATTATTTTTCAAAATGGATGGAAGCCGAGCCACTAGTCACAACAACTGAAGCAGACGTTCGGAGATTCGTTTGGAGGAACATCGTAGCGAGGTTCGGCGTGCCTTATGCAATTGTTTCGGATAATGGCTCCCAATTCGTCGGCAAAGAGTTAACAGGACTTTGCGCTGAGTTCGGAATCAGATTTTTCAATTCAACCCCATCCTACCCCCAGGGGAACGGCCAGGCCGAAGCCACAAACAAGACTGTCTGCGCTGGCATTAAACGTCGGCTAGACTCTAAATGAGGAAAATGGGCCGAAGAACTGCCTCGGGTCCTCTGGGCATATCGTTCCACTCTAAGGCGCTCTACTGGCCAAACTCCCTTTGCAATGGCCTTCGGCATGGAGGCTGTCATCCCACTCGAATCAAGGTTCCCAACCCTGCGCACTGAAACTTTTGATCCAGAAACCAACAATGATGCAGTCGCTACAGAGCTTATGTTGGCCGAAGAAAAGAGGGATGCTGCCTAGATCAAATTAGCTAACTATCAACAGGAAGTCGCTCGGGGCTACAATCGAAGCGTAAGGCTTAAGAAGTTCAGAACCGACGACTGGGTCTGGCGGAAAGTTATCCGAGCCAACCAGAAGACAAAATTCAAACCGAATTGGGAAGGACCCTACAGGGTGATTAAAGAGGTCGGCAATGGCTCATACAAGTTAGAAGACAAAGAAAGAAGGGAAATTGAAAATCCCTGGAACGCTCTAAACCTCAGGAAGGCATACCTTTGAAGTTTCTCCTCGGTCTCAATCTATCACACCAGCTACCAAGTCTATTACTTTTCTCTTACCAAAATGCTGTACCTGTTTTGGTCATCTTTTATCTAATGAAAAGTCTCTCCTATTTCTGAAGCATCAATGTCCTCAATATTTGGTTACAATGCTCAAACATCGATCACTATAGCTCGGCATTCTAACCATTACACCTACGTTCGGATTTACTGACCACAAACATATTATGGCTCGGACAACTTGCTACCAAGCCTTCGGGAAGATTCCTTTGTTCTTTGGGCGGAGAGGCTCGGGCAACGCTTGAAGGGGCTGACTGAGAAACGTTCGGTGGAAGAACATCCTCAGATGTCTTCTGTCTCTTTTCTTTCTGCTGAAGCTGCTGGTCCACAGAGCCTTGGCTACGAGCTGGGTTAGCCGACTTTGTTGGGATGACGGGCCTAGGGATATTTCTCCTCGACATGTCTTCGACAGCGGGGTCGGTAAAATTGTCGGATAAAAACGGAGTGAGCCACTCCTCGGCGGTAAATCCAATCTTCGGCAACCGTACTCCTTGTTGCCGCTTCTGCCGAACGCCTTCGGCGTTTGAAGCACCCCCCTTTTTAGATGCTCCGGTAGTCTTGGGGGCACCCACTTTCTTCTTTCCGGGTTCAGCTTCGGCTTCTTTGTTCTTCCCCTTCCTCCTCAACACACCCTTATATGAGGGTCTGTATTCAAGAAGGGTCGGAGCGTGTCGGCAAGCTTGGGCGAGAAGCGTGTCGCAGGCTTTTTCTCGAGAATTGGTGTTAAGCACCTTGGAAATTGGGCCAAGCTCTGCATAAGAAAATCAACAATCAGAAAATGCCCTCAGCAGCAAAGAAAACAGAAAACAAAACGGGATAACAGATTAAGCATGTTCGGCCTTATCACCTCTCGTATCAGCTACTTTCGGAATAGTGTATTGACGGAGACCGTCGCCGAACTCGAAGTTTCCATGCACTTCGAGGTAAAATCAGCCCATTTGTCAGTATCCGAAAGACCATCAATCAGAGGTTCCTTTTTGGGGCGCGTCGTCAAATAACGACGGCCGGATTTGCCATGTCTGGACATGGTGTACGTAAAAAATAGGTCGGTTGGGGTAAAATCGAGGTTCTGGTTCTCGATCAAAGCAATCATCGACATGATTATTCGGTAACTGTTTATTGCAAGCTGATGGGGGGCCAGGCAGAACTTCCAAAGAATCTCCCTAAGGAAAGGGTGAATTGGGAACCGAAGCCCAGCCTCGCAAATGGCCATTAGGGGCACGGTTATATGCTCGGGATGGTGATCCCTATGGTCTCTAATTTCGGTGCTCTTGACTTTATGGATCAGAACATCGTCGGGAATATTGTACTTCGTTCGGAATGCTGCGTACTCCCCAGGACTGCCACTGAAATAGTGAGCATAAGGGCATAGCAAGCCTTTATCGAAAAGGTCGGCATCGCTCGGCGTCGATGTCGAAGCTTCGGCTCCTGACGAAAGCCGTGTTTTGGCCTCTCGCCCCACCTGTGGCTCGGTCTCGGACTGGGTCTCAGGAGAAAAACTTATCTCAGGCTCCGTAAGGAAGCCATCTGCAGCGTACTCAAAATCGCGCTCGGCGTTAAAGTCGTCTGTCACAGGAGAAGTCGCCGACATCCTCGTTGAAGCAGATTCGATCGCTCGGCCACTCCTCAACCTACGCAGCTCGAGAAGTTCGCTGATGAACTGACGATCGGATTCGGTTTCCGAGCAATCCGAGTCTGAAGACACGTCGATGACCTCGTGAGCCAAACCTAGGAAAAGAACAAAGGGGTATTAAGCAGTTGAAATCTGCGTCGGCAAAGAAAATGATTTGGAAGATTGGTTTATCTTATCGGCTCACGAGTCATAGCTATCCTAGAATGGGCTCGGCACATTTGAGACAATTCTCTACACTCGGCCTAACAATCAAATAATGATCGTGTTTGGTGACTTACCACATCGGGAGAAGTCGTTCGGAGATCCCCGACCGTTCAACTGGGGCTCGGAAGAACAGTTTTAGTTCAGGGATGAACATCACTGTTTACCCCCAGTTTTTCACTATCGACTCAAGACAGAAAAACCCCAAAATCCCCCCAAAAAACCCAGAAAATGCGCGTAAAAAGCAAAGGAAAGGGTAAAGCGATAAAGATCAATGACATAACTGAAGATTTCTGATGAAATGAGGCTTCAAAGTGAAGATCTGGATCTGAATCAAGCTATGAAACGGGGTTGTAGAGAGAGAAGCTCCAAGTGCTAGAGAGAGAAAATGCAGAAGAGCTTTCTTTCTCCTCCTCCGTTGTTATTTATAGATGGAGCGGGCGTTTCGAATTTTCCGCCTATCATTTCACCTTGGAACCCCTCGCCAACCACTATTTGACACGTGGCGACTGAAAGCCTTGCCCATGCCAGCCGTCTCCTCATCTGCTAAGGCATCCTTTCAACTGACACACCCGTTCAAATTCTCGACAGCTGTCATTTAATGTGGGGCTCGGATTAATCTGTTGCAGGTTTAAGCTCGGCCTAATCTTAAATCAACCCATACCAAGTAAAGAGCTTCGGCATGGGTTGAGGGGCTATTGTAGCAGGCCGAGCAAAATGGCTCGAGCCATTTCCGAACGTGATCCAATATTCCTTTCAGCTCCAAATCATCTTTTTCTCAACGTTCGGAATACCAACCGTAGCCGAGGGTCCCCGTAGCCGAGGGTCCCGTTCATTACTACTTCCATAAACGCTTCAGTCCGAGCACCCGCATGGGCGGGGAATACGTTCGTTTGGACGGCTGCCGAGGTCGCACGACATGCTCTGTACCGAGCGTGGCGTGGCCGACGATTCAGCCCGTCTGCGTTAGAACAGTAGTCGTGGCAATGATGATGGTCGTGACGTCATCCAAACGGTTATGAGGATAATGATGGGGGCACGTGAAGGTGCCAGCTCATCTTGGAAACGGTTGCAAAACCCTAAACGTGATGTAAGAGTGACATCAGTCGACGCGTGTTGAGTGTTGGTGCGACCTTGGAGACCAAGCTAAGGGTTCTCTATAAATATCCCATTATGCCTACTTGGAGCAGATATGCACAGAACAAACCCTAGCTCCTAATCCCTAATTCTTCCTTGCAAGTAAACTGACTCTTGCATCGGAGGGCCATCTCGGAGAACCTCCGGTGTGGTCTTTTAGTCGTGCTTCGTTTTGCAGGACAGAGCAGGGAGCCGAGAGCTAACCTCGAGCCCACATTCAGAAAGTATAAACTATTCGGAACAGAGCCCCCACACTAACCAATATTAAATATTTTTGAATGGAAACAAAAAATCATGTGTTTTTCTTTTTAGCCCAAACAAGCCTTTGGATCAATGTTATGAATACCGTTCCGTACCGGCCGGTACGTACCGGTTTGAGAGAAAAACGGTACTGTAATCCTTCAATACCGTTTCGGCTCCAATACCGGGCCTTACCGGACAATACCGGAAATACCGGCCGATACTGGCCGAGATGACATTACCGGAAATTTCGTCCGAAATCTTGCAAAACTGAGAGAAAAAAAAGAAAATACACAAATGGAGGGAAAAAGGGAAAAAGAAAATCGAAGCAACATTCTCCGGCGTAATCTTGCAGTCAAGGTTTGTAGATCTCGTTCCGACGGTACGTACTAGTGAAAAAAATGGAAAAAACTGAAGTGAATAGAAAATGGGCAGATCTGAACTTTAGATCGGAACGGGAGAGAGAGAGACTGAGAGAGAGAGTCAGCTCAACAGATTTGTCTTCTTCACAAGTTTACTGAAGCTGTAAAATTCTTCAATCTCAATGAGTCTTCATAGTCAAAGACAAGAGAGAGAGAGAGAGAAGAGACATCTCAGATGTTGAAAAGTGAAAACAACGCACGCCGATTATTTTTCCCTCTACAAGGTACTGTGTTCGAAGTATTAGAAAACCAGTGGTTTTGGTTTTGAGCCCACCGTTTGGGAAAGCTTATTGATTAAACATACTTCCTCCGTTCCATAATATTTGTCCGGTTCGCAAAATGAGGACTATAAAATAATGTATTTCTTTCAAAAAAAATTCAAATTTTTTTCATAAGTTAAAAGATCTGGTCAAGATCTAGTAAATTGTTGAATTTTTTTCCAACTTTTCTTACAAAAAATGTGTTATTTTTACGTCTCCGTTTTGCGGACCGAACAAATATTATGGGACGGAGGGAGTAAATGTTAACTGATTTTTAAAAAAAATTGTAATAGTCTAACAGGACTTTATGTAAGGGAAAAACAAGGTTATAATAAATGTATATATATTTTTATATTTTTAATGATAAATTCGAAATGGTATCCGGTAACATACCGGTACCGGTACGTACCGTTTCAGTGACAAATCCGGTATCATATCCGAAACGGTATTCAGAACATTGTCTTGGATGCTGAATGGCTGGAGAAGATTAAAAGAAGATGAAAAAATGATGGCTCAGAACATGTTTTAATAATTAATACTCGCCAAGGACATATTGAAAATATTTGTTTATACTGAAAATATTATTGACGGATATTAATTCTCAAACACGTCATTGGCCATCGTTATCCTAAAATAGATTATGAAAGAGAAATGATCGAGGAGTAGTAAGCTAGTCGGAAAGACTCCTGACCTTCGAAGGGAAAAAGTCGTCGAAGAGGAATAGTAATACACGGAACTCATGGCTAAACCATGGTCGGTTTTGCTTGGTCACATCAAGTTAAATTGCCTCACTATTTACAAGATGTGTGCTGGTATTAATTAGCTGAGGGATGTGTTAGCTGGGTGGCTAAAACACATCTGCGCATTGACCAATACACGCAAGTCAATCCATGACCTCACACGGTTAAGCTATATCCTGTTGCCTTCCGGTTACTAGCAACAATATTCTTCCCCAACATTTCTTTGGGAGAGAGAGAGAGAGAGAGAGAGAGAGAGATATGGAGATTTGGCATCTGGTGGTCGTAGCAGTGGTGACTGTGATTGTCGAGGGCGTTATGCATCTCATTTTTTATGCTTTATGGGGTTTCGTGTCACCGAAATTGGGGAGATTGTGGCTACAGCTTGCCCATCAAAAGGAGCCACAGACACCTCCTGTTCTCCTCTTGGATCAAGGGCGAGAGGTAAACATGAAACTGGTACTACTATCTTTCTTGCTTTCTTTGACTACGTTTTTGTTTTTAAGTTTTTGAGTTCCGAAACAGTCTTTCCCCATCCATTTATGGAGTATGGACTTACGCTCAGAGGCGGCCGGGCAAGGGTTAGGCCCTTAAGGCCGTGGTCTAGGGCCTCCACCTAACAAGGCAGGGCGAGCCTTATATTGGGATGTCTCACGCCTCTGTTTTCTGCAGATTCAAAGCGTGATGAAAGTACTATTCCCCAACCCAAAAACCGTGCGCCTCCGTGGCAACCACAACAAGTACCTCTGCGCCGGAGAAGACGAAATATCCGTAACCCAAGACGAGAGCGGCTCCTCCGAAAACGTCTGCTGGACCGTCGAATTCTGTTCCGAATCAGAAGACAAAATCCGTCTCAGGAGCTGCTACGGCAAGTACCTCACCGCCTCCAACAAGCGCTTCCTCCTCGGCTTGACCGGACGCAAAGTCCTCCAGATGGCCGGCTGCCTCGACTCGTCGGTGGAGTGGCAACCGATACAGGAAGGGTAACTTAACTCATCACTCCTAATTATCATACAATATTACACCTAATCACCTATGGTCTCCTCCACTCACCCAATTTATTAGTGGTGGTTTGGCTTTATTAGACAATAATTTCTTTTGACTTTGTTAGTTTTATCCGTCTCAACAACACTAATATAGGAAAGAAAAACTATGATCAAAATTTTCAAAACGTTGATGAAAGACAAAAATAATACAAAACAAAAGGACTTACTTTTTGGAATATTTTTATCTTTAGTTAATATTTTTAAATTTTGGGTCATGTTTTTTACAATTCTGACTTTTCTCATCGAGATAAATATCTAACAGAGAAAGAAAGACATTCTTTCATGAAATTGACTAAGGGAGGTCCCCATATAATCAAATATAAAATTCCACTAGCTTAACTGATCTTCAAATAAACTCGCCAGTACTTATGACTTTTACTAGCAAATATGAAAAGACAATATCGAAATAACTCTCAAAATGCTAAATAATTCAAGTTTACTATTTGCAATAGGAATTGGGTGAAGTTCAAGACACGGGACGGGAGCTTTTTGCGGGCCAATGGCGGCGTTCCGCCATGGCAAGATTCGGTCACCCATGATGGTCCTTGGGTACTACAGGATTTGGTCCTTTGGGATGTTGATGAGGTTGAGATTGTGTCGGAACAGTTGCCGCAACCGGGCGTTCAGTTGGAATCGTCGGGGTCCTGGTCAAGCTTGAAGTCGAATTATCGGCGTAATTCCCTCAGTCTTGTAAGACAAGAGGTCAGTATGGTAGTACTAAATTCTGCGGTGAATTAGAAGGATTTTATTTGCAAAAGAAATAAGACATAAAATTTGTGATTTTCTTAGAGACAGAGAGAAATTTGGGAAGGTTTGATGTGGGCTGTCCTAGCGGTGTTGGGTGTGATTGTCAACGGCGTTATACATCGCGTCGTTGATGCTTTATGTGGTTTTTTGTCACCGAAATTGGGGAGATTGTGGCGATGACTTGCCCATCAAAATGAGCCATTGGCAGCCCCTGTTCTCTTGGATCAAAGGGCGAGCGGTAAACATGAAACTGCTACTATCTTTATTGCCTTCTGTGACTGCGTTTTTGGTTTTAGTTTTTGAGTTCTGAAACAGTCTTTCTCCATCCTTTTATGGAGTATGAACTTACACTCAGAGGCGGGCGGGCATGGGTTAGGCCCTTAAGGCCATGGTCTAGGTCCTCCACCTTATAAGGCAGGGCGACCCCTATGTTGGGGTTTTGTTCTGTTTATATTTGATATCTCATGCCTCTGTTTTTCTACAGATTCAAACCGTGATGAATCTATTCTCCAACGCAAAAGCCGTGCGCCTCCGCAGCAACCACAAGAAGTACCTCTACGCCGAAGAAGACGAAATATCCGTAACCCAAGACGAGAGCGGCTCTTCCAAAAACGTCTGCTGGACCGTCGAATTCTCTTCCGAATCTGAAGACAAAATCCGTCTCAAGAGCTGCTACGGCAAGTACCTCACCGCCTCCAACAAGCGCTCCCTCCTCGGCTTGACCGGTTGCAAAGTCCTCCAGATGGCCGGCTGCCTCAACTTGTCGGTGGAATGGCAGCCAATACAAGAAGGGTAACTTAACACTCCTAATTATCATACAGTATTACATCTAATAACCTATGATCTCCACTCACACAATAAATTAGGGTCGATAATGTCAAAACTCAAATTGTTGCTGCCAAAACCTAATTTGTTGCTGCCAAAATTCAAAATGAAACTTATCATAAAATGACTTTTTTTTGTTGTTGTTGTTGTTGTTAATATTGTATACATTAGCGGGAGTTAATGGGGGTATTAGAGAGTTAGTACAAGAGATCCAGAAGCTATCCATAGGCCTGACCACCAATGCCCCCTTATGGGACTCGAATCTTAATCATTACTGGACAAGGGATATGAGTTATCAACTTCACTAGAAGTGGTTCTCATAAAATGACTTATTTGGCCTCCAATCCATCATACAATGGCTAGAACCCGGCCCTCTTAATTTCAATTTTCTACAGTGTTCTTCCTCCTTCAGCTCTGTCACCCAATCACCAATTATACCCTCATTATTTATCTACATGCAACTCTAGTCCAAACATCCCCAATGTCAACATATCTTCTAGGTTTCAATATTATAGTTTGAGGGGGAATGTTAACATAATATGGAGTATTAGAAAATATTATGTTACATTTCTTTACATGCAAAACCCAATTTGTAACTTTTCTCATGTTTGTGGAGTTCGAATCTGAATAAGCCCACGCATTTGTTGGACCTACACAACGGACCAGCAATGGAGAAAGCAGTTGTTCTGTCACCTATTTCGAGTTCTTCGAATTACAGAGAACCAATCGATTCGAGTGAGTTTTTGCAGGAACAAATAGAATTTTGGCATTATCATAATGGTTTGGTTTCATTAGATAATTTTTCTTTTGACTTTGTTAATTTCACGTTAAAGTTTTGTGAATCATTGGTATTTTCAAAAAGTTGACGAAAGACAAAAATAATACTACAAAATGCACTCTAACAGAGAAAGAAATGCACTCTTCCATGAAATTGACAAGGGGAGGCCCCATATAATCAAATTTAAAGTTCCACTAGCTCAACTGCTCTCCTAATAAACTCGCTTGTACTTGTGACTCCTACCAGCAAATATGACAAAACAATATCGAAATAACTCTCAAAATACTAAATAATTCAAGTTTATTATTTGCAATAGGAATCGGGTGAAGCTCAGGACGCGGGACGGGAACTTTTTGCGGGCCAATGGCGGCGATGCACCATGGTGGGATTCGGTCACCCATGATATTCCTTGGGTACTACAGGATTTGGTCCTTTGGGATGTTGACGTGGTTGAGATTGTGTCGGAACAGTCGCCGCAACTGAGCATTCGATTGGAATCGTCGAAGTTCGGGTCGAGCTCTGGGTCGAATCATCGGCATAAGTCCCCCAGTTTTGTAAGACAAGAGGTCAGTATGGTAGTACTGAATACTAAATTCTGCGGTGAATTAGAAGGGTTTTATATCTTAAAAAAAGAAGAAGAAGGGTTTTATTTGCAAAAGAAATAAGACATCAAATTTGTGATTTTCTTAATTAATTCACTATGTTTTTATCTTTCCTTTAACTCCATGCCTCTCCATAAAATTTTCCCAGATCCGAGACGTTACAAAAATTCTCCATACCTCTCCTTTAACTCCATACCTCTCCATAATTGATAAAACCAACTTTTTGACCCGAGATGTGAATCATGTTACTCGTAATAAAATTTTCCAAGATCCGTGTTACAGAACAAGTGGTCGCATCTGCTCTACCGAACACAACAAGATCGTCTGCAAAAAATAAGTGGGAGAGAGGAGTACGCGGGCACATTCTGCTGAAATCACATGGGATACGTATTAATTGTTGTTATAATACATGGTCACCAAGTATGGTCACCGTAGTGTTACTCTTACCCAATAACCTCCCTTGATTGTAGGGCTCCACGTAGGTGAATGGGCTCACTTGAACAGCCTAAGCTGAAAAATACCACTTGAAAAATAATATGTAGTAATTTTCATTAGGGGTTAGTTTATAAAGTTTATTTTATCTGAGATTGTATATACATTGACTACTGTAAAAAAAAACCTATTATGTCTTGATTCTCTTGAAGCCTTGAAATACTAACTTATAATCAATCTTTCTACAAATTACAAACACTTCCAAACGTTCACATCTATATGAAGACCCGCACATACTACACCTCTAGTGTGTGTGAGACCCAAAAAAAATGAGAGTGTGTGAGTGCATGTTTGTGGTTGTAGTATTTTCCATTTATAATAGAGTCCAATCATTAGTTTAAACACAACTTAACTCTAATCTAATTTCATTGTATGATTACGGGTGTTTTGACCTAATAATATTTTTGAATTGTTTTCTGTCTTTGTTAATTTTTCATCAATTTTTATTTTATGTATTATTCATTTGTTTCGAAGAAAAGAATTTAAAAGAGAGATAAATGAGAGGTCAATAAAATAATTGATTACCACTAATTGAGGAGTGCTAGGTATAAAGAAAATATATTTGTTTTATTCTAGACTAGAGGAGAGAGCTATGACCTATGAGCCACAGAGATGATTTCTCAAAGGAAATCGGTAAAGCTAAGGCCACCGACTGGTGGGAGACTGAAATTGCACCAACCGCCGTGCGGGGTGCGAGGCCCGTTCCGGGTCCCATACAGAAGATCCGATCCGTTCAAATTTATTAAATCCTTGGATGTAGGATTCGACTTCTCTAAACAAAGGTTGACTCTGGTGGGAGACCGAAATTGCACTGACTGGTGTAGCGCTTCGTGAAATTGTGAGATCTAGGGTTCGACCCCTCTGAACAAAGGTTGACTCTCTAGTAATCTAATAATAACTAATTAACCTACTGAATTCTTGGATGTGCTTTTGTATTTCCTTTCTTATAGGATTCAAGCGTTACCAAAAAAAAATAACTCCCAAGATCTTAAATTTTGCTTCAAGTAACCTTGTGTTGTTTTTTTTTTTTTCTTTCTTCAGAATAATGCAGAGAATGCTCTCCACTATTCCATGTCACAAAAAATCATAGTTCCATCAAACAACAAGGTATGCATCACAATCTGATATTGATAGTTTTCCGGTTGCACAATGAACTAGCAATTTGAGTTTTTTTTTTGTCCCCTTGGAAGGAAGCAACAAGCTTGGTTAAGACCTTGGGAATGATATAAGCTAGCGGGGTGGTTAAGATCTTGAGATTTACGGGTGTTTTCTCTCTTAAGTTTCATGTTCGAATGCTTGTGAGATCAGTTCTAGGTGCCATCAACTAAGACGATGAGATTACTCTCATAGATTAGTTGAGATAATCGAAAAAAGTTCAGATGATGAAAAATACAAACTCACCAAATCCACATCCAAAGCCCAATTCCTACAAAGCCCATTTTCTTAATTCCTCTAATCCCAAGCCTAGAAGTCTAATTACTCTACTTTTCAGCTCCTCTTTTTTACTACTCTATATACCTTTTTTTTTATCTCATGCCTCTGTTTTCTACAGATTCAAAGCGTAATGGAATTATTCCGCAACGCAAAAACCGTGCGCCTCCGCGGCAAACACAAGAAGTACCTCTCTGCCAAAGAAGACGAAAAAACGGTAACCCAAGACGAGAGCGGCTTTTTAAAAAACACCTGCTGGACCGTCGATTTCTCTTCCGAATCCGAAAACAAAATCCGTCTCAAGAGCTGCTATGGCAAGTACCTCACCGCCTCCAACAAGCGCTCCCTCGGCAGCGTGGCCGGCCGCAAAGTCCTCCAGACGGCCTGCTGCCTCGACTCGTCGGTGGATTGGCAGCTGATACAGAAAGGGTAACTAAAATCAACACTCCTAATTATCATACAATATGTATTACACCTAATCACCTATGATCTCCACTCATACAACTATTAGGGGTGGTTAGGCTTTATTAGATAATTTTTCCTGACTTGGTTAGTTTCTCGTCAATGTTTTGTGAATTATTGGTTTGTCTCAACAACACTAATATATACCATAAAAAAATTGCAAACAAATTTATTAAAAAGTTGACTAAAGACAAAAATAATATAAAACAGACTTACTTTTTGAACTATTTTTATATTTACTGAATATTTTTATTTTTTTGTTTCATGGTTTTTTTTTATTATAAAATTTGTTGACTTTTCTCATCGAGATAAATTATAATCTAATAATCTGATGCGAAATTATTATTTTTGAATAAAGATGCACAAATAATCAAATAATAAAGTTCTACTAGCTTTATTGCTCTCCAAATAAACTCACCGGTAGTACTTGTGACTCCTACTAGCAAATATGAAATGATAATATCAAAATATAACTCTCAAAATACTAAATAATTTAAGTTTATTATTTCCAATAGAAATCGGGTGAAGCTCAAGACGTGGGACGGGACCTTTTTGCGGGCCAATGACAACAGGGATACAGTTACCCACGATGTTCCGATACGGAAGTCTAAAAAGGATCGGATCCTCTGGGATGTTGATGTGGTTGAGATTGTGTCAGAACAGTCACTGCGACCAAATTATACCGGGGTGTTCAGTTGGAATCGTTGGAGTCCGGGGTCAAATCGATCATCGGCATAAGTCCCCCAGTTTTGTAAGACAAGAGGTCAATGTGTAAGGTTAGTACTAAATTCTGTGATGAATTAGAAGGGTTCTAATTGGAAAAGAACTAAGACATCAAATTTGTGAATTTCTTAATTAACTCACTAAGTTGTTATCTTTCCTCTTAACTCCATACTTCTCCATAAAAACATGTGTGGGCGGGCAAACAAGAAAGGGAACAAAAATGTTTGAGTGCTGCTGTCCTTCTACAAACTATATATAATCGTGGAATAAGATTTTGACACGTGGAAAAAATCAACAAGGAAATTTGTTTCCAGCTTCATATTCTAATTTTTTTCTGATTTCTTTCTCTAAAAGATTTTTGGGTGATTATTTGATTAAGTTATTATAATTACGGTGACCTTTTTATTCTAATGGAAATTTGTTTCCAGCTTCTTTTCGGGTGATCCGAAAAATCTTCTCGGAAGAAACTAGTTGGACCACCATTCCTTTTTAGCTCATTATGGACCTATTCCAATAATTAAAATTGTTCATTTATAGAGCTCGTTGAGAAGATCAATCATGTCAAAACTCACCTAAATGTCCATCGATCTTTAATGCTTGAGCTTATAATTAAGTTTCTTGAAATTTATAATTTCAATTGTCTAGGTAGCCAAAAAAAGGTCACGATGCTGGACTACAAAGTATTTACTGGAACGGGAAATGATCATAACTTTTAGGTACTACTCCCTCCGTTCCTTTTTTAGAGTTCAGTATTTCATTTTCGGCTGTCCCTTAATAAGTGTCCATTTTGTAAAGTTAGTGGGTAAAAGTTGGTGTATTGTCTATTTTATCCCTAAAAGTAAATTTCTTTTTAAAAAGTGAGTGAGTAAAAGTGTAATGATGATGGGTAAGTAGGAAAAGCGGAGGAAAAAGTTGATGTGAAAGGTATAATGATGATGTCTTTTTAATAAGTTGGAATTACGAAGCAGGATACTTAAAAAGGGACGGAAGGAGTACTATTTTTTAACAACAGTGACCAAAAAACGCACTATATTACTTTTTTTTTTTTTTACACTTTTTAATATTTTCACACATTAAAATAATTTTTAAATCTTAATAAAAACATGTTTTGTATTGGAGTACGGGTCGGGTATGGCCTGGTCCATATTTGACCTGATCCGTTTTAACCCGTCTATTATTGACCTGTATTTAACTTGTACATATTCCCCATCCAAACATCATTTGCCACCTCAAGTTTAATTAGATGCCCTTTTCTATTTGTCAAAGGAAAAAAGTGGAAAAGCAGTTGCAAAACCTTTTCTGCTAATTTCGATAAACGACCTTTTTACACTATATAGTTACACTACATTTTATGTGGAGCCTATTTTGGATCTCAGAAAAATCCAAAAAAATACTGATAAATTTGAAAATATTGTTTTATGTGGTCTTGTAAAAAATCAATTTTAACGGATATCGGTAAGTATCATTTCTATATTTGTAGTGAAGAAACTGCGTAGATGAACAATTTCATCCCTACAAATCAAGAAGTAATACTTATCGATATCCATTGGAGCTGATTTTTTACAGGACCCCATAAAACAATATTTTAAAATTTATGGATATTTTACTGAATTTTTGTGAGACCAAAGATGGGCCCCACATAAAATGTAGTGTAACGTGTAGTGTAACTATATAGTGTATGTAGCATCACTCTTCACATTTTCACTAAAGATAGGTACACTACCTTTTTACACTACATAGTTACACTACATCTTATGTGGAACCTATTTTGAGTTCCAAAAAAATCTAAAAAAATACCGATAAATTTTAAAATATTATTTTATGGGATCCTATAAAAAATTAGCTCCAATAAATGTCGGTAAGTACTACTTTTGGATTCAGAGGGGTGAAATTGCTTAATTGCACAGTTTCGACACTACGAATCTAGAAATAATACTTACCAATATCCGTTGAAGCTAATTTTTTACAGAGCCCTATAAAATAATATTTTAGACTTTATGAATATTTTTCTGGATTTTTTTGAAGCCTGAAATGAGCTCCACATGAAATGTAGTGTAACGTATAGTGTAATTATGTAGTGTACACTACATAGTTACACTACACGTTACACTACATTTTATGTGAGGCCCATTTTTAGTCTCACAAAAATTCATAAAAATATCCATAAATTCTAAAATATTATTTTATGGGGTCCTGTAAAAAATCAGCTCCAATGGATATCGGTAAGTATTACTTCTTGATTTGTAGGGATGAAATTGTTCATCTACGCAGTTTCTTCACTACAAATATAGAAATGATACTTACCGATATCCGTTAAAATTGATTTTTTACAGGACCCCATAAAACAATATTTTCAAATTTATCAATATTTTTTTGGATTTTTCTGAGATCCGAAATAGACTCCACATAAGATGTAGTGTAACTCTGTAGTGTAAAAAGGTAGTTTATCGAAATTAGCAGAAAAGGTTTTGCAACTGCTTTTCCACTTTTTTCCTTTGACAAATAGAAAAGGGCATCTAATTAAACTTGAGGTGGCAAATGATGTTTGGATGAGGAATATGTACAAGTTAAATACAGGTCAATAATAGACGGGTTAAAACGGGTTTGGTCACTTTTTTCCATCTTTCCCGAAAATGTAGGTAAGTAGAAAAGATACCAATCACATATTTCCCGCTTCATTAATTTTTTCCCCCTTCGCTTTTTGGCTCGTACAAATTCAAGATCCAAAGACGCAAAAAGAGTCTGAAGGAATGATTCCTCTGTCTACTTAATTTCACCAGTCATATTTCGATTTCGATTTTGATTTTATTTTCTGTTTTTTGATTTGCAGTCGAATGACTCTATGGGTAGTTCAGCTTCTTAGCGGATGAATATGCAAATGTGGATGAGGGTTTGAAGGAGCTTTCTTTCATGTTCAAGGGGAATGGTAGGTTAGAGGAGGAGACGGCCAGAGCCGGCCCCGACATTTGGGTTGCCCAAGCCCAGTCTCATGCTTTATTGTCCACCTACTATTAAGTCATACAAAATTTTTTAAAAAAAACATGTAAGTACCAAAAAAAACCAACAACATCAAAGTTACATGCATGTTGTTCCTTCAGCTTGAATAATATCGTAAAAATCAACATCAAAATGTAACCCTAGTTATAGTGCTTTATAATTAGCATGATCCGATTAAAAAAAATAACTTCCCTTTGCATTTTTTAAAGCAATTTCTCAATTAAGTCATCATATTTTACTTATCCATGAACTCGGGGTCCATTCCACTAAGTTTTGGTTATTCGGTTTTTTGTGCTTTTTAGTTGATATATGTGACAAGAATGGCCTGTCTTGAAAAGTGTAAAAAAGTTACAAAAAAAAGTCCCTAAATGCTCTCAATGGAATGATGCATCATTTTCAATTGAGATCATAACCAATTTATTTAATCTCTCTTGCGAAATGATAGTTCGAAGGTAAAAACAAAAAGGAAACTGATATTAGCACTTTAAAAATTGATAGAGGAACTTCAATATCAGTGTAATTCCAAAGCCACTTTCTTTTATTTTTTGAAGTGCTAATATCAGTTTCCAAACAGAAACTATGTTAGCTCGCTTAATTTTATTTTAACTATGACCTTTTTTAATCAAATGTAAGAATATATCTACATTATTCCACTATTGTGTTTGTTAAGTCAAAAATTTCCAACAAAATAATTTAGGATTTTTTTTTTGTAATATTGTGGATTGGGAGGAAAACAAAAAGAGGTAGAACAAAAATGAAAAAATAAATTGTGGATTGGGAGGAAAACAAAAAGAGGTAGAATAAAAATGGAAAAAAAGGGGGAAAATAGGGGATGAGGCGCCAGGAATCGAACCTAGATCACCATGAACTCTGAGCAAATGCGTTGGCCACAATGCCAAGTTGAGGCCTTGTGGCAAATGTGGGAAGCTTGTTTATATTTATATCTAACCTAAAATTTTTTTTTTTTTTGGATGCCCCCAGCCCGGTGGGGTTGCCCAAGCCCGAGGGCTTGCGGAGCTTACCCCGGGGCCGGCCCTGGAGACGGCCGGGGCTTGAAGAAATAATAGTGTGCTTCCGCAGTTCATTGAATACGCTATACCCACTTCGGTCGCAGCTTCAATTCCTCCCAAAAATGGGGATATGCATATTGTTGTAGTTCAATCCTCATCAAGAGGTCAGTGAGAGTTGGTTTATTGTAGCGAGTCTGTGTCTTGTCACTTGTGTTTTAGTAGTACATAATTTGAGCAGTGGAATGCAATTGCAGGGTAGACTACTTATTTTGATCAAGGTTTTCCATACTTGTTACATAATCTAGGCAGCTTTTGATTTGATTTGACAAATTGGTTTTTGAATTTTGTCTTTGGATTTAACCATGGCTTCAGATTGGCATGCAATGCTTCGTGATATTAACTTAACACACTATGAAAGACAAATACTCCTAGTATTAGATAACATTCTCAGTATAGAAGCCAACTTTGACCTCATGATCCGCGTCCGCCCAAAACTCACACTTTAATGGAACCTACAATATCAGGTCTTGGTTGGTACTATTACGTTTGCATGATATGTACTTCGTTTTTCTACTGATTTTCGTTATGCTCTCTGTAGCAGGCCGAGCCAACGGCTCGCACCTCATCAAGCGAGGTGCTGAACCATGCTAGGGCGGTTCATCTGAGTCCGAGCCTTTACTTGGTTCTGGCTCGGCAAACCGCAGGTTCTCGAAAGAAGTTCCATCGGAATTAACTAAAGCAATCAGCTCAGCATACCAACCCCCTGACAGTCGGGTTCCACGTTCAACCTTGAGCGAATGTGGGGGCAATGCTGCCCGCTCACCCACGTGGGAATAACAACCGTAACCATGATGATGACCGTGACGTCATCTGAACGGTTACAAGCTTGGATAATGACGAAGGCACGGGAATGTGCCAGCTCATCCTATAAACGGTTATGAAGCCCTAACGTGACGGAAAGTTGACATCAACCGATGCGTGACAAGCACATGTGCAGTCTTCGAGGCCAAGTTAAGGAGTGCCCTATAAATGTCCCGTTATGCCAACCCTAGAGAGGTACATGCTCTTGCACTCTAAAACCCTAGTTCTTGGCTTTCATCTCTGGGCAATTGTACTCATCCTTGCAGAGGAGGGTCATTTTGGAGATGCTTCGATATGGTCTTTTAGTCATACTTCCTTATGCAGGCTAAGTGAAAGTCAGGAGCCATCCTCAAACCACAGTCAAGAAGGAGCGAACCAGATTCATTGGAGTCCCATACTCTCAAAAGTTCTCTCTCTTTGTGTGAACATATGTAGGCCGGGCTAAAGTGTGATGAGTTTCCATATTGATTCTACCAAATTAGTATCATGCCTATGCAGCAAGAAGAATAAGAACATTGAAAATGGAGATCAATTAGACTTGTTGCAGAAAAAAGGGTAAAAGGAAGCAGATTGACATGGGTCAGAATTGTACAGGAAACAAACTAGAACCGAGCTTATACACAAAGCGAATGTAGAATTGTGCAGGGCTGTGGTACGTGCTGGGTGTCCTATTCCTTTGGCTTAATTTGTAACTTGTTTTGGGTTGATTTCTTATCAGCTCTTGGCTGAGTAGCAGATGATTGTCAATCGCAGAATAGGGTGTCAACTTAGTTGGGATGTTACCTTTGTGTTGTGATGCTATTTCACTCTAGCCCTCACTCTGTTCAACTTTTTTTTCATTTCAATGACAAAAAAAAAAATTTCGCGGTTCAAAAACAAAACACAGGTTATGCTTGTTATCATTGCCATATGCCCTTGGACCACTTTATCGTATCAAAACCACAAAGATCCGTGCATGTCTAAGAAGCATCAATGTCTATATACGAAGCGAATCTAGCAGCAACCACCCAGTATTTCTATTTATTGAATGAGCAGTGCTGCGGATAAAAAATAAATAAATAAATAAATGAGCAGTGCTAGAAACATACATAGGCTTCGAGACACAGATCCAGACACGAATGAATGGGATTCACACGCGTTGAATTGGACGCCTCCAGACACGTGTTTGGATCTGTCTTCAGACGGCAATCTCGATTATAAGGAAATCAGTATCATTTACATATGAATTTTGAGGAGTCTATCTTGGGTTCTAAAAAAATGATCTGAACTGTTCATTAATTTTAAAATATTTTTTATGGAGTCCTGTAAAAAATTAGCTCAACCCGATATCGGTAAGGATTTGTTCTAAATTTGTGGGGGGCGAAACTACTTACGGCCCATTTCGATGAAGGATTTGTTTTAGGTGGATTTAGAATGATGGAAGATTTGAAGGTGGATATGTAATGAGGGGTGATATGTTAAGAAGAATGACCCCACCACTTAAGAAGGGTGGATTTGTAATGAGGTGTTTGGATGGTTATTTGAGAAGGGGGATTTGGAAGGTGGATATGAAGGGATAAGGTATCAAAATGACTTAATTGCCCCCTAGTTATTGAAATGGACAAAGAATGTTAATTTTATTATAATTACGAAAAATACGTATTTATTATTAAAAAATCAAAAAAATAAATTCATTAAATCTTAAAAATGTTTTGTCACTCCCTTTGACTAGACTTTTTTTTTTGGGAAAAAAAAACTGAAAACAGTAAATGTAAAAAATGTTGAAAATGTCATTATTTGATTGTAGGTACGGTGAAAGTACTTATCATTAATTATTGCATAAAACTAATGAAAATATTTGTAAAATGCTTAAACGTTATTTTATAATTTATGTAAAAATCCGAAATTTGTAAATTAAATTTAGTAATCACAAAATACATTGTTTGTTAGTTGAAAATGAGGTGTAGGTGCAACAAATTTGTTAGGTAAACATGTGTCAACAAATTTGTTTGGTAAATTTGTTTATAAATAGCAAGGTATTTTAAATTGTCATCTCACATCTCATCTTGATTGAAAAAAATAGTTTTCTATTTTTGTTTTTTCAATCACTTGAATGGCACGTCGAGCTTGGACCGAGGCGGAGGAGGAGAAGTTGTTGGATAATATTACGAGCCTTGTAGATGCAGGGGTTTGGCAAGGTGAGCACGGAGGGATGATTCCCGCCTCCTTTGAAGTCTTGCAACATCAGATGACTGCTGCTTTCCTCCAAGGTGGTTTTACAAAAAATATTATTGAGGGAAAGATTAAAAAGTGGAAGGAGACTTATTTCACCATAGAAGACATGATGTTGACTCCTGGATTTGGTTGGAATCCAAATGAAAATAGATTAGTTGTGGATAATGAAGATTGGAATGAATTTGTCCGGGTAAGTGATCATCCTTCAATTGTATATAAACTATTTTTTTTTAAGAAATTATCATATTTGTTATGTTTTTTTAGGTGAATCCACGAGCTAGACAGATGAGGGGCATGCAATTTTCTCATTTCAATCGTTGGGCCCATTGCTTTCGACGTCACTAGTTGGAGAAGTTAGAAGTTCAAGATAGATGTTGAAGAATAAATCGTATTTGTGATAATAACTGTTAGAAATTTGAAATTTAAGTTAGTACTGATGTACCTCAAATAAATGTTAAATAAAGATGAGTACTTTGTCTTTATATTACATTTTTCATTTCCACAATCTTTGAAAAAAAAAGTACAAATTCATTCAGAATCAAATAGATGTGCGAAGATTAAACAAGTTAAGAAACCTACGAAAAAAACAACAAAGTATGTGCTTAGACTAGTTCGATGTTGAACTTCCAAACCACTTGCGGATGTGGAACCACTGTGACTTGATTGAGGTTCGGTTCGGACCGACTGCATTTGAAGGAGTCGGTATCTTTCCTCATGGAACTGTAACAATGCTCCTTCCGCTTCGTCAAACGTCTTGTATCTTTTGAACAAGTTCCCCGAGTATCCATTAACCTGCAGTCCCGCGGTCTCCCAACTTGTATATATTCCTGGATTACGGCCGATGAAAACCACCCATTAGGATTCTTTATCTTGACTTGTCATTGAAATATCTACGAGAAAATATCGATTATCACAGTCGATTATCACATTTATAAGAATACTAATATTATGTTTATATGTACTTGGTTTAGATATTCTTATTAACCGGCGCATAGTACACTATTTGGCTACAACTTATGTTGCCGAATGGTGATTAAACCATTGACTCTCATAAGTTATTCCGCCAAGACAAGTGCGTCGCCTTTAAATTTGTCTGTCATATCCTCATAGCCTAGGAGAACAGCCTTAAAAATACCAAAAACTTGCCCAACTAGAAGCCATAAAACTGCCCAGCAACCACCAACGAAATTGCCAAAAATGTATGCCAAGAAAACAGTTTCTCTAGCAAAAACATAAAATACCACGATTTTTGCCCACATTACACCACTAAAGTAGCACCAAAACTGCCACAAAAAGGAGCCAAAAAATTGCCCAGAATGACATTACAAAATTGTCAAAAAAAACAGCCAATAACTACACAGAATGCAGCGCCAAAACTGTCCAAAAAAAGAGCCACAAAATTGCCTAGAATACTGAACCAAAACTGTCAACAAAACAGTCACAAAACTGCACAGAATGCAGCACCAAAACTGTCCAAAAAAAGAGCCACAAAACAGCCCAGAATGCTGAACCAAAACTGTCAACAAAACAGCCACAAAACTGCACAGAATGCAGCACCAAACCTGTCCAAAAAAAGAGCCACAAAACTGCCCAGAATGTTGAACCAAAACTGTCCAAAAAAAGAGCCACAAAAATTGTGCAGTACCATCAATAAAACTGCCCACAATACAGCAACTAAATTCAGCCAACAAAACGGTTAGAAACCACAATCAAAAGAGGCAGAAACCAGACCAATAACAGCCAACCATCAATAAAACTTTCCCCAATACAACAACTAAACTCAGCCAACAATAAATCAACAAAACAGACTACATTTTACCCAACATTTTACCCAACACTAACTCACACACACACACAGAGGCACTTGAGTGCACTTGGGGTCAGATTTTGCCCTTATTCTCACCTTCATTTTGCCCAACATACCAACTAACATTTGGCTCAGATGTAATGAACGTAATCAAAAAAGCACTAGCATACAACTAAGTTGCCATTAAGACCCTCATAGCTGCACCAACTAATGCATTTTGATCAATCAATAAAATGCATCATCATTACTCAACTCAAATTGGATCATCATAGTTGCCCAACCAAGTTTAAAGTAGTAAAGTGCATCATTGCCCAACTTAAATTGGATCATCATAGTTGCCCAAACATATTTAAGGGAGTAAAGTGCATCATTGCAAAGCCATACAGAGGGCCTAATCCCCTGTCATCATCGTCGTTGCCCAAAAAAAGTTAAAAGTACTACGATCATCATCGTTGCCCTAACAAGTACGAAATATACATGATGAGAAGTTTAAAGTTGTACAGTGAATCATTATGAAAAGAGTAGCTCGATACTCCACAAAATAGATCATAAGTACTATGTAGTTAATTACAAAAATGAGGAATCACATCCTCCGCCATATTCAACGTTGTACACATAAGTTTGAAAACATCCTTATATGGTCTTCAATTTGATTTGCCTCGCTAATACGGCCTCCACCCAAGCTTGTCTATAGTTTTCTGGTATGCCATAAAACGTGTCCACGTTTTCTTCTGCCGACACAATAATGGCTTGTGCAGAAAACATATTAATCAATTGAAGGTCAAGCTTTTCAAGCTCGGCAAACACCCTTTCTTTTTTGGCAGAGAGTCGGTCCTCATATCCGATCGAATCAGCAATCTTAAGAAAAGCTGAACTGCTTTGTGCCATGAAATCCCCAAATGCGTTATGAATGGATGCCTCTTTTGCGTCCACCTTTGCCTTCTTCTTTGGTCTTTCCGGCATGACATTCATCGCCGGAGTGTTCACATTGGTTCTTGGAGTGGGGGGATTGACAAAGCTTATTGGAGTCCCGGCAGAAGTTGATATGTTAACAAATGCCGGGTCACCATTTACAAACGATGGGGTATAATAGTCATCGAACAAGTCATCGGGGTTAAGAATTTCAACGGGCTCGGCCTGAACATCATCAAGTTCCGCTGCATCCTCGGCTATTTCACCGGTGCCTTCCCAACCAAACAACGCGTATACAAATTGTAGGTTACGACACAAGCGCCTAACACATTTGTCGCGTAGTCACCCTTCCTTGACCTATAGCGTGCCTTGTGTTCGGTTGGAGGAAGGACAGGTATGAAAGTACCGTCTAAAGCCCCTAGACAATTCTACGAGAGACAAGAGAATTTTTATTATCATATTTTATTTATAATCAATAAGTGCATTACTATAGCTTAACATATAACATTTATGTACCTCAAACCACTTCCACCTAGCATTTGGTTCATTGGCAGGAATAGGCTGAGGATGATACCACAAGACATTGTGAAGGCGCAATACCGCGATCAAAATTGAGTTGAAATGCCTACTAATTGTTTCCCCCGATCTCCAAAATTGTAAAATGGTACGCATATTCTTTTTATGGTGCGCGAGGATCCACAAAAATATCGCAACATTCTCTACAACTGTGACATTCCTAGACAGCTTTAGCCCATTTTGAGTAAGTAAATAGCACAATGTCATGATGTATGCCTATTTACCCTCAATTGGTTGTAGCAAGTAGTGTCACTCTGGCGTACCAACCGATTAAGAGCGTCTATTTGATGTTGGTAATAATTAGGATTGGTACAAAGATGAGGTTTTTGTCGAAGTCTTTGTCGATGTCTTTCGGCAATCAATTCCGTAATTAACAAGTAAAGTTGAAGAACGGTATTCACTACTCTCATCATACACAACACTACTAACAATGTCTTACGGTTTGTATTCTTTCTTCGTTCACGTTTCGTTAGTCTTGCCATCTGTTTGATAATGAAATTAAAACAAAATTAAAGACTGTTAGACTCATGATGGCCTACTTATGTTCTTCTAGTACATAATAACATGTTTACAACTAGTAAGATGTTTATAAGTGTTGGTTTTATTTCTAGCATGTTGTCTTTATGTCATAATATCATATTGACAATTTGTAGGTCAATTTAATATTAGAATCCCCCGATACTAAAAAATTTACAACCTGTATATTACAATATTCTCCATCTTAAATTTAGAAAACATCAATCATTGATTACGCTGAATTTAGCACAATTACCCAATAAATTATGGGTATGCACAATCATGCACTTAAACATACTCTAGGATATTGGAACGGTTTTTTGTGTTCATCTAAACTGACACACCCACCAAATAAACCAAAAAGAGGTTCTTCCCTTTTTTTCCCCAATGTACTACATAGTCTAGACCTATATCTATTTTAGCTATTCGCTGAAACCAACTTAACAGATTCAATCCTATCACCAAATCTATGTGATTATGTAGTGTCAGAGTGTGAATCCCCCAATCCACTTTATGTGTTCATAACATTTTCCTGTTACCTTTAACCATCCAAAATTGCTGTGATTACCTAATCAATTGATTAGGTCATAGGAGTTGTCAAATAAGAGGGTATGACTACCTATTTTTCCCTAACATGAGCCATTTGCCTACGAAGACCCTTCAAAGTTCAAATTCATAGAAACACCTTTATAAAGTGCTACTATTAATGAAATACTATATTTGGTTCACATTAGCTCTTCGTGTCTACAACCATGGAGAAGTTTTCATGATCTAAAGTAACCCACAATAAACTCCAAAAGTGAGATTCAGTAACGCTTTAGATTATAGGAAATCAACAAAAAAAGGTCTCAAACCCACATGCACCTGCGCTTTAATTCAATAGAATATGTAGGACTTAGGCACTAAACAGAACAAACCCAAGAAAATATACCCACAAAGCACATTGTCCTCTGTTTTCTGATCGATATGTATATATGTATCTATTTATATAATGATGATGATTTGCAGGTGTGTGGATTGAGTGAGCTAATGGAAAGGCAATGGGTTCTGATGTGTGGGTGGACTGGAGTTGTTGTGCACTTATTCTTGGTCGGAGAGAGTTCTTTAAAGGGTACCCCATTAAACATCAAATTGAATACCAGTACACAACAAACCCCAACTACCCAGAAACATACATAAGCACCGTAAACCCACAAGCATGTTAAAACTATTACGGCAACTCAGATCACAAAATGAGATAAATAGGGCAACTCAGATCAGAAAATGCGATAAATAGGGCAACTCAGATCGCTTGTTCTTCATTTAAAAACCTATTCGAATCTTGGTACGAAAATTGCAGAATTAACAAGGCAACTCATATCGCAAAATCATGGACTATTCAGTTCAAATCACAGTTGGAAATGAAGAGAATGAGAAAAAAACCCAACCAATTTTGAGATTTTACGGCAACTTAGATCGCAACCCGAACTGTACAGCATATTAGGGCAAAATCAACAACAAAAATTTTGGAGTACAGAACGCAAAATCAGGTCGCAACTTCCAATCGTTGGTGGAAACTCAGATCGCAACTCATGTAGTAGTCTGTTCGAATCGTTGGTGGAAACCCCAACTTCCAACATCAAAAACCCCCAAATCGATTACAAACCCTACCGTACAGTACATGAAAATGGAGTACAGAACCATACCTCAGCCCGTGAGGAGGAAGACGAGGGAGAGTTCAAACCGTCGGAGTACGGTGGTGGAGTCACCAGAGTAGATCGGCGACCACCTTTCTTCTCTCTCTATCTCTTTCTTCTCTTCGTTGTTCTGGTTTTCAGAAAAGAAAACAAATCATCTGAGAAACAAATACGATCGATAATGGGGATTTGGAAGGGTAAAAACGTCCCAAAAATCCCTGGATTTGCCAACGACGGGGTCAAACCCGTTCTTCACAAATCCCCCTCCAGGGGGATTTGAAGCCGCTACAGTATTCTACTCCGGCTTCCCAAAATTTGAACCAAACACCGGATTTGAGTGAGACCTGGAGTCCAAATCCGGCCGACTCACAAATCGCCCTTCTTCTCCACCATCCAAACAGGCCGTTAACTGCTTAGTTTCGCCCCTACAAATTCAAAAAAATCTTTACCGATATCCGGTTGAGTTGATTTTTTACAGGATTCCGTAAAAAATGTTTTAAAAATAATTGACGGTTTGGATCATCTTTGTGAGACTCGAGGCGAGCCTTACAAAAATTCATATGTACATGGTATGTACACATAGCAACACTCTAAAGTATGTGTACAACAAAATCGTAAAGATTTGTTGTGGAGCCCACTACGGATTCCACACAAATGATCCAAGCCATTCATTAGATATAAAACAGTTTTTCAAAGGCCCACACGATCAGTTCAATCCAATACTTATAGATGCTCAATCCAATCATATAATATTTCATTATCTGGAATCTAAATCAAAAGTTAGATGATTAGATCGAACACTTATAAGTATCGGATTGAGATCATTTTTTGCAAAGATTCTTAAAAAAATATTTTACATTTAATGAACGGCTTGGATCATTTGTGTGGGACCCGTAGTGTGACCCACAACAAATCTGTACGTTACAGATTTTGATGTACTAGTAGACTTACTGTATATATGCTAGGGCTACTCAAAAAATCCGGTGAACCATCAAACCGGTCCGGACCAAACCAATCCGTACCTTTTGGATTTTGTTTGTGGATTAATGGTCCGGACACGGATTGAAAAATTAGAAAATCGTGACTCGCGGTTCGGTCCACGGATTTTTATTACGAAACCGCGGATTAACCGAACCGGACCGTGAGATATTTATTTTATATAAATAATATAAATATATATATATGTGTGTGTATTTATATAATAAATTGTTAGTAATGTTAACACTTTTTTCCACCAATTTTAGTATTTTATCTTAATAATGGGATAGAATGTAGATGTACATAAAATATAATGAGTAAAATCGTAGTTTTTTCGTATAAATTACGGGTAATCCTAGTTGAGTTTCAGTAGTTTGTTTCTTTTCCGATTCTTTTATGTTATGTAATGTACTATAATGATACAATCCTACTAGTGTTTTAGATTCTTTTGAATTTGATTTCTAAAGTAAGCTTTTGGTAGTTTATGTAACAAGTACTTTCTGGCGGTGTTAAACTTAATTCTGAATGTAACATTCTTCTCTTTTATTGTGGGATATATGTTTGAGCTTTATTTTTGCTAAAATTCATGGATAAAACCGTAACCGATCCGCGAGTCACGAATTGGATTGGAACTGGACTGTAGAACTTTTGGTCTGGACACGGATTTCATTTTGTAAAAACCGCGACTAGCAGTTCGGTCATCGGATTTCTAGAAATCCGAACCCAACCGGACAGCGAGCAGCCCTAATATATACTCGTGAGAAAGTTCAAACATTCTCTATATTCCTCTCCGCGCCGCACACCTCATGAATCTCACCCAGTCACCTCTCCTCTCTTCTCCCGTTCCTCTCTATCCGGTGATGACAAAACAGTTTCCTCTCTCTCTCTCTATCGGTCTCTTTTTCAATCTCCCTCTCGAAGTTTCGATCTCCCAGATTGTGATTGTGTTAGGGTTACTCTAATTACATGTAAGAATTCCCTCTTGTAAAGTAAAATGGTGACGAAATAAGTTCCTTTAACCATAGATTTCATCTATTCATCCTAACACTATCATGGTGCCATCATTACATGTATAGATGTTACCCTAACACATCTCATTTGTTTTCATAAAAAAAAAAAACATTCATGGAGAGAAACAGTGTATTGCTCCACACAACATAATGGTCACTTTGGCTCTCATGCGCAAGAGTTCGAGACCCAGCACACCATTTTGAATTTCCTCTTTTCAGGACCAGCTCTCTCTCTCTCTCTCTCTCTCTCTCTCTCTCTCTTTAAAAAACCCTTTCATCTCTCTCTCTGTCTCTCTCTCTCAATTTTTAGTTTTGTCATAAATTCTCACATGCTTTGTATTTTTTCCCCACTAATTTGAGAGGAATTTAACACATTTGGACATTAATTTTTTTCCCACAAGCTTAGTGTTTTTATCGCATGCTTCTTTTTGCAAAAATTCTCACGTAGTTTTTATTCTTTTCACTAATTGGAGAGGAACGTAACATATTTGGACATTAATTTTTTTTCACAAGTTTTAGTATTTTTATTATAATCCCCACATGGTTTGTATTTTTTTTTTCACTAATTGGAAAGGAACGTAAACATTTGGATATCAATTTTTTTCCCACAAGTTTAGTATTTTTGTTGTATATTTCTTTACCGATTGTAGTGAGTGCGTATTAAAATAAAAATTGAATTCACGAACATGTTAATTTACATACATGCATATGTGTATAAATTACAATGCCACCTCCATATTTGAATCCTGGCTCCGCCACTAGACATAGGAATAGTCAGCTAAAAAGAATAGTCAGCTAAAAAGTCTCGCTGGTCCACTCTCCCCCCTCTCTCTCTCTCAAAGGAGATGGATTTGTTGTTATCGATCTCTCTTTCTCGCTCAAAGGAGATAGATTTGTTGTTATTGATCTCTCTTTCTCGCTCAAAGGAGATGGTCCACTCTCCCCTCTCTCTCTCTCTCTCTCTCTCTCTCTCTCTCAAAGGAGATGGATTTGTTGTTATTGATCTCTCTTTCTCGCGCGCTCAAAGGAGATGGTCCACTCTCTTCGATCTCTCTCTCTCTCTCTCTCTCTCTCTCAAAGAAGATGGATTTGTTGTTATCGATCTCTCTTTCTCGCTCAAAGGAGATGGATTTGTTGTTATCAAATAAGTCTTCCAAGTCTTTGCATACTTTTCCATATACAGTAACAATAGTTGTCTTGTTTGGAAAGATAGATTTTTTTTGAGGATTAAATGGACACCCGAGAGTAAAATTCCAAGATGTTAAGATAGGGTCGAACGGCATAATCAAAATTGAATAATTAAAAATTAGCACATTAATTTTTGGTTATTCATTTAACAGATTGGTAGGTGAGTCCATTGATAGTGATGAAAGAAGAGAGAAAGGAAAAAGAGATGGTACTATGGTCCCCAAATTAGGCCCCATTTCGCAACGCGAAATAAGAACTTATTTTTTAAGAAGGCAATTTCAAGCTCAAAAATGATAAGTTTATTGAAATCTAAAAATATGCAATATGGATCTTGTTTGAAAGATCTCATTGAAATCTTTAATACGGTGTAAAAAAAATAAAAAATATATTTTTCATTTGCATTATTTTTTAGTTTGAAAATGTGAAATAAGTACTTATTTTGTAAGAATGTGTTTTGGAACGGGCTCTAAATTTGATTATCCAAAGAGATGGTTATCGATATGCCAAATTTTGGTTATTGGTTAAAGAATTGCATTGTGACCCATATTTTAGACCAACATTGCTAACTTTAAAAATCTTTTAGGTTTGATTATACCATTGTGGATACCCTTATCTCCAATGACATAACCAAATTTGGATAATCAAAACTTCTCATATCATCTTTCTCTTATCCATTTAAGAGGTTGTTAAACTTAACAATGTGAAGTCCCAAAATTTCGTACTTGTTTAGTTGCACTCCTAAGAGTGGGTTTGAATTAAAAAGTTGAGAGTGCCATTTTTTTGTCTTTATTCAATTCTTTTTTGCATTTGTTAGTTTTGTGTCAATTTTTTGTGACTTATTGATTCATCTCGACCAGAGGAACCAAAAACTTTTTAACTCAAAATTTTTTTTTGAAAAAAGATTAAAAAAAAATTTTAAGCGAACTTTTTGATTAATTTTTTTCTTCAAAAAAAAATTACGAGTTTCGATCAAATTTTTTATTTTTTCGGTTCCTCTCATCAATGACAAACGAATAAGTCACAAAAATTTTGACTCAAAAACCAACAAATACGAATAAAATTTAATAATAAAAAAAAATCACTCAATGTTTTTTAATATAAACCCATCCTAAATTGATGCTTCCTCCAAAAATTTGCCTTTGGCCAGATCCAAAAATATTCTTGACGGCTGCCACTGTGACATAGGAGCAGACGAGTAGTCAACTAAAAAGCCTCGTTAGTTCACTCTCCCCCATAATTCTTTCAATAATGCTAGCCACACAGAGATTGAGAACAGATATTCTTTTTTTCTCTCAAAAGAGATGGATTTATTGTTATCGAACAAGTCTTCCAAGTCTTCGCATAAATTTCCATGTACCATAGTTGTCTTGTTTGGAAAGATAGACTTTCCTCCAAGAAATTGGGACACACCAAAGATTCTGAGCTATTTTATTGAAGAGATTGTTATTTTTGATTATAACATTGTGAGTCATATTTTACACTAATAGGTTTTTTTGCTAAAAGTGTTACATACATTTCCTCCACAAGTGCATTCCGGATAAAAATTCTTTGTACTTAGTATCCCCTTTTTTTGATAGGCAAGAAAAAATTTATTAGAGACTTGATAGGGTACATCAAGGAGAGAAAAAAAACAAAGAGAGAGAGAAGAAAAGGAAACCTACCCCATGATATTGATACATCACATGGGAAGGAAAAGAGGAGGAAAAAAATTAATAATAATAACTTCCGATAAAGCATTGGAAGAAAGAGAGGCAAGAAAGAGCCAAACAGGTGGCACCAAAAGAAACAGGTCAGCCTTGTTCGGTTGTGGGTTTGAAAAATTTTTGGATTTGGTTTTTTGGTAATAAGTGAGGAGAGAAAATAGGGTAATAATTGGGGATGGGGGTAATGAGTGGAGAGAGATAGAAAGAAAAATGAGATTAATGATTGGATATAGGGGTAATAAGCGAAGAGAGAAATAAAAATAAGGATTAAAAATATAGGTAATGAGTGGATTTGGGTTTGGAAATTTTTTTCCAAACCCACAACCGAACAAGGTTAGAAACCATACAAAGCCAAGATATCATAAGCGCGCATATGGCTGTTCTAAGCAACACCACACGATTAGTATCACTTAGGATCAAAGCACCAGCACCAGCAGCAGTTCATCACCAGTATTAGAGAAGCAGAGGAAGCTAGCAGCAACATACCAGAAACTAAGCAATTCCAAGGCAGAAACGAGCCCCTCACTTTGTGGTATCAAACGATATGTCAAACATAAGTTGTAAGCCTCCTTAATTTAGCCCTCCATGATAAGAGAGTTGGAAAGAGGACAAATTATCCAGAATATAATGCCTCAGCATCAGAAACGAGCCCCTCACTTTGTGGTATCAAAAGATATGTCAAACATAAGTTGCAAGCCTCCTTAATTTAGCCCTCCATGATAAGAGAGTTGGAAAGAGGACAAATTATCTAGAATATAACGCCTCAGCATCATAAACGCACCAACATTGTTAACTTTAAAAATTTATTGCTTTTGATTATAGCATTGAGGATACTCTTTGAATGTGCAACAAAGGTATCTACTAAGGTTTTTTTTTTTAAGCTTTTTCTTGTTTTGGCGTTATTCAGTTTTGTTCGTGTTCGTTAGTTTTGCGTCTATCTTTTGTGGATTATTAATTCGTCTTAAAAGTGAAATTGCTTAGTTTCTGGTATGTTGGCAAGTATTGCATCTTGGGCATAGATCCGAACCGCATATGGCAAGATTGTATCTTGGGCATAGATCCGAGGTTGCAATACCTCTCCTGGCCCGGATTGAGATGATTGGTTGGAAGGCTATTGTAGTGTATAAGCCATATGAAAGTTTTGGGTTTTTCCGGAATTTTGATTTTCCAAAACCACTTCCAACCCTTCAAATTCGAGTCATTTTTGTTAATAAGATCATAGGCTGCAGACACAGAATAATTTCCATTTTCAGATCCCACCCAAATGGTGTGGTCAGCAGATTGAGTGTAGATTGGGAGATTGATGGCATTTATATATAGCCTCAAGGGTGTTGACATCCACATATTGAGCTATCTCATCCAAGACCCAATTTCCATCCATAATTAGTCTCTACCTTTTGGGTAGAGTTAGTATGTTCACCAGGGTGGGAGAGAGCCAACGATTTATTTCCACACCACCAATCATGCCAAATGCTGACAGATTTTCCATCTCCAATTACCCATTTCACTCCCTTTTCAAGGACATGTTTAGTGTCCACAATGCTTCTCCAAAGATGAGATGTTGGCCTATTTCTAGGCCACAAAGAGATATAGTGATTGTTCAGGTACTTATCCCTTAGGATAGAAACCCAAAGATGTTCCTCCTCGATCTTGGTCGGAAATTTTCCAGCCAAGTTTTGGTTTTTGGCTTTTGAGCCCCAGGCCACCACTATCCTTGCTTTTGCACACCTTATCCCACTTGACAAAGTGCATCTTCTTATTTTTAGGTGAATCACCACATAAGAAGTTTTTGTTTAACTTGTCAAGTCTTTCACAAATAGAAGCAGGAAGATGCATAGTTTGCATAGTATAACTGAGAATATTAGACGTAACTGATTGGGCAAGAGTAGTTCTACTAGATAGCATGAGGGTGTTAGAAACCCACCCAGCAAGTCTATTTTGAAGCTTTTCAATGATATGGTTAAAATCTTGTTTGCTCACTCTCTTATGTTAGGAAGGCACACCTAGATATTTCCCCAAGTTATTGGTAAGTTTTATGCCACAGAAATCACTAATTCTCCTAGCCTTACTCCTTTGGACATTAGGGGAAGCGAAGACTTTTGATTTCTCCAGATTGATGGTTTGTCCAGACATTATGCAAAACTCATTCAGCACTTCCGTCATAGCTTTAACAGTGTTCATGTTGTCTTGCCCAAAAAGGATCAAGTCATCAGCGAAAAATAGGTGGGTTAAGGGTGTGAAATTTTTTGAGACTTTGATACCTTTCCAATCACCTTCCTCTTTTTTGTTATTTATTTATAAGAATAGATAATCTTTCCATACAGAGAACAAAGAGATAAGGAGAAAGGGGGGTCTCCTTGCCTTAAACCACAATTGGGAGCAAATTCAGATAGGGGCACTCCATTTCGAGAATAGAGGTTTTGACACTTAACACACAGCTCATGATAAGGGAGGTCCAAGAAGCATTAAAATTGAAATAATTCAAAGTGTCAAACAAAAATTTTCACGACATTTTATCGTACGCTTTTTCCAGATCAATTTTGAAAATCATCCCATTGACAAACTACGAGGACAAATCGATAATTTCACGGTGTGGCTTGGCTTGCCATCCTACGGTCTTTTAGATCTTCCAAATAAGGCAAAATGACAACCATGTCCTTCAACTCAAACTACAAGGGTAATCCTACGAGGGGTAATTTCGTATTTTCACGGCGTGCCTTGGCTTACAATCCTATTTTCTTTTATTACAAGTGTATTGATATACAAATCGAGTTTAATTCTGGTGAAAAAAAAAACATCAGAATAGAATTATCCTGGGTATTTAGAATCAAAATCCCAATACCCACTAAACTCATGTACGGGTGGTTTTGGATAAAGAAGTTAACTACAGTAACTTTTTTTTTTTGTCTTAATTCAATTTTTTTTTTTTTGCATTTGTTTGTTTTGTGTAAAACTTTTGTGGTGTCCATCTATATGGAGTTTGTATCGATTTTAATTAAGTCCAAGCTAGTGAAAAATAAATACTTGTCCTTTAAATTAGTCAAAACACCTGAATTAAGAAAATACGTACTAAGAACTTGTGGGCTCCTAATAAGAACTGAAGCACTTGTCCTAACAGTTGTCTAATTAAGTGCGGTGGGTTCAATTCCTATGGACAATAAGTTGATCACGTTGTTGTGGGTTTAGGGTGTGTGTTGTGCACGCGTTACGGGACCCACCTCGGGTCTAATAATTAGTTGTTCTAAATTATTCATTTTCTTTGACTCATCGAGTAGGTAGTCCATGTGAAAATTCAGGTTGATCGGATATTGGTGGCTATGTTTTCGGAATGCATTTTTTCCGAAAAGAAACTATTGTAGAAACAGCTATATGTGATTTTTTTTTTTTGACGATTTAGTAAGTTAAATTCTCACCGATGAATTAGTTACCGATGTTTGATAGACTTGAAATTTTACCAAGACAACGTACTGGATAGGACTAACAAAATGAACGGTTCAGATCAACAAAAGAGACCTAGGGTAAGCCCCGTAAGTTGTAACGCGTGCACATCACACACCATGTTGTTGGGTTGGGAAGGATTTAAGATAGTACTATAAGTTATTCTTATAAAGTATGACAAAAAATATGGTTGCAAACGAATCAAGCTGCTCCCAAGCAGCTCGAGGCTTAGCTCGTTTCGTGATGTAAACGAACGATATCGAGCCCATATTGTTGGCTCGTTCTATAATCGAGCCAAAAACCAAAACAAAATTCCTAATAAGAGTAATTATTAGACAAAGTCTTGATCATTTGTCTAATCACTAGTAGTATTACACAAAGTCTTGATCAATTTCCCACTGCTTTGTTCAACGCGCTTCAGGTACTCTCATAGAAATTTCACAATTCCCACCTCCCTCTCTCTCCTGTACAAAACCAAGGCGTCAACCCAAGTCTTTCTTTACGTCCCGAAAATACCCAACCCCCCTCCCTCTCTCTCTAGAAGGTAACAAATACCTTCTAACGAACACCACTTCTCTGGTTGTGATTTCTATATACATTCACTTGTGATCACCAGCTATGGAGTTTTTCAACAACACAAAGGCTGTAAGACTCCGGTCCAGCCACAACAAATACCTTGTGGCCGACGACGACAAAAGAACCGTCCGACAAAGCAGGAACGAGTCGAGCCGGAAAGCCCGGTGGATCGTCGAGCCGGTCGATGACAACCCACAAGCCATCCGGCTCAAGAGCGTCCACGGCGGCTACCTCACGGCTTCGAGTGCGCTGTTCCTCCTCGGCTTCACGGGCAACAAGGTGCTCCAGACCCAACCTGACCACCCACGGGACCTTTCGATCGAATGGGCACCCGTTCTAGACGGGTCTCCGGTGAGAAAAAGGCGGACACAAGGGGTGCTGGGTGCTCGGACCCTGCACAACTCTAAATATTCCTATTTTAATCATACTATTTTTGAAGTTGATTTTGAAAACATTACATTGACTCCTCTACATGTGTCGAAAAACTTCCAAAAATTCCAAGTTACCAACTACTATTAGTTGTGCGTATAGAATTAAATGGCAGCTACGAATCCATACAGAATCTCATCCTTAGACCTTACGAGCAGCAATATATATGATGATATGATTGACTGTACTTTTATATTGTCATTAGTAGCAAAACATATATGTGGTCTGAGTTTCCGCTGAGTACAAATTTTGAATCCGTCACTACAGGTAAGGCTAGTAACTAGTTTATGATGCACAACTAGTTCAATGCATTAAAAAGGGAGAGATTAAAGATTAAGGTGAAAAATTAGTAACAATTACTGAAGTATTTTTTTAATTTTTGTTTAAAAAAGAAGATGCTTTGACACATGAACTACACCTCTATAGTAGTATAAGATAGGCATAAACATACTATATAATTACACATGTGTCCCCGTTAAGGTAATTATGTTTAGGTACCGTTGGATTTCATACTCATCCATATTTAAGTTTGTCGTGTTTGGAGACCCATGTGATTTTGATATGTAACTGATGTAAGGGAAACATTATTTGATGTCCGATTTCCACATCTCATAATCAAAGAATCTATATATATTACGTGGCAGCTGTGACACAGGATGACGTAAGATATTTTAACGGTCTATGTTACGCTCATCTAGAATCTGAACCACATGATCGTTTCCAATTTAGTCAACTATTGGACAAGTCAAATGGCTCTAATCTAAGTCAAGATCCTTGAGGCAAAGGATGGGGGAGGTGATCAAAGTTTTGGGTCGGCTTGTTAAGAATTTTTTTCCCTACTAATGCATCTTAGGCAATTGGATCTCTCTAATAAATATTACTAATTCTCTTAATTGCCTTCATCATCGTTGGATCCTTAAGTGGAAGCTAGTCAACTTCACACGCTTTTGCCTCTTTCTCTCTCTTCTCATCCTTTGTTTTCCTTTTGGTAATTCTCTCTCTTCCGGCGATGGGGAGTATCTCTGAAGATGGTGAGAAATTGTTTGTGTGGTGCTTAATTTAGATGGCAAAGTGTCCAAGGTCAAAATTAATTAGAAACTAAAAAAGTTCTCTCTCTCTCTCTCTCTCTCTCTCTCTCTCTCTCTCTCTCTCTCTCTCTCTCTTAATTAGAAACTAAAAAAGTTCTCTCTCTCTCTCCCTCTCTCTCTCTCTCTCTCTCTCTCTCTCATTTTTTTATTTTGATAATTTTGTTGTTATAATACCTATTTTGGTTAACAAATTAATTAGAAACTAAAAAAGTTCTCTCTCTCTCTCTCTCTCTCTCTCTCTCTCTCTCATTTTTTTATTTTGATAGTTTTGTTGTTATAATACCTATTTTGGTTTACAACCCCACTGATCCTGTTTCTGATTGTTGTTATAATATATGGTCACCAAGTGCGGTCACCGTAGCATTACTCTAATAACCTCCCCCGATGTGGGGCTTAAGGTGTTATGATATGTTCTTAAGGCATTATGATATGTTCGTATAACTTCAGTTCAACTGACTTGAAGTTTTAATATCTAGGGTTTGGTGATGTACGTCTGAAAAAAATACAAACAGAACACTCCGATTAGTGCATAGGCCATTGAAATTAAAGATTGCTAGTAGTAATCAATGGTTAATTGTTTTCGATCGTTTTATTCTAGAGGAGATAGCTATGGCCTATGAGCCACAGAGATGACTTCTCAAGCGGAAATATTTGTAAACTTTCAATTGGGGTTACCTTGCTAACTTATTTGATTTTTCATTTTGGATTCTCTAGTAGTCTCTTTCTCTTATCTTAATTATTAAATACATATAAGAACATCTCTAGCCACCAGGTACACTTTTTTATGATTAGAAAAAAATAAAAACAAAAATGAAGGAAAGGGGAAGAAGTTGGGGTCGGAAATTACGAGGTGATTAGGTATTGAGCAAGATTGACCTTGGGTTTGGCCCAATGGTCGTGTACAGTGCTTCGTTGGATTAATGTGAGTTTAGAGTTCGACTTCTCTGAACAAATGTTGACTTTCATAGTAATCTAGCAAATAAAAGTTCCAAGATCTTAAATTTTGCTTCAAGTAACCTTGCGTTGGTTTTTTTTATTTTTTTTATTTTGGCAGAATAATTCAGAGAATAATTCAGAGAACTTGTTAATAACACGAGAGAGTGATTAAGCTAGCCGGGTGGTGAAGACTTTGGGATTTACGGGTCTTTTCTCTCTTAAGTTTCATGTTTGAAAGCTTGTGAGGTTAGTCCTAGTGCTATCAACCAAGTCGATGAGATTAGTCTCTCAGAGATAGGTTGAGACAATCGGAAAAACAATCTTAGATAAAAGTAAAAAGTCTAATTACTCTCCTTTTCATATCATGCCTCTGTTTTTCTACAGATTCAAACTGCAATGAAACTATTCTACAATGCAAAAGCCGTGCGCCTCCGCGGCAACCACAACAAGTACCTCTGGGCCGAAGGAGACGAAATATCCGTAACCCAAGACGAGAGCGGCTTTTCCAAAAATGTCCGCTGGACCGTCGAATTCTCTTCCGAATCCGAAAACAAAATCCGTCTCAAGAGCTGCTACGGCAAGTACCTTACCGCCTCCAACGAGCGCTTCCTCCTCGGCTGGACCGGCCGCAAAGTCCTCCAGATGGCCGGCTGCCTCGATTCGTCGGTGGAGTGGCAGCCGATACAGGAAGGGTAACTTAACTCATCACTCCTCATTCTCATAGTACAATATTACACCTAATCACTTAGATCAAAATTTTCAAAAAGTTTACTAAAGATACAAAAAATACAAAACAGACCGACTTTTTGAGATATTTTTATCTTTACTGAATATTTTTAAATTTTGGTTCATGTTTTTTTAGTTTTCTGACTTCTCTCATCGAGGTAAATTCATAATCTCTATTAATTTGATACATAATTAATTTTTTTGATTAAAGACGAACAAAAAATCAAATAATAAAGTTTCACTAGCTTTGCGCTCCAAATACACTCACCGGTACTTGTGACTCCTACCTGCAAATATGAAAAGACAATATCAAAATATAACTCTCAAAATACTGAATAATTCAAGTTTATTATTTCCAATAGGAATCAGGTGAAGCTCAGGACGCGGGAGTCGGGACGGAAAATTCTTACGGGCCAACTGCGGCATCCCGCCATGGCGGGATTCGGTTACCCATGATATTCTGAACCGGATGGCTACACAGAATTGGGTCCTTTGGGATGTTGATGTGGTTGAGATTGTGTCGGAAGACTCGGAACAGTCGTCGCAACCAAAACCGAATGTCCAGTTGGAGTCCGAGTCAAGTTCGGAGTCGAATCATCGGCATCACTTCCCCAATATTGTAAGACAAGAGGTCAGTATGTCATGTTAGTACTAAATTCTGTGATGAATTAGAAGGGTTTTATTCGGAAAAGAAATAAGACGTCAAATTTGAGAATTTCTTAATTAATTCACTATGTTGTTATATCTTTCCTTTAACTCCATAAAAACATGTGTGCCTAGCATTTTTCCAAATTCAGAGATTTAGATTTTCTGTTTTTGATTTGCAGTCGAATGACTCTGAGGGTAGTTCAGAGTCCAAGGGCGCGGATGGACGAGTCATCTATTACAGTATAGAGGATGAATATTCGAATGTGGATGAGGATTTGAAGGAGCTCTCATTCATGTTCTAGGGGAATGGTGTTCAGGAGTTGACCAAGAGGCTAGAGGAGGAGACGGGGCTTGAAGACATAATAGTGTGCTCCCGCAGTTCAATGAATATGCTATACACGCTTCGGTCGAAGTTTCCTCCCAATAATGTGGATATGCAAGTCGTCGTAGTTCCATCCTCGTTGAGAGCTGAGTGAGAGAGTTGGTTTTTTTTTAAGCGAGTCTGCGTCTTTGTCACCTGTGTTTTAGTACATAATTTTAGCAGCGGAATGCAACTGCGGGGTCGCCTACTCATTTTCAAGGTTTCCATTTGAAATCTAGGCAGCTTTTGATTTGGAACCATGCCTTCAGATTGGCATGCAATGTTTCATGATAACATTGCTTGATCTGTATCCGATTTTGCTGTAAAGATAGATGTGAAATTCGTTTGTTGTTATCTCATAGCTTTATGGTTTGGGATTTTCCTAAAGTAAGTGAGAGATAGTGACTGGTGTGATCGCGTTAAGTTGAAAATATTATGAAGTGAGCTCCTTCAGGTAGAGAAAAGAAATGAACGCTAGTATCTAGACGTGAAACTTTTGTGTTTATCGGATCAAGTAATTGAAGTGGATGGACTATTTTACCTAAATTTTTTGATTTTGTACTTTTTAAACCTTTTTTTTTTTTTACTGTTTGAAGTTTTTGTTTAGCTTATCGTTTTAATTTTTGGGATTAATTATTGATCTCGACGAAAGGAATAAAAAAAAGTATGAAATGCGAAAACCGAAGTTGAAAAAAATTCATATGAAATGACACTGCAGAGAACACATACAAGTTGTTTTGCAGTTTTTCGTGTTTAGTGAAATTTTTTAAACTTTTTTTTTCATAAATTCGTACTTTTAAACTCCATTCGCCGAGAGGGATAATTAATTGAAAAAATAAAACATAAATCTTACAAACATTCAAGAAAGATAGATAGACATAACAAAAATTTAGGAAAAGCTCCCCCGAGTCATGTAAGATGGCCTCTTTTGTATTTTTCCCCCCGGGAAAATGACGGTTAAGGACGTGTTTTGATAATTAATATCCGTCAAGAACATTTTCAGCATTAACAAATGTTCTCAGCTTGTCATTGGCGGGTACTAATTATCAAAACGCGTTATGGACCGTCATTTAATTTCTTAGGCCTTTTTGACATGGGAAATTACTAATTTAATCACTTTAAATTTTAATCCATAATACTTTGCCGTCAGCACTCTCGTCTCATAGTCCTACCCGAGCAGGCCCGACCCACGCATAAGCCCACCAGGCAACTTTTGGTCCTAATTTTTGGGCCTAATTTTTTGACCCAAAATAGCAAAATATGTTATATACATATTATGTATGTCAATACATTTTTTTAACAACAGAGTGTGGTGCAGTGTAAGAATTATGCCCGTTAGCCTTGAGGTCGCGTGTTTGATTCCTAGCAGAATCATTTTTTCGAACAATTTTTTGGGTCGCGTGTTCAATTCCTAGCGGAATTAGTTTTTTCAAACAGTTTTTTCTTATTGAACAACTAATTTTATTATATATAAAAGAACATAAGAGACTATATTTTTATATCTCGCATGGGGCCTCCAAAATGTCAAGGCTGAGCCTCACTCACTCTCAGGGATTGAGATTTTCTGTATTGCACAGTTCCACTATTGATCCGGTAATCCATTTTGGTATGAACAACTCAATTTCAATTCAAGTCATTTGTTGCCAAATGAATGATCCAATCGGCCGCACTTCATCTCTGGATCTTGCTCCCAGACGACTGCAATCCAGTCAAGACTGGATGCTGAAAGCTCATTTTCGGACTCTCCTCGAAGTCTATAGCTTCGGTCAGCTTCTTCTAGAGAGGAGTGATGAGTCTTGATGACTATAGTAGATTTGTCCCCACGCGCAGTTTAGTCCTTGTTTATGTTTGATCAATGAGAGGACTCAAGCCCCGTTCCAGAAACTTTCTTAAAAAGAAGCAGCTTATTTTATATTTTCAAACTTAAAAATAATGTAAACGAAAAATAATTTTTTAATTTTTTTCGCACCGTATTAAAGATCTTGATGAAATCTATTAAACAAGATCCATATTAGTAGGAAAATTATTTACGTAAACACATTATTTTTTAGCTTGAAATTACCTTCTTAAAAAATAAGTACTTATTTTACGTTCCGGAACGGGGCCAGTTCATTCCGGAGTACCAAAAAAAAAAAATGAGAGAAGACGTATTCCCGAAAATTTATGGCACCTGAGAGAAGACGTATTCTTTGTGCCGAAAATTTATGTGTTTCTGTGTCAAGAGATTTTTTCAGTTGTTGGATTTAAAACATAAAAAAAATTAAATAATTCAAAGGCCGAAAAATCACTCGGCACAGAGGTTTTCAGGACAGAGGAGTTCAAACCCAGGCAGGATCCTCTGTGCCGAAAATGCATGTGCCTTTGTGGCAAAGAGTTTTACGGCCATTGGATTTAAAAACATAAAAAAAAATTTCACACAATCCAACGGTCGGAAAATCACTCAGTAAAGGGTTTTATGGCCATTGGATTTAAAAATATAAAAAAAAAATCACATAATCCAACGGTCAGAAAATCACTTGGCACATAGGTACATGAATTTTTAGCACAAAAGATCATGCCTCTCTTATGGGGTCTGATCTCTTCTGTCTTGAAAACCTTTGTGCCTATGTGCCAAAGAGTTTTTCGGCCTTTGAATTTAAAACATAAAAAAAAAAAATCACAATCTAACGGCCAAAAAATCACTCGACCCCAATGAAAGAAGTTCTTGTATAGGGACCGGTTTTAGAGACAATACATTTGACAAATACATTTTTTGAAATCCTAAGCGAATAATCAGAGTCGTTCAATTTGTTTAAAACATGTTTTTAAAGGTTATCGTGAAAAATAAACTCATTTGGATATCAGTAAGGGCTTGATCGGCTCATTTAATTTTATCCTATCAAATTTGACAAGAATCAACTAAATAAGCCAATCAAGCCTTTATCGATATCCAAATGAGTTGATTTTTTATGGGACCCCTTAGAAATATTTTTTAAATACATTGAATGGCTCCAATCATTTTGTGAAGGTCCCACGTGGAATTTCTAAAAATGTATCGTCAAATATATTGTCTCTAGAACCGGCCCCGTATGTATATGCTTAATCAATGAAAGAAGTCCTTATACATGCTTGCACACTTATAAACCATATATTTACCTTTTCACCAACTTCCTTCCACTTCTCCTACCAATAGTCCAATATCAATCTCAGATGTTTCCAGCAGCTGAAAAAAAAAAAAAAAACTCAGATGTTTAGATTAAAAAAAGAAAAAGAAAAACTTATATGTCTCCAACCAAAGACAAATATAAAATACAGAATTCACTTCGGAAAATAAATTTAATTATGATTGGAATATAGTCGATAATATTGCAGGAGAACGTAATAAATGGAACTTTCAATAAATTATCAATAGTTTGTGAAAATATGACGGAAGCAATATTTTATTCAATTGAATTTCACTATACAATGAGTCCTTTATGTATACAGGAGATGGAGTCTTATTATGGAAGGAAATGATACTAATTAACTATGGAACAAAATCATTCTAATTACAATCAAACCACAATCTTAATATTACGATTTTATTCATTATCTCTAATAATAGGCTTGTTCATTTGGGGTACTCAAAATTCTTGCGCATGGTCACCAATAAATTTTCTCTATCCATCTCCCTCCACTCATTTCTCTTAAAAATCTCCCTTAAAATCCAAGTAGAACGGGTCATATTTTTTTTTTGTAAATAATGTTACCTAAAGACAAACGAAAAAATAATAATGAGTGGTTGTGTAAAAGGGAAAACTTTTGGCCATTGTATCAGTTGTTTTTTAAAATTTGTGTAAAAAAAATTTGCCGATTGTTTGTTCGTCAATATGTTTTGTTAGTATTTTTTTTAGATTTTAATGTCGTATAGCCAATGTGAAGTATTGAATAAGATGTTTTTGTTGTAAACTCCAAAGGGTTGGTCAAGTGGTCATGGTTTGAATTTAAGTATTTATTCCATTTTAAGGTCTCAAGTTCGATTCTTCTTGTCAATAATTTTTGGGCCACCTCAACCTCAAGCGTGACCATGTAAAACGGCTGCAGAATGAACTGCAAGAATTAGTCCGAAGTGCACACAAATTGACCCGAAACATACTCTGCATATTACCCAAAAGAGTTTTCGTCCGAAGGTTCGGAATCTAAATGGCCATTAGCATGGTAAAAAGTCAACAGAGTCTTGACACAATATTGACTAAACAGATTAGCATGTTGAGAAAGTGGAAGGGGAAATCATTTTTAAACAGATTTTATCATGGCATTATTATACACAAAAGTAACAGCATTTTTCATACCAAAAATAACTAAACATCCTAATAATGATTGGTAAAAGTCTAGTTTAGCCACGAGTCTCCGTAAATCTCGCTTGGTGAACTTTAGAACTTTAATCATACCTTCATAATTGCTACACTAGCTCATACTAGTAGTGTATTTGCTACACTTACGAAGTTATTCACTGAAAAATATGGTTGTTGATTTTGCTACTTTTTTTTTATTAACGTCACTTCCCTGCAAGTGTATTTTTGGTATAAAAATATACTTGCAAAAAAATAACGTTAACAAAAAAGGAAGTGACAAAATCATTTTCCAAAAATATTTTGGACACAGATGTTTGAACACGAATTCAGATGAATGTGTCAACAAAATTTTAGTGTATAGCGTTGAAAAAGGCCCCGTTCCAGTTACTCTGGCGACATCTACCAAACATGTATGTTCTGGTCACAGGTCTAGATCTACCCATTAATGCAAAGAACTTGGGGTATGATCAACATCTGTATCCATAAGGGAAGATCGAATGCTCTTTTCGTATGATAGCCAATCGTATATGAAAACATTAGAATTGCAAAGCAGTTGATCCAAGTGTAGACACTCTAATTTGGCTTAACAATTATTTCAATTCCCACATTGGGGACCATTCCGATGATGAATAGATACAGTGATTGCTGATTGACTTCTCATAAATCCATGGACTTTTTGTGAATACTTTGAGCCACTTTTTTTTTTTTTGATCGAAAGCCCATTTCATTAACAGCCAAAATAGACTAAATACAGCGAATCCATCCTATTACAAAGAAAGAGAACCTACATCAAAACCATCACCGAAGAAAAAACACTAAGCACAGGTGACCCAGGAACAGTGGTAAAAACCGCAAAGCTAGTAACTAGATCTGTGCACGACTCACCGCCACAAAGGGTCAAGACACGAGGGGCCAGCCATCTAACCACTAGCCGCCCCAGCCTGATAAAGGAACCCTATCAGAGATATACTATACAAGCCGATGGAAACAGGAGTAATAAACAGACAAGAAAGATAAACATGACCACCATGGATGGAATCCACAAGCACGCCGGCCACCTCTAGCCGAGAGGAACCATCCGGTGCCGACGATGAAGGTACTGACTGATCTCGAACCGAAGGAATGGAGAAAACATCTCCGGCAAGTCTACGTTGGCACGACAAGCTCCGGACACGGAGATCGAAGTAGGAATCCCGGGCAGGATCTCCGATCACTAGTCATACGGTGCCGATGGCTGTGGAAGCTCCCTTCCCGATCACCCTCTCTGCTGACGACGAATCATGGCCTAGGGCCATGCCCCTGAACCTTATTTAGTCACCACCAACACCCGCTCCAACTGCCACAGGACCACCGAGCAACCGGATTAAACGCCGAATACCAACTCCATCCCGCCACCACACACCAAAAAAAACGAGAGACAGCAGCAAACAATACACAAAACTTATTTGCCCACCATCACCACCCATCGGATCTGGGGAAAGCAGATCGGTACAAATTCGGACTGGAAAAACTAGCCGGAGAGAAGTCGGAAAAACACCGGCAAAAAAAACATAACGGAAAAAGGAAAAAACCCCAAATCCCAACCTCACCAACCACCCACCACCACCACCCACCACCGCTGCCCGTCGAACACTGCTACCAGATCAAGGGGCCGAGGGGAACCGGAAAAGAACGAGACCACAAGCCTCCAACCTGAGACTCATCTCCCGGACCACACCTAAGACCCATCCCACACAGAGAGGGTTCGAACCAAGAGAGCAGAGAGGAGAGGAGAGGGAAAGGATAAGGAGAGGAGAGAGATGGGGGAGGAGCCGGGAGGGGAGGAGGGGAAAATAGGAGGCGGCTGCCCCCTCCCCTCGGCCAAAACAAATTTCAGATGTTTGTTCTCTGGATAAGGTAGAGAGAGAAAAGTTAGAGAGAGAAACCATTTTTTCGAGAGGATTACTTTTAGCCACTTAGAGGACCCAATTCAAAGCCAAATAGCATTTCTGACAGAAATATAGCATCTTAGGAAAATACATCTATCAGCCGTAAGATCGAATCTTCGGCCACCAGATCCATTCTTCGGTCGCCAGATCCATTCCTCGGCCGCCAAATCCATTCTTCGGCCACCAGATCCATTCCTCGGCTGCTAGATCGTCTTTTTCCAAAATTCTGGATGTTCTGTCATTCGTTTGATCGACGCACCAAAACCTTAGCAGCCTTTTTCGATTCTTTAGGGCTACGAAAGCAGATTCGAGCAGAGATCTTGATACCCTAAACTACCTTATTGATTCACGCCATTTGATTGGCCGGAGTGAGTCATCTCATGCCTATATAAAGAGGTCTTAGGGTTCCGAAATAAACATTCAATTCTTTCATCTCATTGCTCCAAGCTTTGCAGAAATTATCTTTCATATCCTCTCTACAAAAGCCCTAAACCTTTGTGAGCTACATCTCAAGCGATCAAACCCCGAAGTACAAACCCTAATCCTAGGGTTTCGAGAAGAAGATCAGTCAATCACCCTCAATCCGAAACAATAAAGTACTGAGGGATCAAGGTGGTGAGGCCTAGGGACCTATGGTTTAATTCATCTTATGTTTTTATACTTTAATCGTAGTATTTTAATTTCTGATTAACTCTTTGTTTTGGTGTGAGGAAGAACATCGGCTGGGGAATCAATCATTCGGCCGATACATCGATCTAGTGGGATTCCTTGGCCCTGACATCAATTCACCGGCCAAGGGATCTATTTGCTGGGACATATTTGTTTTCTGCTTATTCTAATGTATGCTTTCAATTATCGTACTGGCTCACCTTATCAACTGTTAAAGGCTAAAAACCAGATTATGTGTTAGAATTAAATAAAGCAAATATACATTGTATGTCAAACGATTATGGACCAGTCTCATGACTGGACAAAGAGGGGTGCCTAACACCTTCCCCTTATTGTACTCTTGGCTTCTGTACCCGGAATCTCTATCTATTTTTCATAATTTTAATAAACTAGGTAGTGACACTATTTGATGATAATTGTTATCGTGTGGCGATGTTCCTAGCCATGGGAATATCCATAATCTTAGTTTATGAAGTGGAACCAAACAAGCGTGATCAATCTGTATGGCGATACCCCGTTTAGGAGGTGTCTACAGTTTTTGGAGATTCTGCTGGGGATTTGAGAGCCATAACCAGAAAGTTCAACATGAAATTAATATTTGCTTTATTTAATTATTGTATCATATGCATTGAGCTGACAACCTCATTGAGTTCACCTAATATCCCGGCATGTCACGGGCTATGTTAGGGGTTCTAACAAACTCCTTGCGAAGCACCCTTTGAGACTACCGGAAACTTTGCATATTGTAGAAAACCATAGAACTCTTTCCAAACTAGGACAGGAAATCCCAAATAGGTTAGGACTACGTGTTGCATCATATCTCAAACTCTTGTTTGATTCAATAATTATCACTTTCTAGAGTTTTTATTGCTGTGGAAGATGAATTCATGCTCATTTTATTAAGAGTTTGTGATGAAGTCTATCTCTCTTGAGATAAAGAATAATCCTTGCATAACTCTGTCTCTCTTTGGGACAAATTTTTACTTGTGGAAGATTGCCACAGTCCTATACTGTTAGGAGTTCTGAAAAAAAAACAAAAAACAAAAGTCTTCTTTTTTCTCTAGGTTTTATTTCTTTCTTTCTTGCTAGGATCCTTTTCAACCAAAAAAGAAAGAAAGAAGAAGAATCTTTCTTTTTATTTCTTTCTCTTTTAATCTGTGCTAGAATCTTTTTAAAGAAAAAAATATTTCTTTATTCTTTAGGTTTTAATAAATTTCTTTCTTTCTTTATTCTTATAAAGAAAAAAGAAAAAGTGGGGGTTTCATCAATCTTTTATCTTGCACGGTACATTGTATATATGATCACTTGATCGCATGATTACTTGTTGTATCGTATTACAACCTGATCACATCACTTCATAGTACTAGTACTTTGATCAATCACTTGGTTACATACATGATACATGGGTCTTCATATTAGGGGGCAATAGGCGTTGGTACACACTGCACAATCACTTGATTTGAGATGTCTCAACATGAATGTAATTAGGTTTTTGCTTCTCTTAGATTTGCTTTTGGACTTAGCTGTGACAGTTGTGGCTGCCAAATTCTTAGAAGTCTTTTCCTCTAGATGTTGACAGTCTCGTGATCATAATGGAAAATCATGAGCTTGCTCAACAAGTCAAGGACATCAAAGCTGCCTTGGCTCACTCAAAAGGAGATCAAATCCTTGATTTTGATGGACTCTGCCTTTTCCCAAATGCCAAATTACCAGATAAGTTCAAGATGCCTGATATTGAGAAGTTTAATGGCACTGGCAATCCCACCAGCCATGTCTGCCATATCATCAACACCCTGAAACCTATGGGCCTGAATGATGAACTCATTGCCCAACTTTTTTAAAGGACTCTCACAGGCAGTGCTTTCGATTGATTTCTCACTTTGGACTTCACCAAGTACAAGGGGTGGCAAGAAATTGCCAATGCTTTCATCAATCAATATGCCAACAATATCCAAATTGAGGTAACCACTCGAGATTTGGAGATGCTTAAACAAAAGCCAAATGAGAGCTTTGCTAATTTTCTTACTAGGTGGAGAAAGAAAGCCGCACAGATGAAAACTCTTCCCTCAGAAGAAGATCAAGTCAGAATGGTGGTAAGAAATTTATAGCCACAGTTCCTAAGGCACATGTATTCCTAAATAATTTCTACATTTAAGTGCCTCTATGCTACTGGATTACAAGTTGAAGATAGCCTTAATCAAGGATTACTCGACAATGAAGAAGTCAGCCACAAGGTAGAGACAAACACAAATACCAACAATGATAGTGGTTTAATTTGGTGAGATCTCATCACAAGCGTAAGAGAGAATTTGTTCCTCTTGGAATCAAGTTATAGAAGATGTGTTCTACATCTTAGAAGCAACAGGCGATCTGAAACCATTGCAACCAAAATTTTCTTGTAATCTTGCACAGAAGGGTGAGGAGTATTGCAAGTATCACCAAGTGACTGGTCATTCCATTGAACAATGTGGGGCTCTCAAGAATGCAGTCCAGGATCTCACCGATCAAGGGATAGTTGATCCAACCAAGCTGGATGATTGAGAAGCGGCGGCTAAATTCTATCATGTGTTTTGAGTCAGTTTTTTTTATGAGTCTCAATTAGCTAATCTTTGGGCCTTTCTTTTGGCCCTTATTTGCTTCTTTCTAGTGTTTGAGTATTGAGTTTGTTCCCTTTTAGGAATTTGAGTCTTAAGTTTATTTTCTCTTGAAATTAAAGTCATTTTGTTCATCATGGTTTTGAATCAACTCTTTGCACTCAACATGAAATGTGAATCTCTCTCGGAATATGAATCTCCTTACATATGAATTACGAATGACCTGATTCTCTTTAGAGATACGTAGGCACCTTAGGATCGGCCACATTTTTGAAATTGTTTCCTCGATCTTGTGCTAATTTGCTGCCATGAAATACTCATGATAACATTAAGTGTTGAAAACAACCCTCAAGGGTTTCAAAGTGATCTCATGATATCGCTTGAAACACATCATAAATCACTCGAGTTCTCAAATGCAAAGAATGAGTTATGACCCATGTCATTCATGTTGAGTTGAGGGGGAGTTGAAAACATTTGTGTGCTCTCATGGAGCCGCTCATAGGAGAAACATATTGTTGAAGATAGAAAGGAAAAAAATGAGCTCACTAGATTGAAAACCCTCAAGGGCGATCTAGGCAAAAGTTAGAGTATGGAAAAATGGCTTTAGAAATGTGATCTATTGAATGTTTTCGCTGTAAAAATAATTATTTTCCTATATTGTAATCTATAGCAGTCTACCCCATCGATACCATACCACAGTGGAAAGGCATGTAGGCTGTTGCGTGCCGCTTAAGACACAAGAAAAGTGATGAGAGGACCTGGATCTTTTGGAAATATCAGGAAATTCCAAAAGTAGCCCCCTTCAGAGAGCTCTTGGTACGATTATGGTTGCAATTTTTAAACGAGTGGTATCAAGCTGAGTATTGGCTTGTTGCGCTGTGCTCAGTCAGGAATTACAGTCCAAGCTTATTTGAAGCTGAGAATGAGCTTGGCTAACATTGTTTGAGCTCAAGCTCCAGCTCAGCTCATCCTGGTGGTGTTTTTATCATTATACAAAATGTAACCTAGTCAAGACCAGCATTGCTTGAGCTCGGGTCAGTTCGCTTGATAGTGGTTGAAAGTTGGGTTGCATTCGATACGTAAATGAAATTGAATGAACTTGAAAAGCTGAAAATGAGTCGAGGTCGATCCATTCATCAACAACTAAATTGTGTCTACTCTAAATGGCAGGTATATAATATTGGTCGTTGATGAGTATGTAAATTGTGAATCCCTACAGTTTGTGTGTGAGAGATGTTGGATGTGTAACTCATTATAAGCATAAGTCGACTTCATTACAGTTTGCCTAATTTCTGTATTTTTTAACTGCATAGAACTTAAAGCACCGGTTATGGCTCGGAAAAAAGGATTCATATCTCATCTTGTAAACTATGCCAACTCAGAAAGCTATGCTAACCTATTTTTTCTGTCCTCTTCAACAATCAGAAAGTCTGAACAGCGGCAGTTTTGATAAAATCTTGCATTGAGGCCTATGAAAATTACATATGCTCCACGACAGTAGGAGCTTCACTTCAAAACATCTTTCTGAGGATATATTTTCTTAAGCTGTTTTTCGACACAGAATATTGCAAGTTGTTTGTTGTGATTAGTATACCAGTTTTCATAATTATTTATCATCCTGCCTTCAGGTGGCTGGTAGACCACATGATTAAACTTGGCTTCTCCAAGTCATTGTCAGAATGGATAGGCAGCAACCTCAAAAAATCAGGAGAACATGAGACATGGGCTTTTAATCTTGAAGGTGCTGTTGATATGTTCAATTCTTACCGGTAAACTAACCACTTTCCTCTTTGAATTCCGTCTGGGTCAGTTTCTCAATTAATTTCTTTTGCTTTTGTTGTCGTTATTTTTCAGTCATATGCCTATTTAGATGAGTAAGAATATGGAGTATGCTTTTATTTTCTTAGGGAGACGGATTATTGGCCTTTGCTGGAGCACCCGCCTAAATGGATGGATGTATCTATTGTGCGCGCTGAGAAGAGCGACAGATGGGACACTGATGTGATTCAGAGGCTTGAAAGCCTTGCCAATCGAAGGGTTGATGAATCTGAGGGGAAGTTTTCAGTGCATGTTCTTCCCAACTCCGGCCACTGGGTTCATGTGGACAATCCAAAGGGACTCCTAGAGATTATGGCCCCCAGAATTGCTTCCCTAGCTTAATTCAGTTCTATTCTGGAGGTTGTGACTTTGATTATTCGAACGTAAATCTCTTGAGTTATTTTTCTCTTAGAAGGGTTTCTGGTAATTTGATGTTATTGTTATCGTGGTCATCATTGTCTTGTCGAGAGACAAATTTAATCGCATTTGATGTTAAGTTTGAGTTTTCATGAACACCTCATAATTATTTTTCGAAACATCTCATAATTATTTTTATTGGACAATTTTATGGTATGGAAAACATAATTTTCTACTAATAATTTTCCTAACCATCGACCATATGACGGTATGAGTTCCATAGAAAAAACGTCCTCCAAATTCATTACGGAAAAATGCACAACCAAAAAGTTAAGGTTTTGCTCTTTAAAGAGTGTTTTTTTTTATTCGTTTTATTATGGTGCTAGCTTAAAATTTTAGCAATGGCCCCTTCTATGATCATGAAACATGCATGGATATTCAGCTGTTGAGGCTTGAAAGAACGTTTGGGTTTTTACTTTTATTTTGTCAAATGATAGAAGAATTTATTCGCCGAGAGTTATCTATCTCTCCTTGACACAAACACGGGGTTCAGAGCTAAGACGCTTCCAAGCAATTATAGGGGCTTCGGGTCTGAGGTAAGCCTTCCTGTATCATTTGTAGGCAAAGGGGTACGCAAACGTGGTTGTGTAGTGGCAAGAATCTGAAAAGCCAAGTCATGTTCATTTTGACTAATTATTCGATTAATTTGAGAAAAATAAAGTTTGATTTTGATTTCTATCTAAGATTACTAAAAAATAAAGTCAAAACAACTGAAAAAACGAGCGAGTAAATGGAGAGGGAATCTCGGATTCGAATTCAATATTTCTCTCATAACAGTAACTAAGTATCAATTAAAAGTGAATTGTTTAGTTTTTTCTGAATTCTGTTAGGGTTTGCATTTCCTTCTGAATTAGATTGATTTGCATTTCCTTGAAGGTTTTCATGCATTCAACACTTTTCTTTTTCAATCATCAACCAAACAAAAAGCCTCTTTTAAGCCTATTTTCACGTCCAATGCACACCAAAACTAAAAACACTCAAAACATGCTAAGCCAACACATAAGTTAGGATTTGGTTAAGGAGGGGATGGGAGAAAGGATGTGACATTCACCCGTGAAGGTGGTCTGCAACAGTCGTTGTTGACTTGAGGATAGCGGATTTGAGAATAAGAGAAACTTATTCACAGTTGAGCCGTAAACAAGTTCTTTATAATAGCAATCAATCGCAACCGTTCAAAAGTGTTCTGGACGGTCTGTAATGAAACTTTTTCGGAGAAAAGTTTAACTCTTTCCCGGAAAAATTCAAAAAAACATCTAGACCGTCCAAAAGTGTTTTGGACGGTTGCGATTGGCTTCGTAAACAACTATTCACAGCTTCGCCATTAAAAAGATTTTCTCTTTGGGAATATATAGAAGGCTATTGTGGGAAGGTTGTAGATTCAGTTTTATTTTCGAGATTAGTTGCGGGCAAATTTCCCATGATCGAATTAATGTTGACATCACTAGTTCTGTTAGGGTTTCAAACGGAAAGATACCAGAAAAGGGGTCTTTCGATAAATAACTTCAAATTAAGGCAGACGGTGATATATCAGATACTTCAGGGTACGATTCTGCATTCATCAGAAAACCTCAGGGAAAGTTACTAAAATTAAAGGTAAAAGGATGGGGGTAATTTCGGTATTCGATGTAGTATCGATCAGCTCCCAAACCCTAGCCATATAAATAGAAAATTAAAAACTACGGGCCAGTCTCCCTTTTTTGGTGGACTTCCCACGCACTCCAACCCAATTTTAAAAAGAACCAACAAGGACGGCCCGTTTTTCCCTTCCCGAAATACCCCTGGACTTCCCTCGCCCAATACCACAAGGCTGGTCTCTACGACTATCTTCGTTCCCATCGAATATCTTCGCACTCTAGTCTATAGCTTTCAAATAGACTCTACAGCTTCCGAATCGAGTCTACTATGTCGTTCGCGTGGCCTCTTTCGTTTACAGAGATTTAGGGTTTCGATACTGGAACGACATCTTGTTGCGGAACCCTAGCAAAATGAAATGATGAACTATATTTTCTTAATTCTTGCTCCATTGCATGTTTAAATTGTGGCAATTGTCAAGGATTTTGTGTGTATTACTGTACGAGCTGTGGTTTAGCACTGATTTTGCTAAAGATTTACTAGGTTCTTAGAATGAAATTGATTGCTTTCAGATTTATTAGGTTTTTGCTAGAGACTTTTTGTTGCCAAAACACTTCAAAAATGATATGATGAACTATATTTTCTTATTCAAGTTCATGGCATTTGATATAGCTGCGATTTTCTTGAAAAGACTGGTGAATTGAATATACATCACTGAGTGACTGGAAAGGGAATAAATTGATATTTTGGTTGCCCAGCGAGCATTTTAGTACCACTGGACCAATATATTAGCATCTATGATCTACCTAGTCTTGCTAGGGCGTTGTGCCGTAAAGTAGTAGATCTGAAGTAAAGCCACTCCCGAGGTTGAGACTGATGAAACAATCGAGTTAAAGGTTTTGACAAATTCCTTCTTCTTTTGTCCCTATGCTTGTGTACACGGTCTTTCACATAGTTTTGTACTTAGACAAGTGTAAAATCCTGTCTTTTTTTAAAAAGAAAAAAAAAAGTAGTAGTTTAATCACGTGGTCCGAATAGAAACCCGACTCATTGTATGAGTTACGCAATGATGAGATTTTTCCTTAAAAATCCGACACCGCCACGTTGACCCTTAAATTATTATTAGTCTGTGTTGAATTTTTAGAATTTTTCGGAGACTGAAATCTGAACGCGTACGAACCGAAATCGCAACGAGCTGACTCACCATGCTACGTGTCGTGGAGTGGTGCTTCGGAATTACAGGTGTAATTCCTTTCACCTGTTTCACCGCCTTCCACTGTTTTATATATATATATATGGGTAATTAACAAATTAGAAAGCAAAAGCAAAGTAAAAAAAAAAAAGAGATAGAAAAGAGAGTATAGTAAAGGAGAGCGAGGGACTCCTGTACCCTTCTTCCTCTGCCGAGATCCACCGACTACCATTCCGTTTGTTTTCCGGAGGATTCCTACAGTTTCTATTGGTAATCTTTCTCACCTTTTCACCGCATCTTTTTCTCCTCTTGCATACGCAGCACCCGAACCCCCGAAATTTTCACACAAGCGAAACTCTTTCCGGCAAAGAGTTTGGTTTCGGAACTCGCCGCCGTAAATTGGTTTAAGTAGATTATTTGCCGTGATGTTGTGACTGTTATAAGCCTCAATTTAGAAGATTAATATAGGAGTTTGATTAAGTTAATTAAGAGACTCCACTAATCCTTCGTACCTATCCTAACTGATGAATTCTTTTTCCCAACTCATACGTTATTTCTTTTTTAATTTGTACCCACAACTTCTAGGGGTAATTATAGAACAGCTATATAGAACCAAAATAATAGATTAGCTATAGATTAGCTATGTACGTTAATTATTAGCTTTATACTTCCTCTGTAATAGAACCAAAATAATAATAATAAATACTATAGTATTTGTGCCGACCCGACGGCCTAGTGAAGAAATTAGAGTCAATTCCTAGATCATGTTCAAACTGTGGCAAGAAGTAATTTGTGGCACATTTTGTATAGGTACCAGTGCCTTGGGCTAGTTCAGTGCCACGTCAAGTTAGACGCATCCTTTTTGGTGAGTTGCGCATGTCTTAGTTACATGTATTTTCTGAAATTTTGGAATGAGATGCCATTGCTTGATTTTGCTAGAAAATATGGAATTTGAACTTCCTCGTTGGTTTAATTGATGTTAATGCATGCGATGGCTGGTTTGTAAATCTTTTGAGTTGCAATTAAATTAGACCATGGCAATATGTTTTGGAAACTTGAATTTTACTGGTTGCGAGTACATGCTTGTGATAATATGATTCATTCAAACGGTGTCCCGAGTGCTAGGGGACGGGTAAAGATACTAGTGGCGGGAAGTAATAAGGTAGGAGATGCAGCTAGGCATCACGGGGTAATGATATCTTACCACTCTTCAATGGGGTCGCTCCCCAACCGACTGGCAAAAATACCGTTGAATGCTATTATCGCTCAAAAGTGCAAAAGTTGAAAGAAAAAATGAAATGAAAAGGGTCCATCTTTTGGACCAAAGAAATGAGCTTATGGACTAAAATGCATGTACTGGAGAATTTGATGAGAATATTTGAAATGTGCTTTGCTCTTGAATTATTTTACTAAGTGAGGTATTTCCATGGTCAAACTTGTAACTTTGGTATACGTTTCTCACCCGAGCTTCGGCTTATGAAAACCTTTTCCAATTTTTCAGGTTAAGGTAGATAGCAAGTTGTGGACTGAATGAGGTGCTAGAATAACCGTGGAGAATTGTGTGTAGCCTAATGGTTTGTAATTATTATACTTGTACACTTAGAAGCTCTGGGATTATGTTATTTATTCTACGCTTCCGCATACCTTGCTTATATGGTTTAAAATGACAATGACGTGAGAAATCCCTAAACTAGAATATGAGCAGGCCTTCGGCGGCTTAACACCCGCTTGGCCGGTCACAACTTCCAAGGTAGGTTTTGGGTCGTGACAGAAGTGGTATCAGAGCATTAGTTTATGAATTTCTTAAAACCCAGAGCTTTAGGAGTCTAGCTTCACAGTTTGAGCACACAACTTTATGTACCTTATGTGTTTTGTCTGTTCTATCTTGAAGTTGATCTCACATTTAAAATAGTGTCTAGAGATAGACAAGAAATGATGTCAAACTACCTTGTGGTCTAAATGGCACTGAGGAAATCCTTTTGGACACTGAATGACATCGTGCCTTTGTTTAATATTGATCTCAGACCCAACACTCTATATGGAAGGAGGCTCAAGTGAATATGGGTAATGTAAAGTGTTAAAATGTGGTCACAATTACATTAAAAAAAGGAGAAAAAGGGAGAAGAAACGACTTGGGAGAAAGATAATCAGAGTGCGCAGTGGAAGTGTGGCTATCAAGTGTACCTTTCCAAGAATCTAGAGCTATAAGATCATACTCTTTATAGATGAATCCTATTTGCTTGACTCTCATTGTGTTAACATTGTTAGTAAGTCTTCTTGACATAAGACAATTTTATTCAATCTATTTGGGACATACAATACTCTTTATTGATGAATCTCATTTGTTGCGCTGTTTCAATTCTTTCTTTGTGTTTCTTTTGTGATCAAATATGAGCTTGATGGGCATATTTCGAATCAGTATTGCCTATTTCTTAGCATTGTTTCTCTACTGAACTTCATATAATTGAGCGTGAACCAAATGAATCCGAATCGTATTCATCGCCTCCGTCTTCTTGAAAGTAACTATCCCTACTGTTGTCCTTCATTCTTAAACGAAATAGGAGAATTGTTCCATCAATTGTTTGAACTCCAATAATTGCTTGCTGCTCTCACATTGCAAGATGAAAGCTATCAATCTCTGATTGTTCTATACAGCCCTTGAGCACTGATTATTGTTCTCCAAATTATTTTTCTGTCTATATCAGATGACTAGTCTTGGATGTTTAGTTTGAAATGCGTTAGGCCGACGCAATTTCAAGAGAAATATCTAGATTAATCTCTAAACTCTCAACAAAATCCATTTTCAACTTCTTTTGAACTATGATGCAAAACTTTGATTCTATTGCCTCACGTGGTATTCTTTTGAACTCTATTGTGAAACTTTGATTCAATTAGCCTTTGTAGTCTTCTTTTGAGCTTTTGTATAATTTTGTTCTGTTTGCTTTTTGTGAATCCTAATGGTGAAACCTCAGAAATTCTTCTATGTCAGCCCTCATTATATTTTCTAAGATGTGCATATGAGTAACTTGATTAATTCCTAGACTCTGTGCAATTCCATTTTTAGCTCCTTTCTAACTCTTTTGTAAACTTGGTTTCATTGGGCTTATGTGGGTTCAGTGAATGTACAAATCAGAAATTGTGCATTTTCTTCTTCCATGCCCCTTGCCTCTGAACCCAATTCCTATTCAAACAACTCAGAAAGAAATGTGTTGTAACCAAGCTAACAATTTACTCGATCTCCAAAATTGTTATATGCTCAGATTTGTTCTTTTTAATGGTGCCTTATCTGATCAATCTAAAACCTTTTTCTACTCCATGGAACTTGTTAAATGTCCAATATGAATATGATTCTTTTTCCTTGAATTTTCATCTGTTATGAAAGCAGTAATTGTTATATGACTCAACTTCTGGAACGTTTCAAGCAAGTTGATATAGGGAATAATTGGTAGAGTATGAATAGGTTTTCTTAGACTGTGTCAACTAGTTTTTAGGATTTCTTCTAGAGGCTGCCGTTATTATCAAAGCTGATGAGGAAAGATCTCGATAGAGAAATATGAAAAGAACATCAAAAGCTGAAGTAGATGCATATCGATGAAAAACGAAAAAGTGATTGACATCTAGAATATTGACATCAACTTTTTGAACTCCATGTCCAAGTAATTGTACGAAATGGACATCTAGAATCTGAGTCCAGATTTAGGGAATTTCCATCACTTTCAAGCAAATGATTCTAACTCTAAAAGAGATGATCGATGCAAGTTTACTCGAAGATTTTTAAGTCAAGGGCAGCAACTACTATCAGCGGAATTCGCCTACACCAGTAGCTATTTGACAAGTGCAAGCTAGACGTCCTTCAAAGCTTTATACGGAAAGTGTTGCAGAATCTCGATATGTCTCCTGAAGAGCAACGATTGGGAAGGAGATAGCATACGAGGAACAAGTCAAGTGAATCTCAGAACGCTGTGTACCAAATGTGACAAACGTGTTCTACCACCGCTGATCAAGATACAAGAAAGCTGACTACACAAAATGGGAAAGAAAAAAAATGCTACTCGTGCTTCGCAAAGACTCTTTGTTATTCGATGATTATCAATATATTCAATTTGGAGGACCAAATTTCCTAAGGTGGGGAGAAATGTAAAATCCTGTCTTTTTTTAAAAAGAAAAAAAAAAGTAGTAGTTTAATCACGTGGTCCGAATAGAAACCCGACTCATTGTATGAGTTACGCAATGATGAGATTTTTCCTTAAAAATCCAACACCGCCATGTTGACCCTTAAATTATTATTAGTCTGTGTTGAATTTTTAGAATTTTTCGGAGACTGAAATCTGAACGAGTACGAACCGAAATCGCAACGAGCTGACTCACCATACTACGTGTCGTGGAGTGGTGCTTCGGAATTACAGGTGTAATTCCTTTCACCTGTTTCACCGCCTTCCACTGTTTTATATATATATATGGGTAATTAACAAATTAGAAAGCAAAAGCAAAGTAAAAAAAAAAAAAAGAGATAGAAAAGAGAGTATAGTAAAGGAGAGCGAGGGACTCCTGTACCCTTCTTCTTCTGCCGAGATCCACCGACTACCATTCCGTTTGTTTTCCGGAGGATTCCTACAGTTTCTATTGGTAATCTTTCTCACCTTTTCACCGCATCTTTTTCTCCTCTTGCATACGCAGCACCCGAACCCCCGAAATTTTCACACAAGCGAAACTCTTTCCGGCAAAGAGTTTGGTTTCGGAACTCGCCGCCGTAAATTGGTTTAAGTAAATTATTTGCCGTGATGTTGTGACTGTTATAAGCCTCAATTTAGAAGATTAATATAGGAGTTTGATTAAGTTAATTAAGAGACTCCACTAATCCTTCGTACCTATCCTAACTGATGAATTCTTTTTCCCAACTCATACGTTATTTCTTTTTTAATTTGTACCCACAACTTCTAGGGGTAATTATAGAACAGCTATATAGAACCAAAATAATAGATTAGCTATAGATTAGCTATGTACGTTAATTATTAGCTTTATACTTCCTCTGTAATAGAACCAAAATAATAATAATAAATACTATAGTATTTGTGCCGACCCGACGGCCTAGTGAAGAAATTAGAGTCAATTCCTAGATCATGTTCAAACTGTGGCAAGAAGTAATTTGTGGCACATTTTGTATAGGTACCAGTGCCTTGGGCTAGTTCAGTGCCACGTCAAGTTAGACGCATCCTTTTTGGTGAGTTGCGCATGTCTTAGTTACATGTATTTTCTGAAATTTTGGAATGAGATGCCATTGCTTGATTTTGCTAGAAAATATGGAATTTGAACTTCCTCGTTGGTTTAATTGATGTTAATGCATGCGATGGCTGGTTTGTAAATCTTTTGAGTTGCAATTAAATTAGACCATGGCAATATGTTTTGGAAACTTGAATTTTACTGGTTGCGAGTACATGCTTGTGATAATATGATTCATTCAAACGGTGTCCCGAGTGCTAGGGGACGGGTAAAGATACTAGTGGCGGGAAGTAATAAGGTAGGAGATGCAGCTAGGCATCACGGGGTAATGATATCTTACCACTCTTCAATGGGGTCGCTCCCCAACCGACTGGCAAAAATACCGTTGAATGCTATTATCGCTCAAAAGTGCAAAAGTTGAAAGAAAAAATGAAATGAAAAGGGTCCATCTTTTGGACCAAAGAAATGAGCTTATGGACTAAAATGCATGTACTGGAGAATTTGATGAGAATATTTGAAATGTGCTTTGCTCTTGAATTATTTTACTAAGTGAGGTATTTCCATGGTCAAACTTGTAACTTTGGTATACGTTTCTCACCCGAGCTTCGGCTTATGAAAACCTTTTCCAATTTTTCAGGTTAAGGTAGATAGCAAGTTGTGGACTGAATGAGGTGCTAGAATAACCGTGGAGAATTGTGTGTAGCCTAATGGTTTGTAATTATTATACTTGTACACTTAGAAGCTCTGGGATTATGTTATTTATTCTACGCTTCCGCATACCTTGCTTATATGGTTTAAAATGACAATGACGTGAGAAATCCCTAAACTAGAATATGAGCAGGCCTTCGGCGGCTTAACACCCGCTTGGCCGGTCACGACTTCCAAGGTAGGTTTTGGGTCGTGACAACAAGTGTACGACTGAATGAAACAGACATTGTCACCGGTAATAAGAAAACAGACGTGCTAGAAAATAGCTAATAATTGGGGCCATGTTTTCAGCAAAATGGCTAGACATCTTCGTAACCATCTTGAACCTATGCCTATGCATTTTTAAGTGTAGGAAGCAGTTTTATGTATGAGATATGAGACAACATATGTTACAAGCATGTTATAACACTGTCATTTTGCGTCGTGGACAAGCATGTTATAATATATGTTACAAGCATGTTACAGAAGGAGAGAAGGGGGTGCGTTATGAGCAACAAATTGAGCTTCTGACCGTTCGCGCTCGGGCACAACTCATCTGAACTCGAGTGATTTGCGGTTAAAGTGTCTTTGGACTTCAACAAGTTGGTTTGCGTATTTTGCCTCATATGCAAGTACTTGTATCCCAAGGAACCCCTAATTGGTGAAATTAGACTTGGAAGGAGAGGAAATTAGGGTTTTGTTCTCCTTAGAAAACTGCGTTATAGTTCTTCGGAGCATTGATTCTCCACTGATAGTAAAACCTTCTGCCATTTTGACTGCCTATGGATGGTAGTTAACACTTAACCGTATATTCTCGTCTCATGTGTGATTATTGTCTTTCTCTCTCTTTCTTGTGACTTCACGGTGCTTATTACTTCTCATTCGCGATCACCATAATCGTATCTATTTGATGTGGGTCTGTGTGAGTTGTCTAGAGGCTTACCCCGCACAACGTACAATTAGTTCTTCAGTTCTTCCAAAATCAAAGAGGTTCCAAGGCAGCCCTTAGGATAAATGTCTGTCCCTGCCCATTGTGTTGATATAAATAGTTTTTTTTTTTATGTGGGAAGCAGTAGTGGTATTTCAAACAAAAACAATACAAGAAAGGTTGCATGCTATGGCTATATCAATTCTCTTCTATTGGGTAGCACCAGCATGTAACTTTGTAGGAAAATATAACTAGTGTCGTTCCGTAGACGCTTGGGCTCTTTTCCAATTGTCAATGTATACGTGAATCAATCTGTGGTGGTTGAGGGATTGGCATTCTTCTCTTATTTACATTTATGCTTTCTGAAGTTTCACTTTTTTTTTGGGGCTATTCGAAGACTTTTCTTTATCTTGTCCAGATATCAGAGGACATTGAAGGTGCAACTATCTACTTAGATGCGGGATGTACTGAGAGTTTCCAGTTTCTCGGAGCATTCCCTCTGTTACTGGAGCTTGGAGTACATGCTTTTTGCAGCTTGGAAGACATGTCTCCTCTTGATATGGTAAGGACTAGTTACACTATATGCACGTATATACATAAATGTATTTATTTCTGTTCGACCAGTTCTGAGTTGTGATGTTACAATTTTAATGTAGAATGCAATTGGAACCAGACATGAGCTATTTCAGTTCCACTACTACTAACGTGCTTATCTTCTGTGGCCTCTAGCTTAGTCTTTAAAATTTGTTCAGTTTCTTTTAGACCCTTGTATGAAGTGAATATAGAACACTTGGGAATGAAATTTACTTTTCTGGAATAGCATCACTTGCTAACTTAGACTCCTAAATTTCCTGAAGATGAAATACGCTGGAGGTATGGAATAGAAAACCTGCAGAGCTATTAATGCAATAATTGCTTCGTAATCCACCTCTCTCCCCCCCCCCCCAATCTGCAGAATAATACCAGTTATTCTTTCTAACCAAAGCAGGAGGCCTCTTTCTTTTTCCTACCTACTCAACTCTTAAGATGTTTTTTTTGTCCTTGCATCATGGTAAAACCATGAGGGTGGGATAAGGTATAAAGTGATGGACAATAGAAAGATCAACCATGTTTCGTTCTTGTGATGAGTTTCCGTCAAACCTCCCTTCATAATTTCCTTCCTGCTCAAACATAGTTATTAAGGGAAACTGCCTTCCCTTTTCCAACAGTGAACTTTTCGATCCCTGTTTATCCTACGACTTCTACATGCTTGTTTTAAAGCCCTTTATGACTTTCTGAGCTTGGGCTGGGGTTTCGCTTAGCCGAGATTTTTATGGGAGGGGATTAAGCTGAGAGCTTGTGCTTGGGAAAGAAGTTGGGTTACCCTGCTTGACTTGCATAAGGAACATCAATGAACCAAAATATGCCCTTTTGTGTTTAATGTTTTGTTTGTCTCAATTGGTCAGCTGATGGGACAATGATATCCTATAGAGTACATCTTTTTTTCTTTCTATTACTCCTATTTGCTAGTAAGTCATATGGAATGTTGCTCAGTTTCTCCCTCAAATTTAATTTTCATTATAGCTATAATGGTACAAATGATCATTCGCAATCATTTATCAGTTTCCTTGATCTACTCATTCGCAATCATCGTGACTCTCTCTCTCTCTCTCTCTCTCTCCCCCCAACAATAAGATCTCATGGCACAATTTTTTTGTTACAGTGTTGATTGTGGGGTCATCGTTATCTTCTTGATGAAGCATTATCTAATGAACCAAGAACGGAGCAAAGTAATAAGTATTGAGGAGTGTAGGAAAACAAGAGCCAAGATGATACTTGCTTTTTTGAGTGATCAAAGCAAGTCGAGCACTTCTAAGTTGAAACAAGCATCTCCTTTTGCTCTTTATGCTTGTTAATGCCTGTCTGAAGGTTGAATTTACTGAAAACAAGTTGTGCAGTTTGTATTTCTCTTTCAATAAACTGAAGGTGTTTGTTGAAGATCAAAATTCTGTCTACTATGTTGGAAGGATTTTGTTAAGTTGCTGGTTGATCTGTTAAAACTAATGGAATTGACAGAACACATCCTATTTTGTAATTTTGTATTGTAACTAGGTTGACATCATGGATTTACTTCTCTTGTTGGCAGCTTTAACTATTTGGGGAAGCCCCACATTTTAGTTACCATTCAAACTTCGCTCATCTCATTCCAATACTGTCATTTTTACGCATAACATTGTTAGCTATTTTGAAGTAGTCAAAATTGACAGTGTTTGGAATTATAAATTGACAGTGTCTGGAAATGAAATTACTGTCATTTTTATGCATAACATTGTTAGCTATTTTAAAGTTTGACAAGATTGACAGTGCTGGGAATTATAAAATTGACAGTGTTTGGAAATGAAATTTTGTTAATTCTATTTCTAAACACTGTCAATTCATTTTTTGTAATGCCAACACTGTTATTTTTACGCATAACATTGTTAGCTATTTTAAAGTTTGACAAAATTGACAGTGTTTGGAATTATAAAATTGACAGTGTTTGGAAATGAAATTAATAAATCAACTCCAAACAATGTCAATTTTAAATTTGAAACACTGTCATTTTATTTGGTATGCCAACACTGTGAATTTGAAATAAAATCTACTCGAAACATTGTTCATTTTACTTTTCAAACACTGTCATTTTTTTAATACCAACACTGTCATTTTTACGCAAAACATTGTTAGCTATTTTAAAGTTTGGCAAAATTGACAGTGCTTGGAATTATAAAATTGACAGTGTTTGGAAATGAAATTAAAAAAATCAACTCGAAACAATGTTAATTTTACAGTTGAAACACTGTCATTTTTTGTTATGCCAACACTGTCATTTTTACGCATAACATTGTTAGCTATTTTAAAGTTTGACAAAATTGACAGTGCTTGGAATTATAAAATTGACAGTACTTGGAATTATAAAATTGACAGTGTTTGGAAATGAAATTAGAATAAAATCAATTCCAAACAATGTCAATTTTACATTTGAAACACTGTCATTTTTTTTGTTATGCCAACACTGTGAATTTGAACTAAAATCTACTCGAAACAATGTTAATTTTACATTTCAAATACTGTCATTTTTTGTTATGCCAAACACTGTCATTTTTACGCATAATATTGTTAGCTATTTAAAAGTTTGACAAAATTGACAGTGTTTGGAAGTAAAATTAATAAAATCAACTCCAAACAATGTCAATTTTATATTTGAAACACTATCATTTTTTTGTTATGCCAACACTGTGAATTTGAAATAGAATCTACTTGAAACAATGTTAATTTTACATTTGAAACACTGTCATTTTTACGCATAACATTGTTAGCTATTTAAAGTTTGACAAAATTGACAGTGCTTGAAATTATAAAATTGACAGTGTTTGGAAATGAAATTAATAAAATCAATTCCAAACATTGTCAATTTTACATTTCAAACACTGTCATTTTTTTATGTCAACACTGTCATTTTGACGCATAATATTGTTAGCTATTTTAAAGTTGACAAAATTGACAGTGTTTATAAATGAAATTAATAAAATCAACTCCAAACAATGTTAATTTTATATTTTAAACACTGTCATTTTGTTGTTATGCCAACATAGTGAATTTTAGAAAATTGACAGTGTTTAAAAGTCTACAAAATTGACAGTGTTTGGAAATGAAATTAATAAAACTAACTCTAAACACTGTCGATTTTACATTTTCAATTACTGTAATTTTTTGTTATGTCAGCACTCTCATTTTACTTTTCAAACACTGTCATTTTTACATTTGGAACACTGTCAATTTTTGTTATGCCAACACTGTCATTTTTACGCATAACATTGTTAGCTATTTTAAAGTAGTCAAAATTGACAGTGTTTGGAATTATAAATTGACAGTGTCTAGAAATGAAATTACTGTCATTTTTACGCATAACATTGTTAGCTATTTTAAATTAATAAAATCAACTCCAAACAATGTCAATTTTACATTTGGAACACTGTCTTTTTTTGTTATGCCAACACTATCATTTTTACGCATAACATTGTTAGCTATTTTAAAGTAGTCAAAGTTGACAGTGTTTGGAATTATAAATTGACAGTGTCTGGAAATGAAATTACTGTCATTTTTACGCATAACATTGTTAGCTATTTTAAATTAATAAAATCAACTCCAAACAATGTCAATTTTACATTTGGAACACTGTCATTTTTTGTTATGCCAACACTGTCATTTTTACGCATAACATTGTTAGCTATTTTAAAGTAGTCAAAATTGACAGTGTTTGGAATTATAAATTGACAATGTCTGGAAATGAAATTACTGTCATTTTTACGCATAACATTGTTGGCTATTTTAAAGTTTGACAAAATTGACAGTGCTGGGAATTATAAAATTGACAGTGTTTGGAAATGAAATTTTGTTAATTCTATTTCTAAACACTGTCAATTTATTTTTTGTTATGCCAACACTGTCATTTTTACGTATAACATTGTTAGCTATTTTAAAGTTTGACAAAATTGACAGTGCTTGGAATTATAAAATTGACAGTGTTTGGAAGTAAAATTAATAAAATCAACTCCAAACAATGTCAATTTTACATTTGCAACACTATCATTTTTTTGTTATGCCAACACTGTGAATTTGAAATAGAATCTACTCGAAACAATGTTAATTTTAGATTTGAAACACTGTCATTTTTACACATAACATTGATTTTACATTTTCAATGACTGGAAGGTTTTTGACCAAGAGAGAGACCGATTGTTCACATTGGAAGGTTTTCGACTGGTTTTTTATTGGATTTGCCAAACCGAACACAGATGGCCTCTTGACATGTCAATTTGACTAGCTTTACACCTTTTACATATGTGAAGAGTAGTAGTATTATTTACTTTACAAGGATAGAATTGTCCTGCTCCTGGATGGTCGAATAGATGGGGCAATATTGAGTAATGCTATATGTACCGATTGGGGGGGGAGGAAAAACGTACACGAAAAAGGGGTGCTCGGATCAAGCATCCTACGCACCTCGGATGCCGTTGATTCCCGCGTAGGCCTATCGGGTTTTTTTTTTTTTTAGAATTTTTGGACGGCTCGGATCGGTCGTCCGAGGGCCGGAGACTGACTGGTTTGACAAAATCAGCAGCACTCAATAAACTCCCTCGAGAAAGAAAAACCTTGGTAGTGGTTGTGGACCGCTAATAATTTTATCCCTGCTAAAAAGGCTATTCCCATCCAAAAAAAAGTAGAGTTATTATTAGTAACTAGTAATTGAGGTTTATCCAAAAGACAAAAAAGAACAAGAATAAACATAAAAACAAGGAGCTTGGTAATGATCTGATGCAACTAGAGAGTGTAGCCAAATGCATCTGCGGATCTGCCGCTTGTTGTGGCTTCCATTTTTAGTCAGACCATGGGTATTGTGAAGAAAAGATAATCCATACTAGTAATCTCATTTCTTATAGTGGTGCATTTCGTCCGGTGGCAGACACATCATTTGTACACAGCGGGGGCCAAATATTTGGTTGTGCTTCCATAACCAAATATCCAGCAGAAGCAAAACCTACCATATTCCTTCATTTTTATCAGTTCAAACGGGTTCAGGAGTTTGGATTACTAATTGCATCATTTTCTCATAATATTGCTATCCCTTTCCAGCTAGAGATCTCACTCAGATCACTCACACTAAGCTCAAACGCTCATTAAACAATATGCAGAATTAAATGCCTATTAACAAAAGTGAATGGTTCCTACAGGGTACAACTCTAAACTCTTAGGCAACTCTAGCTGTGGGATTGTGAACTATGCAAAATTTAACCACTCTATCATTTCTCCCTATTAATTTCACAATAACAACAGTAAATTTCAGGGACTGCTTCATATCAGAATTAAGATTTGAGATTTTCAAGACCATAATCTCATAGCAAAATCCTTGAAAATTCTTCCACCAATGTAGGCACATTTATAACAGTTCATGCTCGTACACTGATCTTCACATAATTTAATCATAAAACTTATATAATGGTTAGTCTTATATTCCACTGATTAGCATAGTGGCGAAGGCCAAACGAAAGCAGTAACAACAAAAACAAGTAAAGACACAATTCAGATATAGAATCAATTTTAAGTTCTCATCATGATACTGCCCTTATGTTTTTCCAAAATTCTGCACCAAAGCTTCCAAAAAAACACCTTGTTCCTCCGCAAACGCATCCAACATGGCCGAATATGTCACGCCCTCGATTTTCAACTAAAATAATAATATATTTTTTATAAACAAAAAATCTTTTTCCTCAACTATATTTACCATTAAATGTCAAGCCAATCCAAACAAAGAATCACAGTCTCTTCTTCTTCTTCTCTCTAAACTTTTTTTTTTTTTTTTACATAAAGTCTCCCAAACGTATTCCATAAAAAGGGCTTCACAATAATCAAAGAGAGGAGTTTATACCTAGCTTTACATATGTTCTAACCAAAAGATACAACCTTCAATTGTGAGTAAAGTACACAACATGAATTTGACTAGATGATAAAACACCTCCTTAATGATTCCAATGAAGCTCCCAAGAGACGTCTCAATATGCACTCCATGCAATCCAAGCTAAGTGCCATGACGAGTACCTGAAAGGATAGGGTGAGCTACACTAGCTCGTAGAGATGTCCATACCTAAATTGCATGCAGAAGTGAAGACAGATCACAAGGGAAAACATTTTCCAAAAACGTACTTGTTTTGTCAAATGTGAAGCTCAAAATGTCATACTCACGCTGAAAAATATTTAACTCCATTTCTCAAACACCAACACTCTCACCCACACACACACCAATATTCTTAAAAATCTCAGCTTACCGCTACGGCATTACCCAACCCAATCCCTGCACTTTCATTTCCATTTCAAAGACCTAAAGATTAGTCTGAGTTCTTTAACAAAATGTTTTCACTTTCTTTTCTCATACAACCAACCAACCTCTCACCAAAAATATACACACTAGGCATGTAGAGCTAGAACATAAGGTAAGCAATGACAAGTCGAACAATACCGCACCTCAACAACAAGGAAAACTCATCCGTCAATCCCAAATCAAACTTCAAATCTCAACATCTAGCAAAACTCCTCCACATTAAGATTTCCCTTATAAGTCTGACAAGCAAATACCATACATGAAACTCTCACAATGCATCACACCACGAGGTACCACTTATACATTCACACAGAACTGCCCATCACACATCAGGAGAACAAGCCACAAGGATTTGGCGGTCTAAAGGGAAAAATAAAAGAAAGCATGTATTGACACATTAGACGTTCCAAGTTACCAACTCAAACTGACATTTTCAATCTTAGTTGATCATAAATAATAACAAGATTCTCCGTTTCACCATGTCACGCGTTTCGATTTTATTTCCGGGCACTAAGGACCCCATGCGTCCTATGTTCATTTCGGCATCACACCTTTCGGTAGATCCGTGGCTTTCTTGTGCCCTTCCGGGCACTAGGGACCCCCGTGCGTCCACTAAAATTCTTTCGTTCAATTCCTGGCTTTTGTGACCCCCGTGCGTCCACTAAAATCCTTTTGATTCAATTCCGGGCTTTTAGGACCCCCGTGCGTCCACTAAAATCCTTTGAATCAATTCCGGGCTTTTAGGACCCCCGTGCGTCCACTAAAATCCTTTTGATTCAATTCCGGGCTTTTAGGACCCCCGTGCGTCCGCTAAAATCCTTTGGATCAATTCCGGGCTTTTAGGACCCCCGTGCGTCCGCTAAAATCCTTTTGATCAATTCCGGGCTTTTAGGACCCCCGTGCGTCCGCTAAAATCCTTTTGATTCAATTCCGGGCTTTTAGGACCCCCGTGCGTCCGCTAAAATCCTTTTGATTCAATTCCGGGCTTTTAGGACCCCCGTGCGTCCACTAAAATCCTTTGGATCAATTCCGGGCTTTTAGGACCCCCGTGCGTCCGCTAAAATCCTTTCGATTCACATCTCATATTACCACCTAATGGACCCCCTTTGTGACATCTCCATTAAGAGTCTAATTTGCAAATACTTATAAAGATCCTCATCTTTGTAGTACCCATCAGTGCTTAACAACCATGCACTCATGCCAAGTGATTCACCAAATCCTGTTTAACTCACTGCAAGTATCCCGCAAGCCCAAAGACTTAATCTCATGGAAAGACATCGAATAATTTACACATCGCGTCAAACATTCTACAACTTAATTTATCATCGATCATATCATCCATCTAATCCATTTTCTATTCCAATCGTTTACAAGTATTTTAACCCTTATGCTCACTAATTCTCATATCCCAATAATTAATCATCTAGATCAACTCATCATATCCCCACATATCCAATAGGTGAAATTAATCATTCACACTTGAAGTTCTGACTATATCCGATCAAATAACATAAATTTAAGAACGACATTTAAACCATTGAAAAGTAGGCTTCTCCTTTGAATCCATAGATCATACATCAAAAACGGAGTTCGGGTAACTTAACTACGGCCTTTCAATTATAGCTCCAACATAACAGTAAAAACTGGTACAAAGGCAGAATTTAGGTCAACTTTGGATGCAAATCTGTTATCGTTCGGACATACCCATGATGCATGGGATGTATCGTTGGAAAGCTCTATGTGTCTAGTTTCTACCAAAACAAACGGTGTGTCCTTTCGAGTCCCGAGCTAGGAGTTATGGCCATTTTACCTAAGTCCGCCAGTGCTGTCAGATTCTACGCGGGAATAAGTAAAATTGATTGAAAAATCATAACTCTTTCATCTTAAACCCAAAAATAGTGAAACCAAAGCCAAAAGCTGCACCACGACAAACCCTACACTCAGTAAAAATCCCAGGTTCAGAAACGAGAGGAGATTAACCCAACAATCAAAAGAAAAACAGTTTCGCAACCATTTTCGCACCTATCAACCAACCCAGCTTTAGAAATTCACCAAAAATTGTATACTTAACCAAATTAATTGATTCCAACGCCAATCTCTTCTTAACTTAAATATGCACCTCCTGTAAAAGACCCAAAGCCACCCAAAATGTTCATCATGCCCAGAAAATTAAAAGAAGACAGCCACGCACAGGTTCGCGTATCCAGGAAACAGCCGGTATTCAAAAATTCATAACTAATTGTGTGATTATCGGTTTTTCATGATCTTGGTACCGAAATCTTCGTATTGAAACGTACTTTAACTGTTATGAAGGCACCAAAAATTAATTCCTAGCAGAAAGGCTCCAAAAAGACAGATTAGCAGAACCCACGAAATTTTCAGCATACAAGATTTATTCAAGACTCAAAATAGATGATCAAACTTGATTCTCGTACATCCATCCAACACTTAAACATGTAAAGAAAGGTAGGAGATCCCTACCTCGAAGGTTAGAAGCAAGCCCGAACATGGAGGAAACTTCGAAGTGCTCCGATCGTGAATTTTCTTCGATGGATAGGAAGCTCTCGTCGCGTAGAACAACTTTAGTACTTGGGATTTTTCAAAAGTCTCACTCGTGGTCGATGAAATCGAAGAGAGAAGGTGAGAGAGGTGAGAGCCGAGAGAGATGCCGGAGAAGAAGAAAAGAAAGGAAAGGAAAAGAGAGAAAAATAATCTCCTGCTCCCCTTTTTTTTTTTTGACTTATATAGCACAAATAACACTTTCACCCTTTCACTCCTATTGTATCACGTCAACTCCCACAACTTACAAGTCATCTCACATTGACCCAACTCATGTCCACATTGTTATACACACTTTGATAATCCAAATACATATTAAACATTTAAAATTTGAGAAAATAATTATGGGTCTCTACAGAATAGGCCTCGGAATCATCAGCAGCAGCCATTCTGAAGTTAAAAATGGTCACCACTTTCATGACATACCCAGACATGGGGAGCGGTAAAACAGGCACAAAACAGGCATATACTGTGTTTCAAGTTTCGGAAACCCATTACACATAATCATGGAAATTGCACCATCTTGACATGCCAATTCCCAAAATTTGCACTATCTTGCCATGCTTTTTCAACTTCTAAAAATTGAACAGTGAAATTTTATTGCAGAAGTATGCAAACAAGACAATCTCAATTCATCAGTGGAACATAACCACAGTAATGAAAAAACACATTTATTAAGCACTTCCAAAAAATTAGTCAATGGAAAAATATGCTGAAGTTCTCAAATGAAAATGTCATTCTTGAAGCAAATGTCAAACAAGAATCCTTTCTAAAGAACATTCCTACTCTCTTATTCTAAACAGCAATCCCACAAGTTCTCAAATCCTTTGTGCAAGTTGTCTTGTTGTGCCTAGCAATCTTCTCACACCTGCTGCACTTTATACCTCTAGTCTCAACTCTCCAAAGGCTCTTTACAAGTTCCCCTATTATGTGTACCAACCTGTCCGCACCTGCTACAAGTAACTTTTTTGGTCTTTGCTCCTGTTGATGGTATCCTTTCTGTCTGAGGTCGTCCGGGAGGTCTCTTGCACAGTGGAGGAAGAAGAATATCATTAGCAGCATCAAGATCAACATTCTGCCAAATCCTAGGTACAGGATTGATGCATTTCGAATATGCCTCACGATAAGATTCAGAGAAGAAGCAATGTTCCATGTAATCATTTAAGTCCTTCTTACTTTTCTTCAATGCACAAACACCATGAACGCACGGGAACATGTTTAGCTGCCAATCTCCACAAGAACAACTACGACGCGTAGTGTCAACACCAACTGACGGATCAGACTGCACTTCATATAAATCTCCATTTGACCTAACTACATTCCATGTCTTCGATAGACCAAACAACTCAACCAATTTCTTGTCCCATTTTGGACAAATAACAGTTTTCCACTTCGCTGCCAACTCCCTCCTATCACACATTTGGTCCATTAACTTTAGTCTAATCTTATCAACAAGTTGAGTTATTGGCAATCGACTCTTCTTTCTAATCCAATTATTAAAGCACTCAACAAGATTGGAAGTCAACTCACCATATCTTTTTCCTGGGAAATAAGGATGACACCAATGTTCATTTTCTAATCTTGACAGAAATTCAGTAATTTTTACTCCACCATCTTGCTTGAGTTTACTCAAAAGCTTGTCACACTCTTGTACATTCGCTGCACAAGCACACCTATGGAATAAGGCCACAATATGTTTCTTCTTTTTTGTGTCTAACCCCCCCATATGCTTCCTTAAATTGGCTTTAAGATGAAGTAGACAATACGAATGGGGTGAAGACGGGAAAACAGATTCTACAGCTCATAACAACCCTTCATGGCGATTAGATATAAACACTACTTCCTTATCAAAATCCAGAAAATCTCTCAACTTCAACATAAACCAGTGCCAATTTTCAGAATTTTCAGAATCGACAATATCGACACAAATGGGATATAGGCCTACAATCAATTCAAAAGGAGGAGTAAATAAATAGCAGATAAAGCATTAAACCAATGAAAATATGGACAACACAATTGGGCAAAGCTTTACTTAACTTTAAGGTTCTACATTTTATATAAAAGTGCTGGAGAAACAAAAGGTAATGAGGGCAATCTCAAAGATTTCAGAACATTATTCTGAAATCAGTTCAAGTTGAGAAAGAAGGTAAATATTTCTATTGTTTACAACAGAACGATTTCACAAAATAGGTAAGATACACAAACTTAATAAACTAATTCCGTCACTGAATAACCATGGGACCAGAAATGCACAAAAAGGCATCTAATGACATTCATGAGGTATCCAAGCACTTGAAAGAAGATATCCACCCTCTAAAGTGAAGCCATTACGCAAAAAAGTGGAAGCTCGATATCACCATTCTGTTTTGTTTGTATGTTTTTTCACACCGAAACATAAAAAAACATTCAAGTTGTTGTATTTGCACTATAAAAATTTAGTGGGTTCTTGTATGTTTTGGTGATCATCTCCAAAATGTGATTATACTGCCAATTTAAAGGAGGCATCTGCCTGGAATTGTAAACAACTTAGAAAGATGCTACATAGGAAGCGAATATCACAGCATACGAAAAGGTTAATTGAAGATTTCAAAAAAGTTCGTAATCCAGATTCTAGAGTGGAGAAGAAATGTCGTAATCTAAGACTTGTATGGTACAAGGGAGAAAATTCGCGCGCAGATGTGCATGAAGAGAGCATTGTTGGCAATGAATCATCCATGCCCATGGTTATCCAAATGTCATTTCCAGAAGTCCTACTTTCCAACAGCCGCAACTTCGAGGAAATAGATTATGAAACATGATAATTTGGTTCACATTTACAAGAATCAAAGTAATGTATTTTTATCCTAGATTAGTCCACCGATCTTTCTATGTTTCGGAAGCCAGCAAAAAAAAAACCCCATTAGAATAAAAGGCAGAGACTATTAGCAGAATCCTAAGACACTCAAACATGCCATGAGCCCATAGAATAAACAACAAACATATCGATCATAGCACCGACCCCTCTAAATGGTAAATCGAGAACAAGAAATCGCTAATATCCACAATGAACAGATCTTGAGCATCCAAAAATAGTGCTGAAGTTTAGACTTTAGATCGTAAATCAGGTTTTTTCCCCCCTCTCCAGATAAGCAAGTTTCAAATGAAAACCTCATACTATTAAATCCAATATGTACATTTATTCTTAAGTACACTAATCCCACAACAACATGGGAATCGATGGATATCCACAATTGTTTGTAAATATGCTCCTCGTTGTATCCCCAGATGAACTTTTCATTGGTCGAAATCACTCCATGTGTACAACCTACAAACCTGTCCATTCTCTTCATGGTAGAATCAAGTGGGAATTGCAAATCAGTACACTATTCATGGGGATTCTAGCAGGTAGTGGTTAGTTTCATATCTGCCCATATCTACCACTGTTAAATTTTTGTCAAGAATGAAAACATGGCAAAATCTAACACAAAGCATTGCTAAATTTTCAGAATGCAGTTCACTACTTCATACAAGATCGAAAAAAATGCGTAGAAAATACAAATATACTGCATCTACAAAAGATAGATAGAAGTATTACCTCGGTTGCCATCTTTAGCACAAGCAGCGAGCAAACATCCTTTGTGAGTTCCCTTCAAAAAAGTTCCATCAAGAAACAGAAGAGGTAGACAGAATTTAAACCCGTGCTTGCAAGTTGCAAACCCGACAAACAATCTCTTGAAACGCCGGGCCTCATCGCACTCTAAGTCACATGCACTATCAGGATTTGAAGCCTTAAAGGAATTCACAAACCATGTTAATTCCTTAAATGATTTTGTATAATCCCCATACACAAAACTTCTAGCCTTCTCAACACCCATCCATGCTCTTCGATAAGTCACATCTATCCCATAGTCTTTCTTTAACTCCTTCCTAACATCCACGGGACGTTTCGACGGACTCAACCGAATATCTTCTGAAAATATTCGGCCTATCAAACCAGAACTACTACGAGAACTACTAGTCGACAACGATGCAGCCCCACAAGAATGCTCATTCATCAACTCTTTTATCCTAAACAGTCCACTTGGCTTCTCTACCTTGGCCTTCACAAACCATGTGCAATGCAATGTACTACAACGTGCTTTCACAGTCTCAGCATCATTCTTAGCATAAATGTATTGAAAGCCATGAAATAACGAATACTTGCTTAAAGAGTTGCAGAAAGCAACAGCACCATCAACAAACACCTGATCAACTCCCTTAATCGCAATGCGCCAAGCATCTGACTTCAACTGCTTCCTTTCTTGATCATATAACGACAATGTCATCTCAGAACCATTGTCAATTTCAAATATCAACTCACCAGACCCTCCTACATTCAAACTAGAACTAGATCTATCACCACACTCTCCAACATTCAAACTAGTATTAGATCCAGTCAAGTCATGAACAAAAACATCAATACGACCAATTCTAAACTTCTTAGCTAAAGTACGTAAAGCAATCAAATCTTCATCACAGTCAACATCACAGTTTGGATGACCATCTAGGTATAAGATATTTCAAAGCATCCTTGAGTCAAATCCTTCCATTTGTGAGACAACTTGCTAACCAATGACTCAAAATCCAAATTCTGTGACAAAATGATAGCGACACTTTTATCGGCCCGCCTGCGCAACAATACAGCAGAATCCTCCATACTGTTCTTCAAAAACAGTGAAAACAAAAGCACATCAGTAAAATGATAGTGCTTTTGGAAATGTGAAAATGATAAAATTGATAGTGTCTGTGTTTAAAAATATAAATTGACATTGTTTGTAAAATTTAAAAAAACCATAGTGTTTGCAAATTTAATATTGGAAAATTGACAGTTTTCTAATGTAAAGATGACCGAATTGACAGTGTTTTGGATAAACCATTTTTGTATAGAAATTTAATTTTCTCGACTATTACTTTCAGAGGCACTAGTTAAATGGCGTAAATTAGTCAGACTAGTAGATCATCAACAATTCTCCTGGAATACAGATCAGAGATTACATCGCAGCAATATCAACAAGTGGATAACAAAACAGAACAATGAAAGCGAATCAGAATAAGCTTTTTTGTATTAGCTTTCAAAAATCGATTTCAAAAAAAATCAATGTAATGCAATAAGAGAGAGAGAGAGAGAGAGAGAGAGAGAGTTCACCTAAATCGAGATCAGAGATTAGCTAGACTAGTAGATCATCAACACAGGGGCTCAATTAACTCTCCTGGAATATAGATCAAAGATTACATCGCAACAACAACAAACAAAACCCTAGAAAATCAACCAGCAAGAAATCGCGAACACACCCTAGAAAATCGCCAGCAAGCAGAGGGAGTGAAGTTCGCGCGAAGTGGAATGAGATGAGCGAAGTTTGAATGAGATGAGCGAAGTTTGTGCCAAGTTGTTGTCGTTCGTTTCTGTTTTTGATGTGTAAGGGTATTAGTGTAACTTTGCAGAGGTAACTAGACTTAGATGTAAATTAAAACATGATTAATACTTAATGGGAATTTTACACAACTTCTTAAGACCGGCCGGTAAATCTCTGAATTGAAAACAGACATCCCTCGCGCTTTAACAACCTTCACTAGGGTTTCCAGAGCTTCGAAGCTATAGACTTCTCTCTCTGCTCTCTACGCTTAAGAGCATCTCCAATCCATCTCCATTTCCACCAAAATAAAGGATGGATGTAACACATTGAGGGGAGATTTTGTAATTTATTCCATTTTTTCTTCACTTTTTGTACTTTTTGGAAGAATCTTTGAGGGATCCATTGTCCTTTTTAGAGTTTTGGAGGAATTTTGTACTCCAAATTTACTTTTGGTCCTCCATTTTTAGAGGACCAAATTTACTTTTGGAGGACCAAACTCTAAAAAGGACGGTGGGCCCCTCAAAAATTCTCCCAAAAATTACAAAAAATAAAGAAAAAAGAGAATAAATTATGAAATCTCCCCTCAATGTGTCACATCCATCCTCTATTTTGGAGAAATAGAGGTGGATTGGAGATTGCTCTTACCACTTCGCAGCCATGGTGAGTCTCTCTCTCTCTCTCTCTCTCTCTCTCTCTCTCTGGATCTGAAAACCTGTGTAGCTCGTTATTGTTTTAATCGGATTGATGTGAGTGATACCCTGAATCTCCATTTCTCTTATGGTAATTTCGGAGAACGACTGTATTGGTGATCTGTTTTTGTTCTTGTTCACATTTTCCTCGTTCACTTTAGTAATAGAACAAAGGGTTTGTGTAAGTTGTTTTATGCTGTTATCAGAATAGGAAAACCAACAGAATCTACCATTCTATGATTGTTCCCTCAACGTTACAGCTATATATCGAGGGAATTGTGAAACTATTTGCTTAACACTTTATTCAAAAGCATCTGTTTGTTTCGGATTAAGTGTTGTACCTAAAAGAATTTTACCCATTTTTAAGTGTGCGTTTTAACGAAAGGCAAGGAAAAAGTGTTCATTTTTTCCGCAAAGCACATTGTTCGTGATTTGTAATGAAAACTGCCGTAGGGGAGGTTTTGGTGGATTTTTCGATAGGCATGGAGGCGAAATCCATGGGCTTTGAGTTAACTGTAAAGTATTTTGAAAACTCTAACGAAATGCCTTAAAGTATATCAACTGCCTTTTGTTGTGTGAAATCTTTTACCTGAAAAATATCTCGCATCTGAAAATGTTATGTCTCGTGACATAAAAAGCCTGAGGTTTTTCTTTTCTTTTCTTCTTATGAGCATCACATATGCACAATTGCAAGCCTTGTTAGTTTGGTAACTTTGGGTATTTTAGTTTTGGTAGTGGGTGGAGAGAGAAATAGGGTAATGATTGGAGAGATGGGTAAAGAGTGTAGAGAGATAGAGAGAGAAATGAAATTAATAATTGGAGAAATAGGGTAATGATTGGAGAAAGATATAGGGTAATGATTGGAAAACAAAGTAAAAACAAAGTAAAATTTGGAAACAAACAAGGCCTTAAAGCTTTTATTACAAACATAGCTATGTAGTCTTTCTTTTTCCCTCTTCCAACGTCCAAGGTCTGCTTTGCTTGCGGTTTATTTTTTTGATCGGGTATGTAACTTTTGGTTAGTGTTCTGAAACAAGGGATTATCGTCGATTAATAGCCGATTAATCGCTGGCAGGCCTATCCGATTAGGTCCGACTGACGATTAATTGCCGATTAAAAATAAATATGCACCGATTAATCGCTCGAAGGTGGCCGACCGCCTGATTAACGCCTAATGAGTTTTAGAACATTGCTTTTGGTTGTTCAATACTAGGTGGGAGTTTTAACGAGACTCAATTTTTGTAGTCAAGGAGCAGGAAAGTTAGAGAACCCAAGGAGGAGACTGTTACTCTTGGTCCCAGTGTACGGGATGGGGAGATTGTTTTCGGTGTTGCCCATATCTTTGCCTCTTTTAATGACACTAGGTGCGGCCACGTGCAAGGCACAAATGGTGTGCCCGTTGAAGAGGACAGATTTTGAGTTAAGGGAGATTAGGGTTGCTTTTGATGGTAATGGTGAAAATGCAAGTTTTAAGGGAATTAACCCAAAAAAATAGGCACCTCTAAACTAAGAGGAATCACACCATATAAACACGAGGCAAATTGTACTCCATTTGCGAGTGTGATACCAGAGTTCGAGTATTACTATTGAAATATGTAAGGATTACAGAAAAGAGAACAAAAATAAACTATCACAAACATTATTCATTTGAGGAAAGCAAGATGTGGCAATATTTACATTTCTTCAAAAAACTAAATAATCCATAAAAACTTGCACCTCCTAACATATTTAGGTTTACATTTAACATATTTACATTAACAACCGGCTCAAATAATTTGTAAGTATATAAACCACTTTTTGAAGGAATGGTAGGCTGTAACATTAGTTGTGAATTTGACCTTCTAATATTGCCTCATCCAAATCCTTAACGCGTCTCGTAAGAATTTATCATCATAGCCAAATAATTATAGAAAAGTGCCCGATTGGATGCTGCAACCACAAACATACCTGTCGGAACACACACCTGCTACAAACCCCTCAAACACCTTTTGAACACAAGCACACACCTGCTTGACATTGCACACAGTTTGTTGACAATTTGGACACAGCATTGACACAGTTTGGACAGAGCATAAACACAACTTGGACATAGTAGAGGATGGACACAGGTTGGCCTCAGTTTGGATACCAACAGCACCAAGACATCACACAACTGAAAAACAGAAAATTTCGACATGCACAAGGCTAAAAAACACAATTATGAGGATCTGATCCTGGACTCAGTCTGGACACCAGCACTAGCAACACATAACACAAGGCAACAATAGCTTTGTCCAGCACATAGTACACATAACTTCCCAAGTTCATTTTGTCAAGTGCCAAACTATGTCCAACATTGCACACAGCTGCCAGGCTCAACACACACACAAATATAGCTGAAATCTGGAAGTATCCCATTTGTGGGCTCAGACAATCATCAATGCCCTATCATGAATAAATATAGTCATTCACAACCTGCCAAAGCAACAGTTATACAACTACATAGCCGGAAACTGGAAGCAGCCCATTTGTGGGCTCAGACAATCATTATTGTCACATAAATTGCAGTAAAATTACAAGGAAAAAGTGCACTAAAATAGCCTCCAATCTCCACCAAAACCAAAGTTTGGACACCCACACACACAGCAACAGTTGCACTTTCATAGCAATGTGCACTAAAATTGCATTCAAACTCCACTAAAAACTGCATTGAAATTGCACCACAAACTATATTCAAACTGCACAATGTGCCTTTTGGCTCAGTTTTTTAAACATCATAGCCAACGATATATGCCATTCAACTATTAGTCCAGACCAGTTAAATCATTACATAATTCACTACAAGAAAAATGAAAATTAGTGACGAAAAAGTGGCGACGAAATTTAATTTTGTCACTAAATGAGTATATTTGGCGACGAAAAAATAAATTCGTCACTATTTTGATAACTTTCGTGACGAAATAATTTCGTCACCAATTATGCCTGTTTAGCGACGAAAAAAATATTTTCGTCACTAAGGTACCCATTTGGCGATAAAATACATTTTTCGTCGCCGAAAGTTTAAAAAAGGTGACAAAATTATTTTTCGTCGCCAAAGATAATCATTTGGTGACAAAAAATATATTTCGTCGCCAAATGTAAGCAATTTAGTAACGAAATATTTTTTTCGTCACCAAATGCTTAACTTTGGTGACGAAAAATAATTTCGCCACCATTTTAACGCTTTCAGTGACAAAAAATATATTTCGTTGTCAAATGGGTACCTTTCGTGACGAAATTTATGAATTACGCTTTGTCACTAAATGTATTTCGGACATAACTCTTTACTAAAATCTCCGATTGAGATAATTCAAATTGGGTTTGAACAATAACTCAATTGCCTACAACTTTCATGTTTATCAAAATTGCTAATTTTAATATTTAAAGGTCCAAAATTACATTCGAAATATATTTTCATGTTAAACATATGTGTTATATATTAGATATTTCAAATATTTACTGAAAAGTGTGTGTAGTGCAGTTGGTTGGAACTTGCGCGAAAAACTCAAGGGACTCGGGTTCGAAACCCAGCAGAAGCAAGAAAGATGGATTTCTTTTCCCATATGAAAACATCTTTCGCAACGAAAAATTTCGTCACCGATTTCTTATATTAGTGACAAAAAATTTCGTCACCAATGTGACCCATCGGTGACGAATTTTTTCGTCGTCAAAAAGCACAATAAGTGAGGAAAAAAAATTTGTCACCAATTATTCACTTTTTGGTGACAAAATATTTCGTCATCAAAAGGCACTATAGGTGACGAAAAATAGATTTCGTCACCAGGTAGGAATCCTCGACAACCTTTAGTCGACAAATTTTTTTTCGTCGCCTATATTATTTGTGACGAAAAACATGCAATTTGTGACGATTTTCATTCGTCACCCAATTGAATTTTTCTTGTAGTGATTCAATTATCTCTATACATAAAAGGCTCCAAACGAAAACGATTGCAAAGAAAATCCTGAAATCTTAAATTTTGGCTAGGCTAGGAAACTGCAAATGACATCTACAAAATTGGGGCTGCCAAATTAAGGTCTGCAATTGTAGTAAAAAAAGAAAGAATCAACACTATTTCAATTGTTATTGGGCTTTCTAGGAGAATATAGGGTCGAGATTATCCCGATTTTAATGCAGGAGAACAGTTATTACTATCTACTAATTGCACCCGGTAAACCAAAGATGACATACTGCATGAAAGATATGGCAAAAGAAGTACTCAAAAAAGAGTGAGTTGCTAAAGAAAGAGAGATTGAGATACAGAGGACAATCCCGATTGTTTTAATTTTTCCCCAACCAATCTTCAAATATTGAATTGAACCCTATCCGCCACACCCGATCCCTTTCCTCCACAAAAAAAGCGGCATTGGCCAATCAGAATTGTATTGCTTGCATCGTCCATAGAAAAGAACAGTCAATAAAGGGCAATCAACACAAGTACTATTATTGACCTTGAATATGAATTGCCGTTGTCAAAGAACTCCACCATTTAAAAAGGAATGAGTTACACATAGTAGCAACGCTATAAGTTCCCTTAAAAGGGAATGAGTTACACTTGTGTCTAAAACATGTCCATACCTTAACACTCTCTATAAACTATTAACTTTGAGCATCTAGAGCTAAAATACAAAACCTTAAAATAGGCTAAAGAGTGAAGCAATTGAATTCAAACGATGCTATAATCAAATATATACTACAAGGTAGATAGCGGGACACAAAAGAAATTAAAGACAATTTAAGTTTTGAAGGCTCAATTTGATTTGCACAAACTTAACAAAAAGTAGTTCTTTTGTGAAAACGTTTAACCCAAAACTAATTGCCCATGTAGTAAAGAGACAAAAACGCATTAAATTCTTACTGCAAGTCTAACGAAAATTAACCCAAAGTAAAAGAATTTGCTATCAAGTTCCTCTATCCTTTAATCGAACAGGATTTAAACCAAATTCTAGGAAAAGATATCACCATATAACTACTGGAATTTTGGTGAAATAAGTTCAAAGACTTCCACACTGTTTTAGAGGATCATATACATTCAACTCTCATAGGAGAGGCCGAACAATGAAATAGAATAATTTGCGCTTCCATTGTGTGCAAAACGCCTCCAGCCACAAAACATGAACAATAAAAAAGATAATAAGGAAAAAAGAGGAGTAAGACATCATTAGGCTCTAGCATCTAACAAAGCGAGTAGAAATCAAATAAATGCAAACTAAAATCTGATCAGATGTATATGTCTATGAATTTGTTTCTACATAGAAACAAAAACATCCTAACATGTGAGCGGAAATGGTCCAGATGGATCAATATAAAAGCTGAGGCATTTTTATATATATATATATAGATAAACTGAAAAAAGATTAATGGAAAGAACATATGACATATACCTACAGTATACATAAAATAGTACAAACTCCACATGATTAGTATATGCCTAAAATCTGATGTGTATTTCATTTGGGTAGAAAGGATTTAACTGAATATCAGTTATATGGTCTTTCTAGATATATAATATAATATGGTGCTCAGTTCTGTACAAACGGCCCTCAAGGAAGAGCTGATGCTGTTCATCAATTTGTAAGCAGGATTGTAGAAGAATGAGTTCTAATTAGGTGTCAAGTGGCCAAATCCATCCAATCTTTTCAGCGCATTTGCTAAGATGATTTAGAGGGAAGAAGATAGACCTGAGGAAGCCCGAAGGTAGGGAATACAATTCTCTACTCATGGGGCCCTTATCAAAAGCTATGAAACACGGATACTCTATTTTGGCCTTCGTATCACGTACCATACACGTATTGGACACGGATATGCTCAAATACGTATCCGATACGTCTTTTAGAGTATGCAGATTTTTATTTTATTTTTTGGTATTCGGATACGTTTTGGATACGTTCGGATACGTTTTGGATACGCGCGGGGGTAAATATGTTATTTATTAAAACATATGGGTTAAATTGCAATTAGGGCTATATATGTTTCTTCTCCCCTATCGATGATTTCCTCTCATCTCTCTCCTCTCTCATCTCTCATCTCTCTCGTCTCTCTTGCCTCTCTTCTTTCTTGCTGTGTTGTTGTGTATTTTCATACTGTGTATCTACAATATATATATATATATATATATATATATATATATATATATATATATATATATATATATATCGTCTCTCTCTCTCTCATTTGAGACTGAAACCCTTATATATTACATATATATACTCTATTTTTCAAACAGTCAGTCTGAGACTGTTCAAAATTATGTTCAATATATTATATTCTTTATTTAATTTTTTATTCAACGTATCCCCCAGCGTATCGTATCTTACTTTTTGGAAAAATCATGTATCCACTTAACCGTATTGTATAGTATCCGTGCTTCTTACATCAAAAGCCCTGAACTTCTCCCAAAAATGCCTCCTATTGTCAAGAAAAATTCGATTATCAATATCACTCGGTCGAATAGCGCAATCCCAAAACACCACGATTATAGCTGGCTACAGGGGCCGGGGATGTGAAAATGATTTCCACAATTTTGTTAAACTGCATGTAATGGTTAGAAATTTCATTTAGCTTCTTGAAGCACAAAAATATTTGCGACCACTAAAATTCATTTGAGTTAGAAAGGATAAATTGTATGCACAACATACCCAATGTGCGTGAGTGTGAACAGGACGACGACCGGAAGTTACTATGCAGCCATAGGAGTATTGTGTGACTGAAAGGCCCATGAAGATTGAATAACCTACTATGAACTTTGTAAAATAGGCATTCAGAGATGAATTGGAAAAGCAAATGACTATCCTATATCAGTTAAAACAAGCATTTGTAATTGTCCTCCCTTCGTAAGAAATTTCTTTTCCAAAATAAGAACCGAGTTTTGGGTAAACATAAAGATTTATCTCCAACGGTTACCAAGATAGAGAATTCATACTCATGTAAGCAAACAAGATGCAGCACAGAGCTCCAAAGATCGGCAATGGAATAGATGGTAGAACAACCCCAAATTTTTTTTACTGGTACGAAAACATGCAATTATAACGCACTAAACACAACAAAGAAAAGCATGAATCCTGTTAATAGCTGAACCACTCTTTGGCTTCCATATCACATTAGTGCCAAAAGATCTAACATTTTGAAGAATATAAGAATCTCAAATTAGTAGGAAACTCATACTTGGATGAGGACATCTGCTCCTCATTGAACTACTCTGCAAAATTAATCTAAAACTAATGAACATGAATTGAGGGCTCGTGACACTTTGATTGGTCACACACTTTCTGCATCATAAATTAATCTGAACTAATGATCTACACATGCATTTGGATATGCTTTGGTTTGATTTCCTTAAAATAAGTACAACATGTGATCAGCACAAGAGGGACAGTACAATACTGTCCAACACAACAAAACTCCCAACATTGGAAATACAGGCGTTTGACTCAATATCGAAGGCCCACATGCACAAAAGAAACACCACCGTCAACAATTTTCAAAGGTATGAAAAACAATGCTTATTGTGTGTTGATGCCTACTTGTAACAGCATTAGTTTTATAACATAAACCAACTAACTTGACAAATTTTTGGTGCTCCCTAGAGTAAAAATCTATTGCCTTCAGTTTAAGTTCCTCTAATGGCCTGATTTTGTTACATATGCAGAAATCACAAAGTTAGATTCTGGGACTGTAGGCATTTAAAAAAATGGATACTTACATCACCATGTAGTAAAAATATGGTCTGTAGTAGAGGCTTCCAGTGGCTCTATGAGTCAACACAGCAGCAATTGTTCTCGTTCTACCAACAGTTTCCACAGTAAAAAAACTCCATTCGGGGCCAAATGGCTTTGACGTTCCAGATGGATCCAATGCACAAAAGGGACTTGTACTACCATTCCCATGAAACAACAATCAAAATATAAATGTAGTGAATCAATAGCAAGGGTTTAAGCCACGCACAAAAAAACCACACACCAAAAACAGCAGGCAATAATACTATTTAACTGAACCAATGACATATTAACAACTATAAAAGATCATAAAACTATAAACACTTTTCGAAACCCGCATCTGCACCAGAACACGAAAACCGCAAATCCTAGTCGAAGAATGTACCAAACCCATCATAAAAGCACATATTAACAGCGACAAATAATCTAAACATAAATAGATGCATCTAAGAAACCAAAGAACTACAGCAAACCGGAAAACCTAAACACTGAAACTGCGCAAAGCCCCTCTCAAAATAAACACTACTCCAAATTTTTTTTCAAAATGGAAACAACGGAAACTTCAATATCTAACAATTTCCCACAAAAGAGTTGCAAAATAACACATCACAAGACAAAACGATGAGAACACGTAGATCTTTCGCACAGAAACCCAAAAACCCCAAACACCCAAACCACAACCAGAAAAATGGGAACATGGCAGTTTAGAACATAGCATTGTCCACAACCAACAAGGGAAGCAATGCAAACGGCTCAGAGTGGGCAAATCTCCAAAACGGGAAAACAAAATTGATAAATACAAACATCGGAAGACAGAACGGTAAAAACACTTAACCTCTGTCGTGAAACCAATGAGAATCGAGATCTTCGTCAAGCTTTCGCAAACCTATAATTGATTGAGAGAGAGAACGTACATGAAACCCTAGCCCTTTTTTTTCCTATCGAGGAAAAAATGCCTTGAGCACACCCCAAAAAAGAATCCAAGCGCCTGGTAACAGGAAGGAAAACCCCTAGCCTGAACAGTTACCCCTAGACGGGAAGCAGAAACGCAAAGGGCCCGAAAAATTGCCCCACAACTCTTCTCTCTCTCTCCACCTGTGCCGCCTAAACTAGATAGGCAAAGGATAAAAGGGGAAAAACAGTGTGTGTGTGTGTGGGGGGGGGGGGGGGACGTGGGGCAATGAGGTCCACGCATTTTACCGGGGCGATAAAAAGTCAGGAATACCCTCAAGGCTAGAACAGGGGAGAGTTCAATTGGGGGTAAATGTGTCCCAAATTGAAATTTTGGCATCCGAAAATCTGGCTCTTTTTAAGGTTCTCCCTCGCGCAAGGCACGAATGTTGTGCCCGTTGAAGAGAACATTTTATGGTTTAGGATAGTATTTTGTTGGTATTAACTATAGAGTTTAAAGAAGAAGAACAACAATTAACCTACACACCGATTGCACACAGAGTCGTGGAATAGTGGTTCATGCTTTTGACAAGATGGCTATATCTTCTCAAACTGAACCTGCGCTAGTAGTGCTCGTATGAACGCAACAATTTTGCCTAACCTGTGCATAAATTAGCCATTTGGTTCTCCAATATGCTAGCATGTAAAGGGACATAAAAAAGTATTGTGCGGAGTTAAAAGACAGAGGCCCTTTTTGACAATCCACTGATCATGAATGCAGAAAGCGTAACCCATTGGTCGTTTCACATTCAAGAAGCGCAAACTAACCTACACACATAGTGCATACTATAAGACAATAGCTAGAACATTGTGTGCATACATACACCGACACTGGGTGACAGAGACCACATATCTACACTAAGTTTACAGCAGGTCCTACGGTTAAGTTCGAAAGCAACAGTCATGAAAAGTTCTACGACATACATCACCATGGAGAAGTTATGTACAAATTTTAGTCTCCAAAATACCTCCTACTGAACACATCTATTAACACATAGAAGAGCAAAAGCCACTGAGCAACGACCGGATGATTGGACTAAAACCAGGCATAAATCCTTTCACTATCATAGCGCCCATCAAGTTACAGATAGATAGATTGCTTGAAAGCACTCAAAAGGGAAATCCTACCTAGCAAAATATTTTTTCATGGAATTCTGTTTGGTCTTAGTTGGGCATGGGTTTCTTAGTTGGATTTGGTTCTTTTGGATGCTCTGATGGTGATGTTGTGCTAAGCTTGTTTCCTTTGTTTGGTGTGCAATAGAAGAGTATGGAAATAGGTAGGAAGATATATTAGATAGATTGGTCAAAGTAGCAAAAGCATTAGTTGATTTACGGGCGACACAGTGCATAGTCTATTTACAGATGTTGAAGGTGCATAACATTAGTATAGCTTGTAGTAGTCATAGATAGCAGTGCGAAAGTACTTGGAAATGGAATTTTTCATAGCCAAATGATGTAGGACAAAAATGTAGAGTTTTTGTATTTTATTTTTATTGTTTTAGAATAAGATTTTGGCTAGGAAGATTTTTGTTTAGGTTAGAATTATAAACTTTCCATATTCAGTTTGATTTTGATTTCTACCTTTATTAGGATTCTTGGTCTATAAGAATTAGGATTTTATTTTAATTAATTAGGAATTATCTTTTATTTAATGCCGCTTGTTTTGGCATGATTTATTATTTCTTTTACAATAGGATTTCTAGGGTTAGGGTCTTATAAAAAGGGCTGTAACCTATTCAATTATAAAACTTTTATAGCTTATTATCAATAATATTCAGACTTTGTCTTTTTCTCTTGAAGATTCAAGAACTGCTCGTGGCTACGAGTACCTATCATTCGTTTGATTAGTACGCAACTAATCTCTTTGTTAATTCCGCTGCGTCAAGTGGTATCAGAGCAAGGCTTTGCCTGGTTCGATGGCACCAAACATAGAAGAAGACACACCCATTGACGTTGGTCGTGGGCTTACTGACCTAAGGAGGATGATGGAGGATAACCGAACACAGTTGCAAGATCGAAGCACTCTATTAGCCGAGATCCGTCAAGATACTCGCACTCAGTTCGCAGAGATCCGTGAGTTGCTGCAGGGGTTAACTCTACAAAATTGCCAAAGGCCAGAAAGGGTTGAGAAGGATCGCACGTTGGGATTTGCCCATCGCCAACCTCCTAACCAGAATAGGAACTGCGTTGAGGGATTTGCCTGCAACCAACCTATTCACCAAAACGTCTCCGGAGGATATTCTTATTATCACTACGATACTATGAATGAATTTGAAGGCGAGCTATTTGAGAACCATGATGATTATCAGTCGATGAAGCGGCAACCAAATTTCAGGTATTATAATAATTTACCTAAATTTAGTGGTTCTGAATATTATGAGGATATTCTAGATTGGATACTTAATCTTGAGGATGCTTTTGAGTATATGAAAATCTCGAATGGAGAAAAGTGGAAGTACGTGTTGTTAAAGCTTACAGGTCCAGCCCTAGATTGGTGGTTAGACTTGCAATCTTCGCGAGATCAACAGAACAAACGCCATATTTTTGCATGGTTAAGAATAAAAAAATGTCTGATGGTGAGATTTTTGCTGCATAATTATAAACAATTATTGGATGAAAAGTACGAATCAAATCAACAGAATACAACTACTCTTGCCATTGAAGAAATTGATAAGGCGGTCATAGAGGGAGTTGATGGTAAAAAAGTTGAAACAGAAGTTGGCGACCAAGTTGTTAAGGACCAAAACAATTATCCATTGGAGATGGTTGATACTAAAATTTGTGTTAAAGAGGAGCCGAGCTCGCTTCAAGTGGATCACGTTGACCTCGACAATTGGGTTTTGCTGACTAAGGATGATTTTACCAAAAACATCCCAAGTAATATTAGAGAGAAAGAGGATGGGGGGAAAGAAGAGATGTTTGTTGATAGCCCAGATGAGTTAATTCTTTTTGTTGCTAATTGGGAAGCAATGACTCCTGAAATTGAAGAGAGTTCGGAGGAAAGAGATGATAGGCGGGATGCGAGGGTACATGAGTCAACCAATGGGCATCACTTCAAAGCTCTTATCGGTCAACATTCATCACTTGAGGGGAATATCAGTGGTCTAGTTGATGGACCTCATGAACAAGAAAATCAACAAAGCCCGACTAGCAATACAGAACTATTGGCTGATACTAGTCAAGAAAGGACTCGTGATGGTGAAGATGGCAATGGTGAAGTTTTAGAATTGAAGGCACATGACTTGTCTGTTTTTAATCTAGCAACTTCTGATCCTTGCATAGCCGACTGCAAAGGTGATGTTCCACTTACTTTAGGGACATCGAAGGAATCGGAACTAAATCAAGCTCAAGATAATTTGCAACATCAACATAATGCTCATTTATTAGATTTTCTTGGAGTGCATCAATTTGCTTGGGTTCCCAACATTCGTCTAGTGAATCTTGTCAACAAATTGAAGCATGAAGAGAAAAGATCATTGCATGAACACTTTTCTTTGAATGATTTTTGGAAGACAAGCGAGAGGTTGAAGTATTCCAAATACCTATTTCTTTGGAAGGGAAGGTGGCAAGTTTCTAATGAGAACTCGAGGGCGAGTTCTTTTGAAGAAAAGGAGACTGATGTAGGACAAAAATGTAGAGTTTTTGTATTTTATTTTTATTGTTTTAGAATAAGATTTTGGCTAGGAAGATTTTCGTTTAGGTTAGAATTATAAACTTTCCATATTCAGTTTGATTTTGATTTCTACCTTTATTAGGATTCTTGGTCTATAAGAATTAGGATTTTATTTTAATTAATTAGGAATTATCTTTTATTTAATGCCGCTTGTTTTGGCATGATTTATTATTTCTTTTACAATAGGATTTCTAGGGTTAGGGTCTTATAAAAAGGGCTGTAACCTATTCAATTATAAAACTTTTATAGCTTATTATCAATAATATTCAGACTTTGTCTTTTTCTCTTGAAGATTCAAGAACTGCTCGTGGCTACGAGTACCTATCATTCGTTTGATTAGTACGCAACTAATCTCTTTGTTAATTCCGCTGCGTCACCAAATATGGTTCATGAAGCCTCAGCTGAACAGCTGACTGTAATCTAAACCAATCATCAATTCATATATAAGTACCGATTTACAATTCTTTCACCAAACATTGTAAATCATTTTACCAAAACTGCATGTTCAAAGTTCTAACCTAGGAAAGACAATATTGGAGAATCAAAGGAAGCTGAAGTCCCCAATTTTTTGGCAAGGGGACTTATCAAGGTTGGAGTGTTCAGTAGTACCAGAGCAAATCGTTGGCTATAACGAACAATAATACAGAATATACACAAAGACATGTCCATGGTGTTGGAGAAGGAGATGCATTCAAGCTCTCAAGTCGATCTCTTACAAAAGCCTAGAACATTTGTACATTATTAACAAAGGTGGGTTAATATATAAGCCAAGTTCTTCGATACACACTGAACCTACAGCTTGAAATGCAATTCAAGAAAGTGTAATGAACAAAGAATAGCAAGCGATGCGGAGCATAGTACGGCTTGAAATATCATTGGTGGGATAAGCAATGGAAGAAATGCCCGCTGCTCAACAATCGTCAAACAATTAAAGAAGAATACCGACTTTTGATTGACGAGAATGAAAAGCAACTTATCCGAATTATTGCTTGTAGCCCCAAAAAATGACAGAATATACACACACGACCACTCCTTCACTTCTAGAATATTAAATCCATTTAAACATCATAGGGAAAAAATACCACATTCTGAAGGGAACACAACTACCACAGCACAACTTGGTAATAACGATAAAATAGACAGACAACCTCAAATGGTAAACAATAAAGTATCATCACAAAAGTATAAATACAAAAATGCATTTCATATCTCTGCGACAAATTAACAAATTTTACCTTGTAAATAACATAGTTAATAAGTCTCTGCCCAAGTTTTGAGTTTCAGATGAGTACAACTCCACAAAAAATATACTCTTGCACAAATAGAACAATGAACATATCAATCAAGCAACGATAAAAGGGATCAATTCGATATGGCTTGTTAAGTATTTGCTGGACAAAGAGCGGCTCAATTTATTTAAAAGACCCCTTTTCATGAGCCTTGTTGTTGTTTGAACTACCTAAATATCCACAAGGGAAAAAAAATCATTGAGGTGTTGGCATTAGTGCAAGGACTCATGGCACCTGATTTAACAGTGGAGGTGTTAAAAATTAGGTGCACAATGAAGAGTCTAATTGTAATAAACTTCGAAGAATAGCTAACCTAATTGACACTATATGGATCCAGATGCTATTTCTAACTCTCTTTTTTTATGAGGAAAGACCAATAGGTATTGCTAAGCTATGACATTGGTCACTACAAAAATAGCACGCACAGATACTCTATTGACATTCAGATCTACCTGCCATACTAACATTCCTGGTTGTGTATTTTTGCCCCTTTCTCAGCAACCAGAAAGACAAAGTGCCCTTAAATATTGACAAAGCAATCAGACACCACTTTGCCCATAAGGTTAGTGGCTAAACCATTACTTTTTCTTAAAAAAAAACAAGGAATTATATTAAGGAAAAAGAGGAGGGTAGATGTTTAAACTTTGAATAAGTGGAACTAATCCAACTCATTAGTTGCTATTACATATGAGAAAGAAGGGATTCAATTCAATCACTGATAATAAATAATAAGAAAAAAAGAGAGAAGGGATTCAATTATACTAAAATGTGCACCAAAATACAAAAACTATATGCACCTTCAAACAGTATACAGCCAGCCGCCTCCTTGTTTCTGAGTTTCCATTCTGAATGTCAGATATAATCGAATGATGGACATCCTCTTTCTGTGCTTAAAACACAGCAATTGTCAGCAACAAATGCCGACTCCATGAAAGAACTACGGGGCTGAAGGGAAAAAAGTGCGAAGATTCTTTTAGGGGGTAGAAGAGTCACTGATTTCATTGCTATAGGACATAAAAGACAAACAGGAAGCACAAAAAGAAAGAAAGACTATATATGTCAAGACTTCTCTAAAACAAATTCACAGTCCACAGCTTCACTGACAAACACAATTGACAGCAAGAGCATTAGCAAGTACTTTGAAAATATAGTTTCATGATGAATGAGTGAATAGATGCCACCTAGTAGTAGTTCCACAATGGTCGGAAAGACATTGTTGAGCCCAATAAAGGGAGCAATTTTATTAATTTTAATTCAACTCTTGCATTAGGTAATAAATTAAGCACATAACTCGATTTAAGATTCCACCATCCTGCAAAAAATTAATTCAGACACTATAGCAGCAAGAAAGATCCAAATAGTTCTGTTATTTTGTGTTTAGTCCAGTATGAGTAGCATATTGAAGATCCCAAAAGAATAAGAAAATAAAACATAAGTAAAACTAATATCTTATTTTGCTAAAACCAGTGCGAAACTAAATTGTTGATCGTGCAGCTTGCTGGTGCATAGTCAAAGATATAGGCCTTCAAAGTTATAGTGGAGCAACACATCAAGTTAATATCACGTTTAACTGAAGTTCCTTTCATGGAAATCATGTTATAGAGCATGACATCAAGCATCCCATTTCATGTTTATGACGAATATCAATTTACAAGATTGGCAATGCGAACCGTGAAAGTTGTTATGACCCCCATACTTGTGGGCCACGTACTGGTTAAGACAATCCTCTTTCGCCGACTGCACACATCAGATCGGTTATTGTAATCCCAATGGAGTCCATTAAAGAAAGCACCTTCATCCATCAATGCAGTTGGTCAATGTCGCATCCTATACAGCTGGTGGAACCAGGAATCTTATAATGCTCTAGTTTTTGAATGAAATAGTATCTTTAGGCTATTGCTATTTATTTAATTTAGTAAGGGAAGTTTACACATTGTGTTTCTTAGTGTTAGTTAGGGTACACCTTCTATCTTTCTTTGCTGATTAAAAAAAGGGTCATTATTAGTCTTTTATTGTGTGTTATCTCTTTCATTAGCATTACACTTCTTTGGTCTTTCTTCTTTCTATCACATTGTCACAGATCTTTTGTCGATCCATCCCGGTCCCACCTTCATTGTGTGCAGTAACTCGTCAGTTATAGCCAGTTGCTAGATCACATAAACCCTGCCTAAATCTGTGCATAAAGGTAATCGTTATAATTTTTAGCATCCCTGGAGTGCTAACATTTAGGTATAATGCATAATCCTAACGCTTCATTCCATAAGGGGTAACATTTTGGATCTGAAACTAAAATTATGTTTCTGGAAAAGACAAACAAAAGAATGACAAGGGGGGACAACAAACCCCTAACATCAGAAAGAGTACAAACACTATCACAGACCACAAATACTCTCCAATCTCTAAAAGTCAAACATAAAGGTATTCAACTACTAAAAGAAAGGGACAATCATACCAAATGCAATAAGATAACTGACCCATAATTTCTACAAATCTTCAAATAAACCCGCATGTAGCTAAGAAGCATCAGTACAGACACAAGACACAGGTATAATACTCTACGACAGAGACAAGCATGGTAATTTTCATTAAATAAGCATATAACCAAGCAATGACTATCATGCCTCAAAATTCTAGCCTAATTAGAAACCGCCTAGAATTGGTTGATTAAACCAATAAAAATTACTCATAAGCACGTAGTAATTTCTTACCCCAAAGGAAAGCCACCATCTGTAGAGAAGCATCTGCAGAGAAGTAGGTCTCATACTCACCGATATTTACCCAGATATGCATGAACCTAAATCTACCTAGAAATGGAAGAACTCGTACAAATATTCGTATATTCTTCAGAGCAGATCTACTTTGAAGTATAATAACATGAAATCAATTTCACATCGGTAAATCCCCAATTTCACATCAACATTAGACCCTAATTTCTCGTGGTTCGATCAATGCGTAGAGCGGAAAACTGAAGTTGAGGAGGAGCACACAAAGAGAGAGAGAGAGAGAGAGAGAGAGAGAGAGAGAGAGACCTTGGCAGTAGGTGGGTTTGGCACCAGTGATTGCGAAGGGTTGAGGCTGGGGGAGGCGATTTTTTCGAAGGGGTGCGCCGGTGGTCATCGAAGGTGGTGGTGGACGCTACTGGTAGTGGAGGCGGTCGTCACTGCCAGTGCGTGGGTCGGTGGTGGCCGGCGATCATTCCTCCTCCTCTGTTCTCTCTCTCTCTCTCTCTCTCTCTCTCTCTCTCTCTCTCTTCGTCGAATCCTCCGTATGTACACTGGAGAGTAGGGAGACGCCGCCCTTTCAAGGGCTAGGGCTACGTGGCTGCGTTTGTTCCACTCATATGGTAAGGAGGCAAAATTGGCATCCGAATGGCCTGGGCAATTTGCAAATTGGCCGAAATTAAAGGGCAAATGTGTCCGAAATTGAAATTATGCCATGCCAAAAACTGGCTGTTTTTATATAACGGTTGGACATTCATCGTGAGTACAGTACCATTTTTTTACTATGTTTTAAAGTTTGTTGAGGGCTGTCTACTTATTATTGTTATGTTTATGTTTACTTATTACGGTGGTGTTTTAAAGTGCGTTGAGGGCCGTGTATTTATTACTGTTATGTGTATGTTACAGCATGTGACTGATTTGTCTGGAAGAGAAACGCTTGTTCGCATTACTGGTATGATGTAACGACTCTTGTTTCAATCCATTGTTTTCTAGAGAAGCTGTGCCTTGTGTGATAACTCTCAGTGTGGAAATCAAATTGCGGTTTTGTAAAATTTCGAGCCATAAATTTTTATGTGACAAATTTAATGATGGAAATTAATTTTTGTGTGAGAAATAAAATTGTATAACATATAGACACCTCATCTACAAACTCTAAAAACCACATGAGTTGGTCAGAATTATCAATATACTGCATGGTCTGGAGTTCAGACTACCCGATAATTCTGATGCCAACTTTCAATTGGCTGTTTTTTTTGGGGGGAGCGGGGTACAAATTTTCTCGAGTTCTGGACAGTGGGTCATATCCTGTTTAAGATACTATTGTAAAACAGTAAAGCAAATGTTGTTTAATACAGAAAACATACGATTTTGTTTGTGTTTTTCCTTTTGTATATTATATGTGAGCACCAGATTTTCAGCTGATGTACATCTTGCGATTAAACTTCAGCTCCAAGTCTTATATCGAAGTTACAATTCAATGGTTTTTGCTAATCCTCTCTTTAGCCATTGACATGTTTTCGTGCTTCTCCAATGCAGGTGGTATGAAAGTGAAGGCTGACAGGGATGAATCTTCACCCTACGCTGCCATGCTTGCAGCCCAAGATGTTACGCAACGATGCAAGGTCTTTGCGTTTTCCGTTCATTTTTTCTGCTAGACAAACATGATTGAGCATGCACATGACCCTTGGATAGAGTGGTTGAATAATGAAGTTTCTTCTTGAATGTAATAGCATAGCTGCATAAAGAACGGAGAGTAGTTCCCTCAACTCCTTTTTTACCAACTGGCATCTGTAGTGTTTTCCTTTTCATTGCTCTCTCTCTCTCTCTCTCCACACACTTTAAGCTTATATGCATGATTGAATGTATAATGTATTGATTATTACTTGAACTGACATCTATTGGACTCTACTAATCTATGATGAATGCAGGAGCTTGGCATAAATGCTCTTCATATTAAGCTCCGCGCTACAGGAGGTAACAAAACCAAGACACCTGGTCCAGGTGCCCAGTCTGCCCTCCGTGCTCTTGCTCGTTCAGGCATGAAAATTGGTCGCAATGGTATGAAGAAACCTCTCCTTTCAGCTTGTTTTTACTAGGCTTTTGTTTTTTTGTTTGTTGTACTTTTGCAATGGGTAACCAACTGGTTTCGGGTTGTTTAGCTTTACTGCCTTTATTTTTGCAACTTCTGATTTTACTAGGAGAATATCCCACTACAAATTTTGTTTGCTTGTGTTTTACTTCCCAAATTTCTTGGCCCTTTCGGTAGGTTACATATTATTGCTCCCAAAACCTGATAGATATTAGATATAATAGGACTTCATTCCATGTTCACTGCATAATGCTTAATGAAATTGTCAATTGTGTATGCAACTCTCTGGATGAATGGTTGCTAATTTATCATCTCCCTTGTTGCAGAGGATGTGACTCCTATTCCCACAGACAGTACTCGCAGAAAGGGTGGCAGAAGGGGGAGGCATCTGTGAGTGATGGTATATAGATGACGAAGTCCAAGCTCGGACGATGGGATTTTCCCATTTTCGCACTACAACACATATGGGTTTTTGTAGCATAATCTAATAGCGTTTATCCAAGAATGCTGTCATAGAGATCCAAATACTTGCTGTCTAGAAGTTAAGATAGCAGTCCGGTACTGTAGTAACACGGAAGACGTTTAATAGCGTTTTCATTTAACTCAATTATAGCGTACACCCACGATCTCATTTGGTGGGAAACAAAATCACTCGGTGGGAAATCCCCAAACCTCTGAAATTCCAATCGATGGGGGAAAAAATGGCGCCTTGTGTAGAAATTTGATAACTATTTCGGTGGAAGGAAGAGAAACAAAAAACAAGTTCTTTCTTTCTTACTAATCAAACTTTCTTTCTTTTATTTCTTTCCCCACTAACTTACAACCAGATAGTACTCTATTTATAGTGCTAAACAAGACTCTTAAAATTCGTATTAAAAACAGCTTTAAAACAGAACAGTAAATTCTGACCCTTCCTTGCTAAAACTGCCATAACTCTCTGTAGAAGACTCCAAACGCACCCCTTGGCCTTTCAGCTACAAAGCCTCTTGACCTTTTATTTTCCACTAACTTCTAAATTTAAAAACCCACTAAAGATAGCATTTAATGTTTATTCAACAAAACTCCCCCATAAACTTAAATGCTTCTACCATCCTTCATGCCAATCATCTTCTTGCATTTGTCGAGAAGTACTTTCGGTAGCGGTTTTGTGAAGATATCGGCAGCTTGATCCTGACTTGCCACATGTACCAATTCCACACTTCCTTCCTTCACATGATCTCGGATAAAGTGAAAACGAACGTCGATGTGTTTGCTTCTTTCATGGTTCACTGGATTCTTTGCCAACTCAATTGCTGATTTGTTGTCAACTTGAATCACGGTTGCACCTAGTTGCTTTAGCTCCATCTTGCTCAACAAATTTCTAAGCCATATCGCATGACATACAGACCAAGATGCCGCCACATATTCAGCTTCACACGTCGAGAGCGTCACGATCGGTTGCTTCTTTGAAAGCCAAGTAAACGCAGTATCTCCCATAAAGAACACATATCCCGCGGTACTTTTCCGATCGTCTATGTCTCCGCACCAATCGCTGTCGGAGTAGCCAACCAATTTGTAATCTTCTGCTTTTGAGTAGAACAACCCGAGTGACACCGTTCCTTGGATGTACCGTAGGATTCGTTTCAACGCCTTCCAATGTGAATGAACCGGCTCCTCCATGAACCGACTTACAATGCCAACACTTAATGAAAGATCCGGCCTTGTGCATGTGAGATAGCGAAGGCTTCCTATCAAACTCCGGTATCTACTCGCATCGACACGTTCTCCTCCATCGAACTTCGAGAGTTTTGCACCTGGTTCCATTGGTGTTGATACCGGGTTGCAATTTGTCATCTTGTACTTCTTCAAAATCTCTTTTGCATATGTCTCCTGTGATATAAAAATACCCGTCTCTGCTTGTCTAACCTCCAAACCAAGAAAAAACTTCATCAAGCCCAAATCTGTCATCTCAAATTCCCGTGTCATTGTGCCCTTAAACTCTTCTATCATCTCATCATTGTTACCCATAAAAATGAGATCATCGACATAAAGAGCAACAAATAACACGTTACCTCCATTCTTCTTTACATAAAGGGCATGCTCGTAGGGACATTGCTTGAACTCGTTCTCTTTGAAATATGAATCGATACGTGTATTCCATGCCCGCGGTGCTTGCTTCAACCTGTAAAGCGCCTTCTTCAATTTTAGCACCTTCTTCTCTTCTCCGACTTTCATGTACCCGGGTGGTTGTTCGATATAGACATCTTCTTCGAGCACACCATTCAAGAATGCCGACTTGACATCCATTTGAAATATCGGCCATTTGAATTGAGCAGCTTGTGAAATGAGTAATCGGATTGTCTCCATTCTTGCAACAGGAGCAAATACCTCGTCATAGTCGATTCCTGCCTTTTGCTTGTATCCCTTCGCAACAAGTCGCGCCTTGTACCGTTCTATCTCGCCTTGAGCATTCATCTTTTTCTTGAACACCCACTTCACACCAATAGGCTGACTTCCTTTCGGCAATTCTGCTAGCTCCCATGTGTTGTTGCGGTTAATCGCCTTAATCTCCTCGTTCATGGCAGTTTGCCACTTCTTGTCTCGCACTGCCTCTTCAAAACTGATATTTTCAGCATCTGCCAAAAGACATACAAGGTGTACCTCATTTGTCGAATCATACAAATCCTGCAAACTTCGCATTTTGGGTTGTCGTGGTTCATCTTCGTTATCGGTAGTTTCAGAGTTTGTTGGTATGCTTGTTGGTGCAACGACTGATGATTCTCCAACTTCGATGATTACCTCCGTCGAATTATTCCAGTCCCACTCGCTTGCTTCATTTACTCGCACATCACGACTCACCATCACCTTCTTGCTTATTGGGTCGAGTAGCTTGTACCCTTTTGTCTTCTCATCATACCCAATAAAAATATACCTTTTGCTTTTGTCTTCGAGCTTCGTTCTTCGTTGATCCGGTACGTGTGCATAAGCCACACTACCGAACACTTTGAGATGAGAAACTGTCGGCTTTTGTCCGCTCCATGCCTCTTGTGGTGTTTGATCATCTAACTTCACATGTGGACATCGATTTTGTACATAGATGGCACATTGCACGGCTTCTGCCCAGAATTCCTTCGGCATCTTCTTGCTCTTGAGCATTGATCGAACCATGTCGAGAATAGTCCGGTTCTTCCTCTCGGCCACACCGTTTTGTTGAGGAGAGTATGGTGCGGTTAGAAATCTCCTTATGCCTTGCTCCTCGCAATACTCCATAAAAGCCGTCGAGGTATACTCACCGCCTCTATCGGATCGTACGGCTTTGATGTGTCTGCCAGTTGCCTTCTCCACCATTACTTTGAACCTTTTGAACACCTCGAATGCCTCGGATTTTTCTTTCAAAAAATAAACCCAAGTTTTTCGTGAGAAATCATCGATAAAGGAAATGAAGTACCTTTTACCGCTGAAAGATTCGGGGGTGATTGGTCCACATATGTCGGTATGAATCAATTCGAGAATATATTTAGCTCGATATTCTGCCTTTTTCTGAAACGAGGTTCTCGCTTGCTTGCCAAGCACACATTCTTCACAAAATTTGCCCTCATAGTCCATGTCCGGCAGCCCGTGCACCATGTTCTTCTTTGCTAACTTTTTTAGACCACCATGATGTAAGTGACCAAAACGGAGATGCCACAGCAACGCCTTGTCTTCTACGTTGACTTGCAAACATTTTTCTCGCATTCTCAAATTCAGTTTGTACATCCGATTTCTTCCCATCTCGACTCGAGCAACCAGATGCCCTTGATTGTCTTTCAATTGTAGTACCCGGTTTTTCATGAATACCGAGTATCCCTTCTCCATGAGTTGACCCATGCTCAAAATATTGCTCTTAAGATCAGGTACATAATAAACATTCTCGATTGACCCTTCCGTACCACCTTTTTGTAAATAGTAAACCGTACCTTGGCCTTTTACTTGGATCTTTGACGCGTCTCCGAACGACACATGTCCATCTTCAACCTCTCGCATCTCCTTGAATAGGTGCTTGTGCCCGCACATGTGGTTACTAGCGCCGGTATCGAGATACCATATTGTGTCGTTATCGGAAACGGTATCTTTGTAGGCCATCAAGAGTACACCATCTTCTCTTGTCTCCTCTTCCGCGACTAGATTCGCGTTTTCTTCTACCTTTTTCTCGGAATAGCACTCCTTTGCATAGTGCCCATACTTACCGCAATTATAGCACTCGATATTTGATTTGCACTCTTTTGCGTAGTGCCCATGCTTGCCGCAGTTGTAGCATTCGACATTTGAATGATTTGACCGGCCGCCTCTCCCACGACCACGTCCTCTACCTCGACAATTTTGTTGGCTTGACTGCCCCTTCTTCTCGTCATATTCACCTCGACCGCGGCCTCCACCACCGCGACCATTGTTACGACCTCCACGGCCACGACCTCTACCTCGAAAGTTTTGAGAATAGAGTAACTTTTCGTCTTTGATTGACGCCTTGGTATGAAGTGCTTGCTCGAGTGTCTCCTCCTTCTTTTTCTTCTTACGTTGTTCATGTGCCTCGAGAGAACCGACAAGCTCGTCGACTGTGAGCGTCGCAAGGTCCTTTGACTCTTCTATCGCGCATACCACATTCTCAAAATTGTCGGTTAATGATCTCAAAATCTTCTCCACAACTCGCGCATCGGTTAACGCTTCGCCATTACGAATGAGTTGTTTCACCACGACTTGTACACGCGTGATGTAGTCAGATACAGTTTCCGACTCCTTCATCTTCATGCTCTCCAACTCGCCACGAAGAGTTTGGAGACGCACTTGTTTGACTCGGTCGGCACCTTTGAACACTTTTGCTAAAATGTCCCACGCTTCTTTTGAAGTAGTTGCACCGGCAATCTTCTCAAAGCCCGACTCGTCAACAGCTCGGAACAGGAAGTAGAGAGCGATCTTGTCTTTCATACGCGTTTCTTTTAACGCCTTTAGCTGATTCGCCGTCTGATTGGTGTTTGCAGCCGGCTCTTCATAACCGTCTTCAACTACCTCCCATGCATCTTGCGCACCGAGCAAGGCCTTCATTTGTATGCTCCAGTTCTCGTAGTTCGCCTTCGTTAGTCGTGGTAACGGCATTTGACCCGTCACATTCGCCATTGGCTCTGATACCAAACTGTAGAAATTTGATAACTATTTCGGTGGAAGGAAGAGAAACAAAAAACAAGTTCTTTCTTTCTTACTAATCAAACTTTCTTTCTTTTATTTCTTTCCCCACTAACTTACAACCGGATAGTACTCTATTTATAGTGCTAAACAAGACTCTTAAAATTCGTATTAAAAACAGCTTTAAAACAGAACAGTAAATTCTGACCCTTCCTTGCTAAAACTGCCATAACTCTCTGTAGAAGACTCCAAACGCACCCCTTGGCCTTTCAGCTACAAAGCCTCTTGACCTTTTATTTTCCACTAACTTCTAAATTTAAAAACCCACTAAAGATAGCATTTAATGTTTATTCAACACCTTGAACTTATCAATCTCATCCTCCAACAGCCTCACAAAAACGATCCCTTCCTTCATCACAACCACTACCGCCTCCTCCTCTCCACCTCCCCGCTGCCGTCGTCGGAGAATCTACACCATTTTTCCGACTTAGCATCGCCGTTTTTCTGGCTAGTTGCTCTGGTTTGAGAAAGGAGCACTAGATTTGGGGGTTTTTTCTTATCGGCACTGATTTGGGGTTGAAGAGGCGATAACGCACTTCGTGTTGGCTGAGGATGGTTCGATTACTGCTGTGCTAGGATTTCAGTCCAGATTTCGTTCTGTGTTCCACCCAAAGGTTTGGTCATTCTCCTCTAATTTTCCAAAAATCTGATCTAAATGGGTCTTTGTCTCCCACCAACTATCTGGCTTGATTTTTCATTTTGGTTCGGTTTCTCTGGGCTACTGTATATTATTTTTCATTTGTGTGTGCACGCGCGCAGAAACTGCTATTTTCCTTCTTCGAAATAAAAAAAACCCTGCTCAATTCCCCTTTAAAGTTTTCGAGTTCTCGTTGTGTACTGAGTTTTGTTGTTTTGTCTCAGGTTCATGGAAATATTTCATGCTTTCACATTATTTCCCCCCTCTATTTCCGTTAATGGTTCCAAACAAAAAAATTGCATACATGCGTACTCTATGGATCGATATTTTCTATCTGACACAATTGGTTTTTAAAGCCCCTATGTTACTTGTTTTTTCCTCCCTGGTTTTGTGTTTCTTTTTTCTTTTTCTTTTTTCTGGTTTTATGTTTCTTCTTTTGGATTCTTGATTTCTATACGTTAATTGTTTGAGTACTAGAAAATATGGTTGGGAAAGGAGGGTATGCAGAGGTGTACAGAGGAACAATAGAAGATGGGGAGGCAATAGCTGTGAAAAAGCTAACAAAAGAATCCACAGATGAGAGGAGTGTGTTGGTGAGAAGAGGTTATAATGAATTTAGGTGCTAAATGATATGGGTTGTAATCTCTACCCAAAATTTTTGGTGGTCCAACTAATTTTTGCTGTACATGCTTGATTCTACTTGAAAAGAGCATGACCCACTCAAATTCTTACTGCAAACAAGAGGATTAGGATGCGAATAGGCTCAAATAAGGTCCAACAGCCTTCAAATCAACTCAATAGGGATTGAGTTTCAGAAGCCAAGCTTCGAAAATATTGAAACCCTTGATTTCAAACTCAAATAGTTTGATTAATGCTCGAATAAGTTTGTATGATACTCTGTGGTAGTTTACAGACACATTGGAACAACGGCATGTAGGTACTTCCAATACTAGTAGAATCTTATTTTTTTCTATTATGTGTTGCATGACTCTATCTGCGTTCGTGCCTCCTAGTTGGGAACTAAACATGATACTTTCTAAACATGATAGTTCGGTTGCATCTACTTGCATTAACATTGTTTATTTTTGTTATACCATATATTTTGTTTCTGATCGAACCTCTATTTCCATACTAATTGCTGGAGAAGAATCAAGGCCATATTCGGGCATATTGCATTGGTTAAGACAGAGTCATTGATTGAAGAGTCCTCACCAAGTTTGACATGACTTTTTTTTTTTCAACTCTTGCAAGGCTAGGCTTTTAATCTTCATTAATTAGCATGTTATAATCATTTAAGTATTTGCACAAATTCTGCACTTAGAGGGTTTGGATTTACTTTGATATTAAGTCCTGAAACTTGCTGAAAATGTGTTCGTAAAGCTGAAACTGTATCTTATTTGCTTAAAATATGGCCTTGAGTGTTGGAATATGAGTTCATATTGCTGAAACCAAAGGTTGCAAAGCAGAATGATTTCTTGCAGAAGAGTGCATTTGTCCATGACATTTTGTAGAAGACATATGAAGAAACCTGTGAGAGCAAATTATTAAGAACGCCATGCTCAAGATTTTGAGAACGATGTAATTCTTGAAGGTTGTCCAATATCAGCTGGCACATCAATTACATTGAATGATGATCTATTGGAAAGTGCACATCATTATGTGTTATTCAATACAGCAATTGTGGAACCATAGTTAGAGTAAGTTTGATGGAACTTTAAATGCTGAATTTGTAGCTTAAGTGTGTGAATCACTTTCTATTTCTTCTTTTTTCCTATTTTAGGATATATCAAGAGGAGCTAAGGCAATCCAATCCAAGCCTTCATCTACAAAAAAATAAAAGTCTACTTTTGAGGAGACACGCCAAAAACTTTTCAAAGTGGTTGAAAGAACAGGTTTATGTTTATTTTTATTGAGGTGTATGAAGCAAAAAATATAAAGAAAGGTTATAATCTCGGCAAAGAAGTAAGCTTCAAGTAAAGAAAATCTGTGGAATGAGATGGTTGGCCTACCCTCTATACCTTGGGTTTCTATATGGGCGGCGAAGACAATCAAGTCGAACTAGGTCCATACCCTGTTAATATCAAGTGCTATCGTTTAGGGAACAAAATTGGGTCTGCATTCCCCATCGCAGAAAGCTAATGCAAACTGAACTGAAACTCATAGTTTTTGTTTACCTAAGGTGTCTCATGGCTCCAAAAGAGACTAATATATATGTTGCAGGCTGAGAATGTATGACAACAGTTTGTGATTCCAGTCAGTCTATCAAGATTTGTACTTACCCAGCTTTCTTATAAAATGCAGAAACTTTCTGTTAAAGTTATGTTTAAAGATTGTACTTAACTTTTGGGATTAGATTGTGGCTTGTTTGTTAGAGCCTGTGTTAACTAAGGCATTCAAGTTTCCTTTGTTGCTTAGAATAGATATCTCCAAATTGGTTATGATATACTTTCCTGACAGAAACCAGTTGATGCAATCATACTCATACAGTCAAATCCTTTTATCTAAGTTTTGCCTTATTGACATACCTTATTGTACTAGTGCTCTTTATGTGCTTCATAAGGTAATGCTTCTCCAAAATGTAAGACCTACATTTGGTTTGAGGTGGTTTTTCCCTCCATTTAGGCATATTGCATAAATGGATATCTCTAGTTCTCTACTATTAAGTTATTGTTATGTTGTGTTCCATAGTTCCCAGATAGGTAGTTTTGCACTTTCAACTAAGTTACAATAAATTCAAGAGGATGAGGATAACCATAAGTTCCACACGTTTCCTTTGTTGTTAGCATTTGTCTTCGTCTTCACTTTCATAAATCTAAGCGTGGTCCATGAAGGAAAAATGTTTTTCCTAATACTAGTAAGATGTTGCCAATTACTTTCCAGTTGTCTAGTCCCATGTTCTTGTGACTATGATGCTTTTTCGCTGAGCCGAATTTACGTTTCATTGATCCAGGTTCAAGGTTATATTGGGGTACTTGCAGCTTGACAACCAGCTCCCTTTGACACCAATGCCTGTGTTGTTGGCACCTAAACAGACCATTGATATGCACCATCCTGTTTTCAAGATGACTATAACAATTCGCAATGAGAACCCTGATGGTGTCCAGGTCTATCCATATGTGTACATATGGGTAATGTTTCTTAATAGCATTTCCACAGCTGAAATTTTACCATGTGGCATGTGAAAGGATGATATTTTATATACTCGATTATTTTGTTTTGATAGGTAACGGATAAGTGTTGGAGGCTTAGCATTCATGAGCCAAGTATCTGAGCTTTTGTGGTTTTCTATAACCACCTTCAACTAGATCAGCTTCCGTAAAATTCTAGTATCATGCAAGTTGATCCAGAGATACGTATAGAGTAAGAATTCTTTTATTGCTTGTTTGTACGCGGCTGACGTTGAAATGTTTTGTTTACTTTTTCTGTTAGATGATTCTCCTATAAAGTCTCTTAATCACATTATTTATGTGAAACTTGTCACCTGTCTAGGATGTCTGTCGCCACTAAGAGTGTCTTGGCAATTGCTTTTTTTTATTGCTGTCCCTAACTTGTCACCTCTGAGGAATGTGTAGTGCTGTATTTTAATATGTGGAGTCTTTTGATATCAGCTGAAAGTGATATAATTTCTCAGAAATGGTTCTTTTATGGGGAAACATGAATTGCTATGCTTGATATATGCTATATCCACTCCATATTTTGAATACTAAAATATTGTTTGAATTTTATGAGTTGTGGTCTGGATATAGTGTATGCTATTGATGGATGGATAATTACATGCCAAGTTTTGTGTTTATTGTTGTTGGAGCTTGTCCTCCATGGATAAGATGGTCCCCTAAACTATAATATGATCCTTGTGGCTTCACTCATTGCCATTTGTTTTTGACTTTTGAGTGGGAATCTTTAGCATAGTATCAAAGCTTACTCTAGCTTGGCCCTTTGTTTCAATTAGCAGTGATTTGCTAGGATTCCCCTTGCTTGTGGCATAGGTGCACCTTGTTATCCTTCTGGTGTGTCATATCTTTTTCCGGTCAATCATGCGTATAAGGGTCACACGTACGGGGAGTGTTGGAGCTTGTCCCAACATCAATATTACAGTGCCTCCGAAACTAATGTAAGGCCCTTTGGGGCCTCTCAAATACTTGCCATTTGGCTATGCAAGCTAATTAAAAACAGGACTTCCCATAGACATTGTCCTTTTATTTCATTCTTCTTTTCTATTTTCGTCATTTTGGTGTCACTCTCCCTGAGGCAAGCTGTCTGAACTCATGGATTAGGAGGGTAATCATAACTCCTCTCTTCTCATATATTCTGGTTTTCCTTTTCACTAGTGGCTTGTCCTATGGCACTTTTCAGCCTGTATTCACTGGTCCTTTGAAGCTGGTTATAAAGGATGATCCTAATATCTTGGATATGAGGCTGGATGATATTGCAAAACAACAATTAATTGTGGGGTATTTGAACCTTTTTTGGTATTTGAACCTTCCTCTCTCTATTTACCTACCTCTTTCCCCTCTACCAGCTTCCCCCTTTTATTCTTTTTTCCCCCTTCCTTTGTGTGTACCAAAACTTCCCTTTAAACCTCTTTTGTTGTTCCCCTCTATATCCCAAGATGGGAGAGAATTCCTCACCCCTTTTCCTTCTTTATTGTACAACCCGACTTGTCCAATAAATCTAAAAACATGACACTTGTCCATAACTAGTTCCTTTGCCTTTTGTTTCTTATATTTTCTTGTCTCTTCCCGGAAAACAAGAGCACACATGCACCAGCTCACGTGCTCACATCTCTACAAAATTGACACCTATTCTTTCCCGTGCAAGCTAGTATATTTGCATCCTAAATTGTCTTCACATGTAGCATTTTCCTTACTTTGTCGTTTTCTTTTCCCTTCACAAAAGATCCAAAATGCATGGTTTCTGAGGAAACCCATTAAGATCTAAATGCACAAGCACACATATACGCACGTGCACACACCTGTTTCTTTTTCCTTTGAAGTGGCAATGTCTTCATCAACTTGAACATACATGCAAGCCAGAACCCCTACTCAATTCTCTCTTTCACTTTTGCTAATGAGGAATGTTGATTTCCAGAGTTGTTCGGAATGTGGAATAATAGTGTCAACAGTTGTGCAGGTATGGAGGAATTGCCTGGACAATTTTGCAAACCCCATATCCATATGGCACCCACGTGCTCCAGACGGTTATGTTTCTCCGGGATGCATAGCTGTGCCCAGTTTTGAAGAGCCAGATTTTGATTTAGTGTACTGTGTGGCTGAATCAATTGCTGAGGAGACAGTATTTGAAGACCAAAAGATTTGGTCAGCACCAAATTCATATTCATGGGCATGTCACGTTTATCAGGTGAAAAGTGATGCTCTGCACTTTGTTGCATTGAGATTGCCTAGAGAAGAATCCGGTTGGAGGCCGATTAAAGTTCTTGATGAGCCCGAGCCCACAATACAACGATCAGAAGATTCATGATCAGTAATTTGATAGCCTTTCAGCTTTTGAACTGGGGGTGGTTGTGGTTGGTTTGTACATGCAAGTATTGTTTCGGGAAAAGGGTTTTACTTATTAAGGTTCACGGCACTACCCGGATCTAAAAAAACATAGACGGCTTGTTTGCGAAAGCTTTTACATTTGTAAAAGCTTGTAGGGGAAAACAGAATTACGTTAGTTATTTTTCAATGAGTCCAATTAGTCAGACACTTTTATGTAGTTTTTGTTGGAAAATTGTTTCCCAAGCTAATATAATGAATCTTTATTCAATGGTTGAATTGTTTATTCAATATTGACATTTGGATATAATTGGTGTTGAATAGAATAAATCATTTTTGTTTCTTAAATGAAATTACCATGATCTTATTTGAAAATGCTAATATATTGGTATTTATAGAATTTTTTTAAAAATGCAAATTTTTTGGCTAATATAGCGTTCCTAAAATGCTGTAAAAACTTTGCATTCTATAGCGTTTTTAAATCGCTGTAGAAAAATTACATTCTATAGCGTTCTTAAAACGCTGTCTAAAGTCTACATTCTATAGCCTTTAAAAAACGCTGTCTTAAGTCTAAGACTTTTAATAGCATCGGCAAGTATAGCGTTTGGAAAAACGCTGTATATATCATTTAATAGCGTTTTCCAAACGCTATAAAATGCGATTTTTCTTGTAGTGTCGGTCCCTAGCTTTTGATTTGGGAAGGAGAAGAAAGGCTGATCCTTCACTTGATCGATGATTCGGTAGATGGGAATGGTGAAGACGGTTTTCTCGGCGTTGAAATCACTTGGCTTCGGTCCCATTTTCTGCGACTGCTTGATGGTATTGACCTGTTTCTTCGGTATTGGGACAGGTGTGGGAACCGGTGTGGATACCGAGGTGGTTAATGTCTTCGAACTCGTAGATTTCCCGATGCCTCTCTCCGCCTTGGACTCGATGAGCTGACACCAACCCTCAATACGAGTCATAAGGTCCTTCATAGAGTTTGGCTTATGGCGAGCGAGGTCGTCATAGACTTGCTCGTCCTGGGAGGTGAGACCGAGCTTGAATCCTCGGGCTGAGATGACGCCATCGCAACCCTCTATCTCATTGAATAGTTCCCAGTAACGGCTGGCGTACTGCCGGAGCGTTTCGTCGTTCCTCTTGCGGAGGGCCAAGAGGGAATCGATCTCCTTCTCGTGCTTATTGTTTGTTACGAACCGGGCCATGAAGGCATCACAGAGGGAATCGAACGAGGAAATTGACCGAGCCGGGAGTTGATTAAACCAGGTGAGGCCCAGGTTGTCGAGGCTTGCAGGAAACACTTTGCACAAGAAGGCATCGTCCGAGGGTTCATTCCGAAGAAACAAAGACATGACAAGCTTGTACTGAACCAAATGAGTGTACGCCTCGGTCTTGCCGTCGTATTTGGCAAACTTGGGTTGGGTGAATCCCTTGGGGGGGGGGGGGGGGGTAACCGAGTCGATTTCTCTTGTAAAGGGAGAGGTCGTGAGTCGTGTAAGTCGCGCGTCGCGATGAGGTCGGATCGAACGGTCGGGGCCGTCTGGACACTCAGTCGCTGTACGCTTTTTGGGGACAAGTTTGTCCAATCGTTCATATTCTTTTCTTTTTGGAGCAACAGTAACCGACTTCTTAGGAGAGCGTTCTCGGTGGTGATGGCGGTAGCTGTCCCAAACGGAAGGCTCGAGGCGCTCAGTGACCGGGCTTCTGCTGTGTGCGCCGTCGGGGTGCGAGACGATGGGACTTCTGGTTCGGGGGCCCTTCAGGTGCTCGCGGTATCCCCTAGTCTGGAACTTCACAAGGTCATCTCCTCTGGCCGCCCTTGTGAGGCTAGGGGTAGATTCCCGGCCTGTCTTGCCCACTCGGACCGAGTGGGTGGAAGAGGCAAAGACGCTCTCAGCACCGAGCCTTTCGAAAGCCGATGGTCTCCTTCAAAGCTGCATAGGGGAATGGGAACGATCCCTATGCGATGTGTCCTTCGTGGCTCGAGCGTCTGCCGGTCTTGGTGGCTCGAGACGATCCTTGACTGAGGGGTGGGATCTGTGCTCCAGCAGGTGATCGACTTCACGACTGTGAGCGGGGGTGTGACGGTCCTTCCTTCCGCCGCGACTCTCGGAGGAATGACATGGGGAGATTTGGAGGAGGTGCTTGATCTCCGCCAACTCGTCTCGGACGTGTCTGTCGCGGTCCATCACGGTTGTGAGATCGTCGATTTTCCGTTCAAGATGGCGGATGTAGGAGTGGAGCTCGGAGGATGGGCCTGCGTCTGGAATTGACGCTTCGGCACCAACTCCGACGGATACATGGGTCTTTCCAAGGGCGGTGGCTCCGCCGGAAGCCAGGCTGTGGTCCATGAGGGAACCGAGCCCGTGGGCGGTACCACCATGATGCGCGTCGTCGATCTCAACCATGTTTGATTCAGGAACGCTGAACGGAGCAGAAAGGGGGAAGTGGATGTTGAAAGAATGGCTAGGTCCCCAGCAGGGTCGCCAACTGTAGGGGTTCGATTTGATGGGACCTTGACCTGAGTTAGTATTTCTCCTCCGCTGGTCCGTCTTCCTGCTCTTGGACCTGTAACAAGCCACTAGGGCTGGAATAGCCCAGTGACCTTCCGACGATCAAGTCAGATCTCAAGGGTGGATATAGATCTAGGGTTAGGGAAAGATAGCATACCTCTCGTAATGAGCATCCCTTCATCTTTATAGACCTAGGGTTCCTTGGCCTTCAAACTAGTGCGTGGGGCGTACGCTCGGTAACCGCCTCGGGTGACGTCATTCATGACGCGGGAGGAGGACGGCCACGGAGCACGTCCTGATCTAAATCATTGCTGCTGACACGTGTTTATGGGGGGACCAAGCTGGTTTAGTCACCAGACCCGGAGCACTTCCGAGAGCTCTGAAGCTGAAGCACACTTCCGAGCTATGCACCGAGCGTTATACTGAACACAAGGTCAAATCCGCTATCACTCAGCAACCTACGAACCGAAACTCACAAGGCATAGATTATGTAGACCTCGGACCTTTACCGACACAACAACCGAGGCCACCACAGGTAACCAAGTGGTTTCGGGTTGTTTAGCTTTATTGCCTTCATTTTTGGAACTCCTGATTTTACTAGGGGAATATCCCACTACAAATTTTGTTTGCTTGTGTTTTACTTCCCAAATTTCTTGGCCCTTTCGGTAGGTTACATATTATTGCTCCCAAAACCTGATAGATATTAGATATAATAGGACTTCATTCCATGTTCACTGCATAATGCTTAATGAAATTGTCAATTTGTGTATGCAACTCTCTGGATGAATGGTTGCTAATTTATCATCTCCCTTGTTGCAGAGGATGTGACTCCTATTCCCACAGACAGTACTCGCAGAAAGGGTGGCAGAAGGGGGAGGCGTCTGTGAGTGGCATTATCATGTTCAATCATGTCTTGCATTATGTTCTAGCATGTCTGCAGTTTTGTCTGGGATATTTGGTTCCCTTGCTGCCTTTATTTCTTGTTGGTTTTTGAAGAATCTCGTAGGTTTGGATATGTTTTAAACATGTCATGATTCAGAACGTAAGAATTTGAAAGAGAACAATAGAACTTCTGGCCTTTCTTATTATGCTTTGCTGTCTTATTTTTATCCTGCATCAACAATGTCTTTTCTGGTGATGCATGAATAATTTGTTGTCGGAAATTATTGTCTGTCCCTCGGGAAATTAGGGGCAATCCTAGGTTTTGTTGTCTAATCTATTTGGAGTCTCACTATAGTTGTCTCTCTTGAGGTTTCTTGGATGCGTTAAGGTTATTGATACTCGGCTGGATTTACTGGAGCGAAGGGTAGAATGCTAACGTGCTAGGTTGTCACCTACCCTTTTACCAATCATATGCCAATCCTAAGTCATTTTAATTCTTGTAACCCCACCCATTTGAAAGGGTTGCTTGCGTATCCGATTCAACTGGTCCAAAATGGTATTAGGAGTAAGCTCAATATCGGAATCAAGTCAATGTGTTAGGAATTTTTAGCTTCGGCGCGAACGCTTCGAGTTGCCTACGTATCCAAATTCAACTTGGAATCAAGTCAATGTAGTTTCACATATTTTGTTGCTCTGAATTTTGTTTAATCAATCAAAGTTGTCGAACTGATTATTCAATTAGTTTCAAACGATGGGAATAACATATATTCTCAAGCCTTGCCTCTTTTGATCATGTGAATTCTATTTAGCTTAGCATTTTTAGTCGACTAGTTGGCCGTGAAATGGACCTTTTGAAGATTTGAATAATTTGTTTTGAATTGCTCTGATCACAGCTTAAGCTTTCTGACTTTGCAGCAAGTTCAAATGTGTCAAAATATCTAATTTTTTTGCTGATCTAAATTTAGAGTCACGGAATGACAGAATCAAAAGCTTCCAATTTAGAATGAGGAAAATGATTTCTAAGACCACTTTTAGAATTATACAAGACTTGAGCATCTATAGTGGAATAAGCAAAACCAAAATGTTGCCAATGTTAACAATATTTACTCAAAAAAGTGCTCACATTGGAATAACCAAACTTAGCAACTAATCAAATTTTGGCTTTTGAATAATCAAAACTAGCAACTTTTTGTCAATAATCAAATTTTATCTCTCAATCAAGTACATCAACATTACACAAAAACCTTCTCTCTCTCTCTCAACAATGTTTTCAAAGTAAAAAAATTGTAATTTTCAGATTTTTTTTCAGAAACATTTTTTTTACAAAAAACAATTTTTCAAAACTTTTAAAAACTGTAAGTAAATAAAGTGTGTTTTTTAAAAAACTGTTTTTTTTTTTTTTTTTATAGAAAACTGTTTTTTACACAAAATCTGATTTTTAAAAACTATATTTATAGTTTTTGAAATTTCAAAACTATTTGTCTAAATACAATTCTTTCAAAATTTCTCAAAATTGTATCTACAGTTTTTAATTAGGAGTACTTTTTTTAAAGCCTTTAGCAAAAAAAAAAATACAGCAGATTGCCATCGAAGACAATTCAAATCATTTTTGGGGTTGCTGAACCAATTTTTTTTAACGAGAACCGCTCACCAGCCCTTTTTTATGCCGCCTCACGGCAATGAAAATTTTACTTTGCACCGCCTCACAGTAATAGAATTTCAATTTTGTGCCACCCTGTGGCGATGGAATTTTAACTTTTCACCGCACTGTAGCAATGAAATTTTAACTTTGTAATGGAACTGTAACTTTTCGCCACCCCGCGGCAATGAGTTTTTAACTTTGTGCCGCCCCGAGGCAATGGAATTTTAACTTTGCGCCACCTTATGGTAATGGGATTTTTAACTTTGTGCTGCCCTGCAGCAATGAAATTTTAACTTTGCGCCGCCCTGTGGAGGTGGAATTTCAACTTTTTGGGTCACCCATTTGCATTTTTATGTTTGAAAATATGGTCCAAACCATTTTGAAATATAGACAGGGTTAAGCACTAAAATATTTGGACCCCTTTGTATTTGGAGACCCATGTGATTTTGATACGTAAGGGAAACATTATTTGATGTCCGATTTCCACATCAATGTATCATAATCAAAGAGTCTATACTACGTGGCAAGGAGATAGGGTAACATAGGATATGCAAGTCTAGTGGCCAAAACTTTACGGTATAATTTTATCTTATATAGCTTGTTTTTGGGTGTCTAAATCCCAATGACGTTCATCTTGAATCTAAATCACATGATTGTTTCCAATTTAGTCAACTATTGGACAAGTCAAATGGCTCTAATCTAAGTCATGACTTCATGGATCTTTGAGGCAAAGGATAGGGTAGGTGATCAAAGTTATGGGTTGGCCTGTCATTAGGTGCCATTATTTAGTGAATTCTATCATTTTTGACATTAGAGCAAGTCCACTTGGTGTCAAAATATTGTTTACACTTGCTCAAAGCATCCACTTAGCATTTGACAACGCTCAAAATGTACTAGCTTACTTAACAAATAGTCAGTGGCGGCTCCAAGAATTTAAAATAGGGTGTTCAACATTTATCTTAACTCTACCAGTTGATCTATTAACCAATGATACATGTATAAATAGTGCGGCAGAAAAACATAACATCTATTCTAAAAAAATTAACTACCAAGCGAAATGAGAACTTAAAAATAGATACTATTTTTTTAACAAATATTTTTTTTGAAAGTAGTTGTATTGCGTAGTAGACAGTGTTTTGAGAATGGAGGGGGTAAAATTTTACAGTTGTTCTATATGAGTTCATATTTTGTGCCAACATTGAACCATTTTAATCTACTAAAAATCTTTTGAAAGAAATTATAGCGAGTATGTTGGGACTGACCTTCTCGAAATTGTCGTTCTTTATGATGACATGATGAGATTTCCTATCGCAGTCTTAAATTCGAAGAATATTATTCAAGTTAATGGGGTTTGCAATGTAGTTGAATTTTTTTTAAAGCTTTGTTTGTAATTCTAAAAGCTAACTAGACCAAAAAAAAAAAAAAAAACATAATACTTTTACGCCTATAAATTCTTCATTTTCTCTTTCTTTTTTCAATGTTTTAATAATGATTAGAAGCTTTATTTGAGGTAATGTGTTATGTGTTCAAATTATCTAGATTAATGGGCTATAATTGAGTTGTGATTGAGTGTTCAATTAGTTTTGAGTTGGGTGTTCAATTTTTTTGGGTTAGATGTTCAAGACTATTAGAATTGGGTGTTCAATGATATTTAAGTTGGGTGTTCAAAAAAAAATTAACACAACATTTTTACATATATTCTAAGTAAAAAAAATTGTTTGGGTGTTCAATTGACCATGCAATGCCCTGCATAGAGCCGCCTCTGCAAATAGTCCGAAGAAAAATGGTTTACGCAATCTTTAACCCCTAGTGGTTTAATCAAGCCGTTCACCAACGAATAACCAATTAAATATGGAGTCAAGTCTCGTATGAACCCAAAAAACACGTGTACAATGACCAAGACTCAAACCATTAACCAATTAGACTTGTTCAATTGCCCCAAACGATATCACCTCCACGCGGTTAGGCATCACAAGTATCCCTGTTGCCTTCCGGTTACAAGCAACAACAATAGTCTTCCCCAACATTTCACAGAGAGACAGAGACAGAGAGAGAGAGAGAGAGAGAGAGAGATGGAGATTTGGCAACAACAATAGTCTTCCCCAACATTTCAGAGAGAGAGAGAGAGAGAGATGGAGATTTGGCATGTGGTCGTTGTAGCAGTGGTGACTGTGATTGTCGAGGATGTTATGCATCGCATCTTTGATGCTTTATGGGGTTTTGTGTCAAGGAAATTGGGGAGATTGCGACTTGGCCATCAAAAGAAGCCACAGGCAGCTCCTGTTCTCTTCCATCAAGAGCGAGCGGTAAACATGAAATTACGTATTATAAGTATCTTTCTTGCTTTCTTTGACTACGTTTACGTTTTTAGTTTTAGGGAGTTCCGAAACAGTCTTTCCACATCCTATTATATCGTGAACTTACCACTCTGAGTTGGTTGAACTTACACTGATAGGCGGGGCACGCCTTAGGCCATTAAGGCCATGGTCTAGGGCCTCCACTTTAGGCAGGGCGGGCTTTATACTTTTCGCGGGGTCTTAAGAGTACTCAGATTTTGAAGCTCTTAACTCATTGATATCTATTGATCTGTGAAACAATTTTGATTTTCTTTACAAAAAAATATTTCATTGAAAAGATTGCAAGCAGTAATCAGTAGTTAATTGTTGGGATTCGTTTTATTCTAGAGAGATAGCTATGGCCTATGAGCCACAGAGATGACTTCTCAAGTGGAAATATTTGTAAACTTTCAATTGGTTACCTAGCTAAGACGATGAGATAATTGAAAAAACATAAAATCTTAAATAAAAGCTGAAAAAAGTTCAGATGATGAAAAAGAAAAAGAAAAAAATCAACGTTTTCCATATCCATCGAACTCACCAAATCCACATCTTTTTTGTTAGGACTGTGGCTCATATGTTGAGTCTGAAGAGATACTAAAGAGTTCTAGAAATATACACATGCGTATTTTTGGGATACAAGCCAAATAAAACTAGAGTATATATAAATACTTTATGTTGTAAATCCTGTTTGATTGATAATAAAACAACAGCCGCTTCTATTCTGAGTGTTGATTTCTTTGCTGTTCATATATTCACATGTGTTCGGTCCTACATTTTTTTGACAGACAAACTCTCCATATCCACATCCAAAACCCAATTCCTACTGAGCCCATTTTCTTAGTGAATTGATTTTGTCACTCATCTTTTTGTTAATGCCACTCCCCTTTTGTTAATTCCTCTAATCCAAAGCCTAAAAGTCTAATTACTCTCCTTTTCATTCAACTCCTCTGTTTTACTACCTTATATCTCATGCCTCTGTTTTCTACAGAATCCAAGCGTAAAGAAACTATTCCCCAATGGAAAAGGCGTGCGCCTCCGCGGCAACCACAACAAGTACCTCTCCGCCAAAGAAGACGAAATATCGGTAACCCAAGATGAGAGCGGCTCTTCCAAAAACGTCTGCTGGACCGTCGAAGTCTCTTCCGGGTCAGAAAACAAAATCCGTCTCAAGAGCTGCTATGGCAAGTACCTCACTGCCTCCAACATGCGCTTCATCCTCGGCTTGACCGGACGCAAAGTCCTCCAGATGGCCGGCTGCCTCGACTCGTCGGAGGAGTGGGAGCCGATACTGGAAGGGTAAACTTAACTCTCAGCACTCCTAATTACAGTGTTACATCTATCTAATCACCAATGATCTCCGCTCACACAATGGGTGGTTTGACTTAAATAGAATTTTTTTTTTTTTGACTTTGTTAGTTTCACGGCAAAATTTTGTGAATTATTGTTTGTCTCAACAACACTAAAAAAAACAAAAAACAAAAACTGCAATCAAAATTTTCAAATAGTTGACGAAAGACAAATATAATACAAAAGGACATACTTTTTGAACTATATTTGAGATAAATTTATTTCGAGATAAATTTCTTGTAGAGAACCCTTCCATGAAAGGGACGAGGGGAGACCCGATTTAATCAAATATAAAGTTCCACTAGCTTAACTACTCTCCAAATAAACTCACCGGTACTTGCAACTCATATTAGCAAATCTGAAAAGACAAAATCGAAATATAACTCTCAAAATGCTAAATAATTCAAGTTTATTATTTACAGTAGGAATCGGGTGAAGCTCAGGACGCGGGACGGAAACTTTTTGCGAGCCAATGGCGGCATTCCGCCATGGCTGGATTCGGTCACCCATGATGTTCCTTGGGTATTACAGGATTTGGTCCTTTGGAATATTGATGAGGTTGACATTGTGTCGGAACAGTCGCCGCTACCTAAACCGGGTATTCAGTTCAAATCGTCGGAGTCCGGGTCGAGCTCGGAGTTGAATCATCGGCGCAAGTCCTCCAGTTCTGTCAGACAAGAGGTCAGTATGTTAGTACTAAATTCTGTGATGAATTAGAAGGGTTTTATTTGGAAAAGAAATAAGACATCAAATGTGTGAATTTCTTAATTAATTCACTCTCCCTAAAATTTTCCAAGATCCGAGACATTACAAAAATTCTCCATACCTCTCCTTTACTCCATACATCTCTCCAATCTCCATAAAACTAACTTTTTGAGCCGAGATGTTAAAAAAAAGATTTCCAAGATCCGAGATAGGATGGGCAAGTAGTCACATTCGCTCTACTGAACAAAACAAGATTGTCCACGAAAAATAAGTGGGAGAGAGGATTATCCCTAGCCAAATGGACCGGTTTCTGCCCTACATTCTATCGAAATCGCATGGGGTACGTATTCCATATGCTGATACACAAGATAAAAATGTAGGTGGAAAGCGGATCGTCTTGTCTAATGCCCCGAGATGGGTAGAAAAAATGCCCAAGGAAGACTTGGATTTTGCTCTCCTCAATTCACTTTCTGTATTTCTTTTCTCTAACTGAAGTTGTCCTTCGTATTTTTTTTTTCTTCCTCCGCCAAATTCCCCCTTGAATGGTGTAGCTCTATCTATTTTATAGAGCGTGGATATGAGGCAGTTTTGCCCACGTTGGTTAATAGAAAATTTCTTCCTACTAATGCACCTTGGCCAATTGGATATCTCTCTAATAAATATTTCTCCTGGTCAACTAAACACGCTTTTGTCTCTTTCTCTTCTCTTCTCAAAATTTTTTTTTTTGGAAACTGATTTTCGCGCTCCAATTTTTGCGTGAAGTTACTAGTAATTTCATGAACAAGTCAGTAAAAATTGGAGCGCGAATATCAATTTTCTTTTTTTTTTTTTCCTTTTTGTTAATTCTCTCTCTCTCTCTCTCTCTCTCTCTCTCTCTCTCTCTCTCTCTCTCTCTCTCTCTCTCTCTCTCTCTCTCTTCCGGCGATGGAGACTATTTGCGTGATGGTAATTAGATGGCAAAGTCCAACCAATTGACGCTAACTTAGTGGGCCAGGACTCTTGCATCTCTCTAAGAGGTCAGAAATTCGAGTCTTCCTACCGACGTGTGAGTGTTCTTCCCTTAGAAGGTTTTTTGTTCTTTTTTTGTTTCTACCCTATAATGCGCTAATTTCTTGTATTGGTTGAGTTAGTTTGTATTATGTACATATTTGATGTAAAATGATATCTTCTATCGATTTAAATTTTTTTTGGCAAAGTCCAAGGTCAAAATTAGAAACTCCTAATCTCTCTCCCCCCTCTCTCTCTCTCTCCGAAGACAGCGAGAAATTGTTCGAGTGATGGTATATAGAAGACGAAGTCCAAGGACAAAATTAGAAACTACTACACACTCTCTCTCTCTCTCTCTCTCTCTCTCTCTCTCTCTCTCATTTTTTATTTTGATAATTTTTCTATTTTTTTTTATAAACCCCAGTATTGATCCTATTTTTAATTGTTGTTATAATTAATACATAGTCATCAAGTGTGGTCACCGTAACAATATTACTCTTACACGATAACCTCCCCTGATGTAGGGCTTAAGGAGTTTTTTTTTTGTGTCAAACAGTAAGATCATAAAAGAAGTTGCCCAGAAAAATACCACTAGAAAAATAATAGGTAGTAGTAATTTTTATTATGGGTTAGTATATACAGTTTTTTTTATTATCTTGGATTGTATATACATTGACTTCCGTTAAAAATAAAACTACAATGTCTTGATTCTCTTGAACCCTCGAAACACTAATTTATAATCAATCTTTTGCCAATCACTAACATTTACACACATTTATATTTATATGGAGAGCCGCACACACAACACCTATAGTGTGTGTGAGACCAACAAACTATGTGAGTGTGTACGTAAACTGTTTGTGTGCGTGTTTGTGGTTGTAGAATTTTTTATTTATAGTACAGTCCATTCATTAGTTCAAACACAACTTAACTCTAACCTAATTCATTGTATGATTACGGGTGTTTTGACCTAATAATGTTTGTGAATTGTTTTCTGTCTTTGTTAATTAAATTTTTTTTTGCCTTTGTTAATTTTGCATATATATATATATATATATATATATATATATATATATATATATATATATATATATATATATTGATTATTCATTTGTCTAGAAGAAAAAGAATCTAAAAGAGAGATAAACGAGAGGTCAATGAAATAATTGATTATTTAGGTGTGTCGAAAGAGATTTATATTATCGTATCAATAATGAGATAATTATGAGTATTTATATTATCGTATCAATAATGAGATAATTATGAGTACTGTTACCCAAATTATGCAACCTAGGGGGGGTGAATAGGATTGCTAGTAATAATCACCGATAAAAATTTATCTCTAACAATATATGCAAACAATAAGTATGCAATCAAATAGAATGAGAGAAAAAGAGATTGAACCCGTTTATAGTGGTTCGGTCCGGATTTGTCCACGGTCCGGCCTACTCCACTTCTCCTCAAGCAATTACTTGAAGGTTCCACTAATCTTTAAAAGATTACAACTTGTAAGTCTTGCGGGTGCTTACAAGAACCGAATGCCTCTAGCTTTCCCGAGGAGCTAGCACAACCGCAAGAGTTTTCTCCGAAAAATCTCTCAAAAACAAACACCCAAAATCTGCCAGATTTTGGTCTTCTAAGGTTTACAAGTGATCTCTCTCAATCACTCACTTAGGGTTACAAGATGTGAAGAATGATGAGAAGATGAAAGCTCACAATAACAATAAATTTTTCTCACAACAATAAATATGACAGTGTAAGAGAATGAGTGTACGTACTGTTCTTGGATCTGGGAGAGAAAAGAGCAATTTGTTTATTTGCTTGGAAAGTGTAAGAGCTTTTGTTGTGATCAATCAATAATAAAAGACCGGTGCTTTAAGACCCCTGTTCTGCTCTTTAGCCGTTGTGCTCAAATCCTACTATTGGAGTTTAATTTGAGCCGTTGGATTTAGATCTGGATCGGCACAGCTGGGCGAAATTTGCTTTGGCCGGTCGTCCGGGTGGTCGACCAGGCGGTCGTCCGGTGCCCTCCGGTAGACACACTCCTCTGGTCTGACAGCCGGTTCGTCAACCGGTAGCTCATAAAATCATCTAAATAAATCCATTAAGGCATGTATTGAGCTCAATAAAGTCTTTGTAAATAAATCATGAATTCAAGAGACTTTATGCTATTTTTCAAGGTCACGAAAATATTTAGTCCGTGAAAGGACTTTTCGACAATTTTGTATTTGCCGAATAAAAATATCATTGAATTAATCATCAAAATAATTAATAGAAATACATATAATTTTTCCACAAATTATAATGCATACATTTTTCAACAATCTCCCCCTTTTTGATGATGACACAAAATGATAGTTTTTATGCAAGTAAAATTTATGCCAATCTCCTCCTTAATACATGCTCCCCCTAAAAAAGAGCTTTT